>NC_133620.1:160533222-160856972 GCF_048593235.1 Sminthopsis crassicaudata
AGCTGTATTCACCATATCAGGCTGCCAACTCAGAAATTCAGTTTAGTCTTATCCTATATTCTTTGTGATCCCACTCATGCTTTTCTTGCCATTTTCTTCTCTAGCTCACTGGACAGATGAGGAAATTGAGGCAAGCATGGTTAAGTGATTTTCCCCGTCACACAAATCCGGTCTTTTTTTTGAGGTCGAATTTGAACTCATAAATATGAATTTTCCTGACTCCAGGCTTTAGCACTCTCTCCACTGCGCCCTCTAGCTATCGCAACTCCGTGATAGTAGGTAAAAAGACAATCATTCTAGGAGCTCTAAAAGACTCTAGGAAAGGTGTTCTTAACCTTAACATCAAACATAAATAAATAAAAAGCATAAAAATTGTGAATTATATAGCAAATGTATTTTCAAACAAATTTGGAAAACTTTCCATGTAATTGTGTTTTTTTGTAATCCTATGTATTGCCTTTTATTCATTTAAAAATATTATTCGGGCAAGCTTCACCAGATAAAGACTCCTGACCAAAAAGAGGTTAAGAACTTAATCTAGAGGCTCCAGGTGTTGCAAAAAACATGAGAACTTTCCTCCCTCAAAGTAAATTCAACACTCTTCTCGGTCAGACCAAGACTATAATGGACTGTCAGTTGTCTTTCTGCTTTTCTGGATTATGTTCAGCCAACCTTGAAGGTGTGGGTGTGTATTTCTGTGTAACTAAGCAGAAATGAATCACTCCCCCTTTTGTTTCTCTGTGTTGTTTCCATTTTTTTATGTAAGCTACATCATGGGATTTCAACATTTATTTACTTGTGGGCTGTTTGCATGCTAATGCACAAATTGGTTTTCAGCTTTCTTTTCAGTCAGTTGTCTGGGTATTGCTTTTCATCCTGATTTTTATTGGACAAAGCCGGAGGCACAAGACGGTTTAAGATAAAAATATCTGGAGCAGACAAGATGGGGGGCAGGGGGAAATATCAATGTCATTAATCTAATGGCAACAAATAATAGTGTCGTGCTTAATCAGCGAACAATGGGGATTATTAAGTCCCAAGATCCAGAGCGGAGTCTTCTGAAGTAGCCCAGGAGAAGGCAGAGAGACATCAGATCGCAGGGTAGCGTGGCCATTCGCCAAGGCTCTCCACGTAGAAACTGGTCCAGTGAACTCCTGTGGAGCCTGGGCAACATTGACACTACTTTCTCGGACCACCCGGTAGGAGGGTAGATAGAATCGAGGCCGATTGCTGACGACTCCTAACCTTTACGGGACTATCTTTGGCCCGGGGACGTACGCAGTCAACCGCACCGCTTGCTTCCTGACTCGGAAAACTGGGGAGCCAGATCCAAGCCTTTTGGGTCTAAAAGTCCCGGATTCCAGCCGACCTTGCCAGCTCTGAGCGACTGCAATCCCTCACCTGCCCACGAGGGGGAGGCAGCGCCGCGCCCCTTGCGCTGGGCTGCTGGGCTCTAGCCTACGTTTCCCCATACTCCTCCCTTTCTGGGCGCTCACCTGTCTGCGCCCTGGAGGCGGGGGACTGGTTAGAGGGAAACAGGGGAAGAGGGCGGAGCAGCTCTCCCTAGACGCGTCACGGGAGCACCATGGCGGAGCTGGGAGCTGGTGGAGGGAATAACATCCGCGGGGGGAGCGACGGCGCTTCCTGGAGCGAAACAGGTGAGAAAGGTGACGGTGCAGGAGCGCCCCAAGCCCTACTTGGAGAGGGGGGTCAAGGTCGGAGCGGGGGGGCGGGTGGCCGGTACGGGGAGTTCTATTTAGAATGTTGTAAGTACCAACGTTCTTCCCCTCCCCCTTCTTCGGAATGTTCCCGGGGAATGGGCTTCGGGGCTCGGGGAACTCGGCTTAACTCCCTTCTCCCCTTAGCTAGGGGTGGGGTGCTACCAGGGAGGTGAGGATGGTCGCCGCCGCTGACTCTTAGATGCCGCGGGCACGCCTTGCCTACGTTGAGGTCATCCCTTCCGGCGCCAATCGATCCTTGCCTTGTAAGCCTTCTCTTTTCCTGCTAACAGGTGGAAGCCACTGAGAGCGAGAGAAGGAAATGGAGAAGCGGCGAATGCTCTCCTCCCACCTCAGGGTGTTGAGTTTAATTCAATTAAAGCAGGAAACCGTATCCCTAAAAGAACCTCGTACAGGTGTGAATGGGAATCTCTTGAATTGAAGGATTAAACTGTTTCTGGGACTGCGCTGCGTCCCCAGGAGCAGGTTAAGGTACAGTCGAGTTTTGTTTCTTGGGTATTTTTTTTTACCCAGAAACCTCCTGGATCGCAGTATCTCTGAGCTATGTTGTCCAAGGAGACGGCTTAGGCTCAGACTTTCTCTTTTTTATTCGAGGTTACCACAGGACACTTCCTGGCTTCTGAATTTGAGAGGGAAAGAGAGCAAGGACTAATAGAATGATCGTTCTACGGTTGCAGTTGATCTTCGGTTTGAGTGAAACCACTAGTTTCCAAACGTGTGTACAGAAATTTGGGAATTAGGTGTCCTGCATAGTTTAATGTTCCCAGCATGGAAAGTCATATTTATTGTTTATTGATCCACTTTGGATGATACCACAGGGATCGACTTCCAAATCAGCCAAAAATAATTAAGGTTGAAACTTACTTGCTACCGTGAACTTGTCCTGGGTGAAATGGAGTTTGGCTTGTCTTTAAAGTGTAAAGCCAGATAGTAAATAATTATTTTATTCTGGGGCGGGGAAAGAGATGCTAATATTGCTGTTGGGATCCAGATAAGCTGGGTGCTGCACCTGAGTTCCCACCCTGAGGGCAGGCTAGAAATACCTACTCATTTAAGGTAAATAAAGTATTATTTCTACTCTTGAGAACATAATTTTTCAAGGAAGGAAGGGAATCTTATTTCATTAGACTTGTACATATTTATTAATGGCATGAAAGTGTTGAGTGCTTTTTACAATCTCCATGAGAACATTTTGTTCAGAAATATATGCAGAAGACTATACTGTGGCAGGTATTTATTTCAGTGACAGATACTTTAAGATAATTGGTGATCTAATGATGACTAACGAATATTTGGACCAACCCAGAGGAATGCCAATGAAATAGTTTGCTTTATAAAGGCTGAAATGCTATTGTTTTCCATCTCCTTCAATCTCCTCTTTAATAAAAACAATAGCCTGTTTCTGTTTTAAAAGATCTCATCATATGTTTATGCACATGTGCCTTTCCAGTGTACTTTATTTTCTAAAGTTAATTTAAAACATTAAGATGTTTCCCTGTCTTTTTAGTACTATATTTATTTTCTTTAAGTGAATTGTCCATAATATAAAAATCAGTATGTCTCAGATAAGATTTAAACCATAATCAGATTCCAGGGAATAACAGCACTATCTACTATGTCAAGCTGCATCTCTAGGTATAATTATTAGCAATACAAATATCTATAAGGACTAGTATTTTGAAAGAGCAGGTATTTTTTTTTTTTTTACCTGACAGTGTTGTCTTACTGCACATAAAAAGTCATTGGATTTATAATAGCTCAAAGAGTTTGATCTTTTAACTTAAGTTTAGGAGGTACGGAAGTTCACCAAGCACTGCTTTGAGTCATGTGACAGACATGTGAGCTCAATTTTAGCTATTAATCATGCTGGATATAACTTATGTTTTACACGCCCAGCAGCTGCAAGTCTTCTTCATTGTACCATTTCTTTTTGTTCTCTGCTATTTTGTTGCTATTGAAAGGTTCCAATTGCAACCCTAATAGTAAGATCTGGTTGAAAGATACATTTGATTGCTTTTTAAATTATGCTTATTGAGAGAATATTCTGTCCTTAAATTTCTCTGTATATCATCTATAAGGATCCTAGTCTAATTTTAAAGCAATTTATTAGATTGGGTTAAATTGTTGCTTTGAAAATGAACCCACTAAATTGACTATACAACAAAAAAAAATACACAGTCATAAATTATACTGATTTTGAATCAATCAGTGGAAGAAATTGCATGATGTATGATATAATAATGGAAAGATAAGGAATATAATATCTGTACACAATTATATTACCTATTTCTACCTACTTATCTCACAAATCAACAGTGTGAAAAGGGATACAAAATTTTTGGTAAAAGGCACTTTGTAAAACCTATGGCTATAAAAATTGAAGTGATATTTCCTTTGTTATTGGGAATTCTTTTCCCCTCTGTTAATCCCAGTGATAACAGCAGAGGCAGGCAGCATGGTGCAATCAAAGTAATACCATCCTTGTTTTCAGAAAACCTGGGTGCCCTTCTTAGTTCTTCTACTTAGCATTATAGGCACTTAATTGGCTTCTCTTCAATATCTTCAAATAAGGTTAGTAATACTTGGAGTACTTAACCATAAAATTGTAAAGACAAAAGGAAACTTTTGTAAACAAAGCACTAGGATGAATAATTTTTTAACAAGGTATCCAAAGAACAAGGAATTCTGTTAAAATAATTATAACAGCAGCAATAATAACAACAATTGTTAATAGTGGAATTGAGTACTAATTTTAGTTATTAGAATTATTTGCAATGGGGGAGAGACTAGCCCATCTGTCATCCAAATGTCTTTATAGGTTAAAATAATTAAGAATTCAGAAAACATACCAGAATTGACTTATGACTGAAAATGCCATCTAGATTTCACCACTAGAGGATCTCATGTACTTTTCCTGTATCTTGTCTCTGGGACTGATCATCTACATATTATTTACAGAAATGACTCAGCTGAAAATGTATGTGCCAAATGCACTGATTCAATAGAAAGACAATATTAAAAGATAATTTGAAGATCTAATTATCCTGTAAAGAAACCTCATGGTTTAAATTTTTTTATTGATAAATATTTATAGCCATATTTTGTTACATGAAAGAATAATCAATTTTATCTATAAATATAGCTTATATTATTTTGAAAATATTTTATTGGGGCATCTAGATGGTTCAGGGAATAGAGCACCAGCCCTGAAGCCAGGAGGACCTGAGTTCAAATGCCATTCCAGTTACTTAACGTTTACTAGCTATGTGACCCTGGGCAAGTCACTTAAATCCAAATGCCTTGCCAAAAAAAAAAGGAAAAAGAAAATATTTTATGTTGAGAGTTTTGAATTGGATTTTTGAATTTTGGAAAGACTTTCATTCAAGTGATGGCATCCAAACTATTCCCCAGAAGATTTTACTGCCTATTTGTCAGCAGCCTTGCTGGGGTACCCTTCCCTTTTCACCACCCTTCTAACTTCATTGTGAGGTAAACCTCTTGAGGATAAAGTATCTTGTTTGGTTGTTTTTTTATTCCAGTCATTCCTGGCACATAGTAATTGCTTAATAAATGTTAATAAATGTTCTGCTTATATATGTAAGCAGCATCAAGGTGTTGCAGTGGATAGGACACCAGGCCAGGAGTTAAGAAAGCTTCTATTTTTGAGTTCAAATCTGATCTCAGACACTTAATAGTTGTGTGACCCTGGGCAAATCACTTAATCCTTTTTTCCTCAGTTTCTTCATCTGTCAAATGAAGTAGAAAAGGAAATGGCAACCCTCTCCAGTATCTTTGCCCAAGAAAACCCACAATGGGTCATGAAGTGTTGGACATGATTGAAAATGACTGAAAACTCATATTCATAATAGATATGTCATAGACTAAGGGCTTATTCGTATTACAAGAACCATGTGTGTTTCTATCTTTAGGGTAGGACCTTAGTCATGTGAAAATTGATCTTAAATTAATTTCCTTTTTGTCAAAAAGGAAAAATGATTTTTTAGTAGTTGGTAGGTTGCAAGCTGTAGAGCTGGGAGGGACTTCAGAACCTATCTAATCTGAGGATCAAAGATCTTCAAAGGCCATCTTTGTCTAACTAATTTAAGATTTATTCATTTATTTTTTAGACAGATAAGTGAATTGAAACCCATACATGCCCAGATCACTGATGCAGTAAATGTTAGAGGTGGGCTTTGAATTCAGGTTCTACTTCAGGAAGCATTGCTTCATCTCTTAGACCACCTTGCCTCCATAATCATAGATTATTTTATTTTTATGTAAATATATTGTATTCTGCATATAATGTATGTGTGTGTATATATATATATTTTGTTTAATCACCATTTGTTATATATCTACTGTATGTAATGTACTATCCTAGGTACTGGGATATACAAAAAAAATGAAACTTCCTGTCATTAAATGCAAGACACAACATGGGTGTAGGGAAATACAAATATATATATATATATATATATATATATATATATATATATATATATATGAAATAAATATAAATTAATTTATAATTTGGCAGAGAGGTAATACCTGAGCTGGGCCTTGGAAAAAGTCAAGGCTTCCAAGAGGTGGAAGTATGGAGGGAGAGCATCGTATAAGTGAATCTTTTCATAAAACAACAAAGAGTTGGGTGGTTGCTAAACACGCAGTATATAATGAGTGTCTGCTAGCCTCTGTATGCCATGAGGAATGAAAGATTATAAAAGAAACAAGATATGACATGAGGTGAGTTGTTCTATTCCTTTCAAACAAAATCATTTATTAAATGTAATATCATCACTTGTGATCTCAGTAATGAAAGTGCACATCAACATGCACTAAGTAATCTTCAAACAAAAATTCCATCTCACTTGAAAAACATGAAGCAGGCAAACAGGTAGTTATATTTCTCATGCTGTGACATGCTCTGTGCAATCAAGGTGTGGGGATTTTCTCACTGTTAGAACCCAAGAGAACAAAACCTGCAGAATGAATGATGGACAACTTCAAGTGAATTATTAACAAAAAGGAACTTGATTTGACTATTATGTTTCTTCCAAATTAAAAAGATAATTGAAAAAAACATTAAAAGTTCAGAGTCCAGATTGCCATTTTAGCTTCCCTGGTCAAAGGATGTTGTCATTAAGTTGTCTGGATAGTTCTTGTCCCCTCTGGTGGTTGATTGGCTGTCATGGCAACTAGGAAGATGTGTCATTAGAAGAATGCCTAAGAGCTTGCATTCATCTTCATGTGTGAAACACCAAATATACTTGGGTTTCTGACTAGATATTTCCTAATCCTCCTTCCTACTTGCAGAGAACAGTAGCTGGACTTGTGATTTCATTGGTATAACGCACTCCCAGATGAGGTAACTTCCTTTACCAATACAGGTTGGCCCATTTCTCCAAATTAAGGTCTTAGTTGACTGGGACACTGAGAAATTAAATAACTTTCCAAGAGTCACACAGTTGGTCTGCATCAAAAAATGGCATAATTGTTTGGAAATGAATCTAATAGCATTTGTAATTAAAGAATAATTTAATTACATAAAGATAATCTGAATTCAGAAAATATTGCTTACACTTGTGCTTTTATTCTAATTTGTATTAGATTTTCATAGCCATATTTTCTCACCCAAACTTGTAAAAGTCATTGTGTTGTAATGTATAGAAAGAGCCAGCCTTGGAGACAAGAAAGCTAAGCTGGTTTCATGTACTGTCTTTGACACATATTTGACCTGAAACAAGTTATTAAATCTGTCTGTGCCCCCACAATGCTGGAAGAGCATAAAGTGATGAACAATTGCTGATTTGTGTTTGTCAAAGGAATTTCCTCTTGAGTGGTAAAGTAGAGAGGGGCAGGGGGATAGAAGGCAGAGTTCCCTACATCAACAAAATCATAGGTTCAAACAAAAAAAAATATTAGCTTCCTGAGGATGACTGTTTTACCTTTATCATTCATACAGTCCCTTGAACATAGAAAATACTTGATGAATACTTATTTAATGAATGTTGTTGAAAGATAATTAAGAATTATATTTAATATTTCATCAGATTATTACTGAGCACCATTTATGTGCAAGGCATCATGAGGAATCCAAAAGTGGACAAGATGAGTCCCTGCCTTGAAAAAAGTAGAGAATTTTAGATCTACACAAAAAACAAGTATTTATAATTTTATGATAAGTGCCACACAATAGATACAAATTGCAATAGAAATATAAAAGGGAGGGATCCCTTCTGAGATGATCATTGAAGTCATCACAAATGACAGTAATGTTAACAAATGAAAAGGATTTCAATTTTCTGGATAGTGGAAACATCAGGAAGAAAGGCATGGAAATAAGTAGGTTCAAGAAATGTCTGGATTATGAAGTATTCCCAATAGAATGGTCATTAATACATCTTTGGGGAGCATTAGAAATAGTAATGGGAATGTCACTTCAGTCATGGCCAAATCTTCAGGATCCTGTGCACCATAGCATACCAATACTATATTTAGGTCTTCCGCGATATTAGAGTGATTTTCCATTTTCTTCTCCAGTGGATTGAGAGGCAAACGGTTATACAGCTACCTGTGTGGGGCAAGATTTGAACTTGAGTCCTCCTGACTCTAGTTTGAGCAACCTAGCGCCTTGGAAATGGCAAGTTTCAATGTGCTTGTAAAAAACCTTATAGGCCCCTGTTTGTTGAATTGCAGGAGTTCCCTATTATCTCTAATCTCAAATATAAATTTCCTCTGATATTTAAAGCCTTCACAAGATGGATTCACAAGGAATATTTTACTCCTTTATTTGCCTCAGTGTTCTCACTGTAAAATAGGATAATAGCACCCACCTCTCAGGTGTGTTGAGGATCTAATAAGATAACATTTGCAAAAGTACTTAGCACAGTACCTAGGACAATTGTTTTGTCATTTTTGAGTGGATTCAATGATCTCTTTGTGACTCCATTTGGGGTTTTCTTTGCAAAGATATTAGAGTGTTTTACCATTTTTCTCTAGTTATTTTCCAGATGAGCAAACAGAGGGAAACAGGGGTAAGTGATGTGCCCAAGGTCACACAACCAGGAAGTGTCCAAGGCTGAAAGATGAGTCTTCCTGACTCCAAGCCTGGAACTCTATTCATTTTATCCACTGTGGCAGTACCTGCCCCCAGCATAGAGTAAGCCCTATATTAATACTTTGCCTCTCTTCCCTACTTCCTCTCCCATAGTCTGCATTAAGTCCAGAAAACCTTTCTTGTTGCTGTCCTCACACATAGAATTCTACCTCCTATTTCTGCCTGTGCAAAGTTGGACCCAATATCCAGAATCCCATTTTTCCATCCCTCCTCACCCTGTCTTTTAGAAGGGCCAGCTTCTTTCAAAACTCACTTTCAAGGGCACTTTCCAAAAGCCTTTTCTGATTACTCCCCAAATTATCTTTAATTTATTCCATATGTGCTTATGTGTGTACAACCCATCTCCCCTAATAGAATGTAGGCTCTTTGAGGGCAGAGATAATTTTATATCCTCAGTGACCAGCACATAGGAGGCTCATAATAAATGAATCTTTGTGGGTTGGTTGAAAGGAGGTAAAAAGCTTTTTGAAAGATTGCCACTTAACATTTAGATTTTAAAGCCCCAGAATTTCCGAATTTAAGCATTCCTCTGAACCAGGCAGCCCCTGCAGGTCAGTGCTATCTCATTGACCTATTTTCATTCTGGCTGTTCACTGTGCTATCCCATGCTATAACCTTGGAAAACAAGACACAGTAGATCTCTGCCTGCCAATGGTGTTTTTATATTTGCATAATTAGAGCTCATTGCTCAATAAAAGTCTGCTAGAGAATATAGACAGTATACTACCAAACTCAACATAAGCCTTATATTTTTAAGTGCTCGAGTTGGGCTTGTAGGCAGTTATTCATTTCTAAGGGTTGCCATATACAAATAGGAATTAGGATCTGATTTCCTAGATAAGAAAAGGATTAAAGGTACTGCATGTACCTTTGGCCTTCTAAGATTTAGTGACAGTGGTTCCCTCCCTTTTACTGTCATTATTCCTCAGTTTTATTCTGTACTGTAATCACAAATATTTTGCCTCCATATCTAATATTCCCATATTTTGAATATCTAAAACTCTAGGCAATCTTCCCTGGTATTCATGACAATCCAGAAAGCTGCATCAGCACAATAGCTCTGTCAGTGCAATTAAAATATGTATTTACTTGTAAAACTTTTATGCTCTGAGATCTTTTTTTTTGTCCAAAAATGGAGCTTACCATAATAAATGATAATGGATCTGCCTTTTGTGTTAATTGCATTTCATGCCCATTGAAAAACTATGGATGACTTCAGAAAAGTTCATTATGTAAAAGCATTATATAATTCTTTTCTGTCTCAGTGTTCTGACTTTGGAACATTATTTCCATAATAGGACATAGAACACATGATTAAAGATGGCAGTATTTGATCATGTGACTTGTTTTGGGGCCCAGAATTTTAAGTCCTTGCTTATAGCAATTAAAAGCTTAAGTACTTAATATGATTTCAATATTTACATGGATGACTTACTTTATGGAATTCCTCCACCAATGCAAATTGAAATCCCTTAAGGCTTAATGAGTATTTGTGGCAAAAAAAATGGGGGGAAAAAAAAAACAACCCAAAAACCTAAGACTACCTTGGGAATGTGCCTCTTTGAATTTAGGTAAACTCAAATGGTAGAACTAAAGCCTGTAACCACATTCATCCTTGAAGTCTTTGAATTTTGATAGAAGACCAACCAGAGCTTGAACTTCATTGACAAAGCTTCCAAAAATTTTTAATTGTTTACAAAATAAAAATACAGTGCAAGATAAATATTAAATTGTGCTTTTCTAAGTCTATGTATACTCTAAGGAATATATTTCCATTTGAGTTTGATATCCCTGATTTAAACAGTTCTCAAACATGGTGATCCCTAGTTTCCTTACCATCTTAGTAACCCTCCTCTGGAAACTCTCTACTGTACCAGGGTCCCATTACTATGATGTATGTTTAAAACAAAACTATAATTCAGTATCAGAAGCATCGTGTAGAATTTATGAAGGAAGCTAGTTGTATTGGTGGAAATTAAAAAAAAATTCTCAAATGGACTCCTCTCATTTTGTAAGAATTATCCTCCAGTGCAAAGTCTGTTCAGGTGGTATTTGTCCCCATAGCTGATGTTATTGATGAGATTTATTCCTATAACCCAGAATTTGTTGTTGTTTTTTTTTTTTTTGTTTTTTGTTTTGGTAATAGCATTTTTTTCCAATTACATGTAAAGGTAATTTTCAGCATTCATTCTCTTTCTCTCCTTTCTCTCCCCCATTCCCAAGATAGCAAGCAATCTGATATAGACTATACACGTATAGTTATATTAAACATATTTCTATATTGGTCATATTGTGAAGAAGAATCAGAACAAAAAAGAAAAATTACAAGAAAGGACAAAACAAATTTTTTAAAAAGTAAAAATAGTATGCTTCAGTCTGCATTCAGACATTTCTTTCTCTGGATGTAGTGGTATTTTTCATTAAAAGACTTTTGGGAATTATCTTGGACCACTGTATTGCTGAGAAGAACTTTGCCTATCACTTCATCATTGTACAATGTTGCTATTACTATGTACAATATTCTAATTCTGCTCACTTGATTCAGCATCAGTTCATGTAAGTCTTTTCAGGTTTTTCTGAAATCTTATACACAATAATATTCCCTTTAGAATTTTGCTTTTTATTAGGAATCTAGCCCATCCTACAGATTCTTAGAAGCTCCTAACATCATCATTTGGTATGCTAGACTGACTCTGATCTTGTTATTGCATTCCTAGGAACTAGATGTTACCATCCAATGGGGCTACCTCTTAATTAGCTAGGTGACATCCTTGCCTGACTCTTCTAGATTCATCTCAGTGTAAGTCATCCCCCTTGGCATCAGGTTGTTACTGGGTTACAATAACTACACAAAATCAAACATAAAATTAGACATATCCCATACTTAATGGCTTTTCAATGAAGATGTCCAATTGGGCAGAACTCACTGTATTTTTTATGAGATGCTTTAGATTATTCCATTCACTTTACATGCTCATTGAGGTCCATTTCATTCCTAGTTTTCTTCACTATATTTGTGTTCCAAGTGAAGTGTAATCTTAGCTAGGAAAGTAACATCGCCTCTATTTGCCTCAGTTTCCTCATCTGCATAACTCTCAGGATTTTTGTGGTGATCAAATATGTGGTGATATTTGTGGTGATATTTGTAAAAGTGCCTGGTACTTACTAGGTCTGTACAATTGCTGGCTATTATCATTATTATTGTTGAAAAATCTTATCCAACCGTATCACCTTTTTAGAGCTTTTTTTTTTCCAAAATTGTGATGAATTTACTCAAATCATTATTTTCACATATGAATGTTTTAGGGAAAATTATTCATGGAGATTCTCGCTTCTGATGCTTCATGGACCCTATCTCAAATTAAATAGAAGTTTCCTCATCTGAAAATTGGTGATAACACTTGTACATCCTATTTCACAGAATTATCACAATAATCAAATGAGATAATATATTTAAAGTTCTTTAAAAGCCATCAATTGCTATATAAGTTAGCTGTGTTACATTCTTATTCTCTTTTTCAGTGGATTTCTATGTTTCTATGTAGAAACTGTCCTAGGACAAATTGTTATCATTCTTGTATTTGATGTTCATTGGACTATTACACTGTTTGCTAAAATTATTGTTTTCAACCAGGCAATGCTTGTGATAGATTGAAATCTTGAAATTATTAGCCTCAAACTTTTTGCTCAGATCCCTACAGCTTACCTTCAAATTAGAATTAATAAAAGTGGGTCTAGGAAGAACCCCCCCCACACACACACACATACGTACATTTCGAAAGATACTCTTCAAAATGTCATGATTAGTATATGCAAAGGGACCGCCATATCATTTATAGCTTTTGGTGTAAATACCTACTATAAACCATGGATTAGGGAATGGCTTAGTCCATTCCATTCAGGTAACACAATTGGTTTATCATTGCACCATAAGAAATAAGAAATTTGAAGAATCTAGAGAACTATATAAAGATTTATATTAACAGATGTGGAATGAAACAGTATATACAGAAAAACAGTAAACTACAACAGTATAAATGGAAAGAACAGAAAGATTAAACTGAACATTATGTAATTAAAATGATTGAATTTAGTCCTATAAAAGAGATGAGAAAATGCTCTCCCTCTTTTCTTCAAAGAGGTCAGAGACAGTGGGTGTGGAACATTATAATACCTTTAGGCTTAGTTGGTGTGTTGTTTTTTTTTTTTTTTCCTTTTTTGATTAATTTCCTTTTTTAAATTTTTTGTTATGTTCCACTTGTGCTGTAATGAAGAGAGTCATCTACACCCAGAGAGAGAACCATGGGAACAGAGTGTGGAACACGACATAGCATTCTCATTTTCTCTGTTATTTGCTTGCATTTTGTTTTGTTTTCTCAGTTTTTCTTTCTCTTCTTGATCTGATTTTTCTTGTGCAACAAGATAACTGTGTAAATATGTATACATATATTGAATCTAACATGTATTGGACTACCTGCCAAGTAGGGGAGGGGGTGAGGGGAAGGAGGGAAAATTTTTCAACAAAAGGTTATGCAAGGGTCAATGTTGGAAAAATTATCCATGCATATGCTTTGCAAATAAAAATTTTTAATAAAAAAAATTTTTTTAATTAGCCCAAAAATTCTTTGTTACAAAGCCTTTGTATATTAATCTTATGCTCTAAATAGGGGCACTGGAAACATACAATAAAAGTGTTAAAAAAAAAAAAAACAAAAAGCATATCAATCAGGTTTTTTAAAAAAAATCTGTTATAGATGAGAATATGAGAAATTCTACAAAAAACTCACATTCTTTAATTTAAATCAAAATATACTTTCATACTTAAAGACTTCAGAAGATATAGGGGTAAATAGAAGAGAATGAAAGATATTGGAAAATAATGGTTTAAAAGAAGCTAAAGGCTTATAGCCTAGCTAAAAGACTCATACCTATGAATCTGATATCATAAATATAAATTTTCTTCAAAAGAGCTGAGCAGTGCTGGACATAACCAACATCAAGTAACATCACACAAAAAAAGTGAAACTATCTTAACAGACAAGAAGTGACTAGTTGTTGCTGTTCTGGTGACTTCTGAATCAGCCTTTTTGTCAGGCCATCAACTTGTTAGAGCAAAGATCAGAATCAACACAAAATGAGAGGAAAGGATAAAGATGAAAAGAGGATTTGACATACAAAAGAAGAACCCTACCCTGACCTTGTCAAGCTGCTTATGCTGAAAAATAAAAAAAATTGAGGGCCAGTGATGCAATGAGTGGGAGGGATGATAGACAATCAGCCTGTGTCTTGTACTTTGCAACCTGGTGTAGAGGGAAAAGCAAAGGATTTGGATCTCAGATTAAATCCCAGCTTTATTATACTCAGCTTCTCACTCTGACTCATCCCACATATCTGGTCAATCAATTGCCAAATGTTGTGGTTTCTGCTTCTATAACAGCATTCTCTATCATTTCATTCACACAATCATAGTTCAAGCTCTCAATGCTTGTAGTCTAAACTATTATAATCTAATTAGTTTCCCAGACTTGTCTTTTCTCCCTCTATCCACACCTACACATAAGTGCTAAAGTGATTTTCCTAATATATAGTATCAGGTTAGTACTCATTAACGAGTCCTTATTACCTTGAAGGACAAATAAAAATGCTCCTTCTTGAAACTTAAAAGCTTTTCACACCCTAGTTCTCTATTGCCTACACTGAATCAAATTAGCTTCTTCTGCTTCAATGCTTTTGCACTGGCTATCCCACATGCCTGGAATGTACTTCTGACTCTGCCCTTTGGACTTTCCTTCAAGACTCAGCTCAGGTGATAAGTACCTACATAAGGTCTTTATTGTCCTACCGCATCCCTCACCTTACTAGTACTTTCCTTCAAAAGTTACCTCCTACTTGTCTTGTATGTGTTTTATATATGTCTATCTTGGTATAAACAATTTCCCACATTAGAATGTAAGCTCCTTGAGGGCAGAAATTTTTTTTTGTTTGTTTTGATTCTTTGTAGTCCCTGGCACAGCCTCTGCTACATAGGTGCTTAATGTTTATTGATTAATTTATTATGTATATGCCTTTGAGGAAGTAATTGAGTTTGCTGAATTATTTCTGATTTGTAAAATGAAGTATCTGGATTCTCTGGGATCCCTTCCAGCATCAAAACTATGGTACATATACATATTATATATATGTGTGTGTGTGTGTGTGTGTGTGTGTGTGTGTGTAATGCTATATGGTGTTTTTTTAAATGCTAACTTGGCAAGTCTTTATGGAATATGTGTTTACCTTACACAAAATAAGATACTTAACTAGAAACATCCCAAGGTAGGAATGCAGAAGAGGAAAGGAAGGTGGAACAAAAATGCATTTAGTATCATAGTCACTGAGAATGGATAGGTTACAACTAGATCTCTAAATAGAGGAGGATAGATAGGGTCCCAGGCTGAAGCAGTCCTAGCAGGAGGAAGAAGGGCATCCATGACCCAAGTAAGAATTTTCTTCTGTCCTGGGATCCAGATTATGTAGATTTTCATTCACTACTCTGGTTCCTAAGAGCTGTCCCACACAATAGAATGTCCATACATGTGATGTTAAGAGACCTAAAGGATGATCATCACCAGTCCACTGTTTCTCACTTTCCCTTAGCCCATTGGGTGAAGCGTCTGTCAGAGGAGACAGACAAGAGTAGCCCAGAAGAACAAATATTGGGTGAGTTAAAATCCACATGGTTGAAGTACCCATCTTGCTAAGAATCCTAATACATTCAAGTAAGACTTATTAACCTATGGATCCATAAATTTATGGATAGGTGGGTAGGTAGATAGGTAGGTAAATAGATAACTATTTCAATGTAATTGATTTCCTTTGTGATCCTATGTACTTTATTTTATGCATTTAAAATCATTCAGAGAAGAGGGTCATAGATTTCATCATACTGGGCAGGTAGGTGGCACAGTGGATAGAGTGCCAGCCTTGAAGTCGCGAATATCTGGGTTCAAATTTGGCCTCAGAAACTTAAGATTTCCTAGCTGTGTGACTCTGGACAAGTCACTTAAGCCCACTTGCCTCAGCCAAAAAAAAAAAAAAAAATCATCATACTGCCACAGAGTTCCAAGATACACATGCACACACACACACACACACACACACACACACACACACACACACACACAGAATAATTTTTTCATTTTTAAAAATTTAAAAAATTTTTAATTTCAGTTTAAAATTCTGTCTCCCATTCGAAGGCAAGATACCCCTCAAACATATGAAGTCATGTAAAATGTATTTCTACATCAGCCATACAGAGAGAGGAAAAAAAAACCAGAAAAATTTAAAAAGTAAAAAAAAAATTACTTCAGTTTGCATTTAGAGTTCTTCAGTTCTATAGGTGTAAAACATTTTTAATCTTTAAAGTGGTTGTGGTGGTGGATCATATTGATCAGAGTAAACTCTTTCACAATTAATTATTGTTAAAATATTATCATTACTAAATAACAGTGTTCTCCCAGTTCTGCTCACTTCACTTTACATAAGTTCGTATAAGTCATCCCAAGTTTTTCTGAAATCATTCCTCTCATCTTTTCTTATAAAACAATAGTATTCTATCATAATCACAACACCACAGTTTGTTCAGCCATTCCTCTCAATTTCTAATTCTTTGCTAGTACAAAAAGAGCTACTATAAGTATTTTTGTACATATGGGTCTTTTTGCATTTTCTTTAAGCTCTTTTACTGATGGGATCAAATTCTGGAGAAGAAAATATTTTCCTTTGCTTGTTTCTAAGGCTTCTCTGGAATTAAACATATGGAATCTTCTTTTTCTCAGAATTTAAAAAAAATGAGATTACACTATTATTCATCCTAAATCCTAGGCTATTTTTACACATTCCAGACATCTTTACAGTTACATCATTGTGAAATAGAAACATACTCTTGGGCTCTGAGACCTGACATGTCAAATTTCTCCTTTAAGCAAAGATTTATTTTTTAATCATAAACACCCCATAAGAAAAGAATCAAAAGATTGATTCAAGCTTAATTATTGCTGTTTATTATTACCATCAGGCGAACAAAGGTACTTGGCTTCATATAAATACTTCAGAAACATTTCTTCAAATACTTACTAAAATGCTGGTCACATTTGATGGGACTCTAGGAAAACAAATTGAGTGTTTGATTTTCATTTATCTCTGTAAAAATTCATTTGTGCTTTTAGAAATTTGCTACCCTGCTTGTCTAAGCTTAAATTGTAAATTAATTACTTGTCTAAGAACCTCAGATTGCTTATTTTAAAATTTTAAGGCACTTAAAAAATTCTGTATTGCCACAACAGTGTCACTAATTCATTCTGTAACTTTAGCAAAAATACTTTTGAGCTTCAGTTTTTTTAATCTGAAAAGTGGGCAAGTACTATGTAGTAAGAATACTTGGTTCCTTGGAAATATTACATGGGGAAAATATAAACTATTTTTAATTTGTTGGATGAAGAGATACAGAAATATCAATTATAAGCAATTTTTTGTTAATTTTTATAAATGCTACAATACCTTTTTTCTCCTTAGGAAATACCATCTTTTTTTTTTTTCTCTTTTAAGAACTTTTTGTTGTTGTTGTTTTATTGTAGCTTTATTTTATTTATTTATTTATTTTTATTTTGTTTGTAACAGAAGTACTTCTTTTTAAAGCTTTATTTTCAAAATATATGTATAGTTTTCTACATTTACCCTTGTAAAACTTTTGTTTCAATTTTTTTTCCTCCTTTCCTCTACTCCCTCCCTTAGATAACAAGTAATCCAATATATGTTAAGCATGTGCAGTTCTATACATATTCTCATTGTAAAAATAAGAAAGAAAAACAAAAAACAAACAAATAACAAAAAAAGTGAAAATGCTATGTTGTGATCCACACTCAGTCTCCACAGTCTTCTCTCTAGGTACAGATGGCTCTCTTCTCCACCACAGAAAATAGCCTAAATCACCTCACTGTTGAAAAGAGCCATGTCCATCAGAATTGATCAAATGATACCATTTTAATAATCCTTATTTTACATTTTAAAAAGAGATACAGAATAACATAAAGAATAGAGAGCCAGCCACTGAGACAGGAATACCTGCTTTCAAGTCGTAACTTTCATATAATAATTCTAGAGTCCTGGACTATTAAGTTAGTTTTTAAGTGCTTCCAGACAATTCTGTAAGACTATAGATTGCACAAAAGCATTAGTGAGAATTTATTCACCAGGAGTTTCATAGAACAACATATCTGGACCACCCTCATACTCACCACTACCTCATATAAAAAAATAAAAAGATAGTAAATAATTTATGAAATTATGATAGGAAAAATTAGCTATTCATAACTTTTTTGGGAGAAGGTAGTCTTAGACTTAGTGAAACAATAACTTCAAGTCAATACAAGTATTTTGTTTTTTCAGTGCTTTCAGTCATGTTGACCCATTTAGGTTTTTCTTGGCAAATATACTAGAGTGGTTTGCCCCAAAACAAATAATATCTTGGAATAATGTATTATATCATGAAACTTTTGAAGTAGAGACACAAGATCTGATGTCAAACAAAAAACCTGAGAAGTAAATTATTCCAAGATACCCTTCTATATTGGAAGGTAACCCTCTTAATATTTCTTTACAGATATTAGGTAAAATTAGACGTGGAAAGGAAATGAAGGAGTTAAGTAGATATTGGGCCAACTGTTAAAAGAGATGATGTAAGGTTAGTAGTATGGAGTAGGTGTATGTATAGTTGGTATCATCCTGAGAACAAACCAAGGAGGAATTTTTCTCCCACAATAGAAATAAGGATATAAGTATTGGCTGGGAAGAGCCTTTATAGCACCATCTCATGTGATTATTGAAACCTTGCTCTAGTGGGCTGTTTTTACAAGTCTCCCATACATTCCTTGATCTAACTGATTCCAAGGATGTAGTGCAAGGGCTAAGCTGTTTTCCTGAAGCTTCTTTTGTGTCAGTCAAGAATAAATTTATTGGATTGTCACTATCAGCTGAGCTATAAGAAGTTAAAGACAAGTGAGAAAAATGCTCCCTATTCTCAAGAAATTTGTGCTCTGATGGGAACAATAAACAAAATAAATATGTAGGAAAGGGAACAATAAACAAAATAAATATTAGGAAAACAGAATAGATTTAAAACATACATATAGCTAAGGGGTCATTAAAATAGTTTTATTGACTAGGGAAAATTTCATGAAGGACAGGAGTTTTAAACAGTAATTTTAAAACAAATGTATACATATATATGTATATATAATGAGTTGGAAGAGACAAGGACTTTAGAGATTAAGGACGTGTGAAAGAAGAGGCTATCTATATCCAGAGAAAGAACTGATAAATCTTTACATTTATACATATTTGTACCTAGTGGTAATCACCTTTAGTGTGTCGGGACAGGTGGAGAAGAAAGAAAAAAGGAGGAAAAAAATTAAATGTATATTATAACGTTATTATATATTTTAAATGGATTTACAAATTGTATCTAATAAATTTGAAGTTCATATGTGGTAATTTTTTTTATTCTGATATGAAAGTGTTTTATTCCATAAATTAAAAATAAAATAATTTTTAAAATTGTTTTAAATCATAGACTGCTTACATAATATACCAGTTATTTGTATTATTTATAAAACTTTCTACCATTTATAAATAAATGAAGATTAATCAAGAGTTTCCTCTGAAAACTCTGGGGGGGGGGATGATATAATTCAGAATGGAGGAAAGAATCTATTCCCCTGAAGCTCATTGATATTCCAGTTTTTATTCTATAAAATAGAAATACTTAGACTCAAATTCCTAGTTCTCTACCTTTGAGTTGTAGGACCTAGGTGCCATTCAGAAGTATAAGTAGGACAAGAAGGTAACATTGAGAAATTTAAAGAGTATCAACAACATTTCCACTTAGGGGCAATTTTTTCCCTTGCTTATATCCTGTCCTGTGATAGTAACTCTTCCTCAGTATCATAGAAACCTCATGATATCCAAGGGCATTTCTGTGTTGTCGACACCTCAGATGAGCAACTACTCTTCCTGGGTTCCCTTCAACTGCTAACCTCAGATAGAGAAACTACTAGTTATAGCTCTGGTGCTATAGAAACATCACTATATTTTTTTATTGTGATTTTTCTTGAAGCATTTCAAGGGTTACAAATTAGTATGTGACCTATCTCATAATGTATATGGTATTTTTTTGTTTATAACTAACACACTTATGAAATATTGTATATTCTAGATAGCTACATTTGTTTCATCTCTCTATTTGACTATAAGCATCTAAACTTTGTATCTCCCCCAGGGCCTAACACAATACATGCATAATAAATGTCTATTGGTTGATTTAATTAATATAATTTTATTTTTTAGTCAAATTTGGAGCCAGCTTAGTGCTTACATTTGGTTAATCTGAGGAGCCTCAGCCCACATTCTTATTTCCCAATTTTCTTTTACCGATCTGCCTAAGATTCCTACCACTAGAGAGTTATTTCATTAGTTAAAGTAGACATGAAAAGGGATAACATCAAACTATTAACATGAATTATTTCATCAAGTCTTAGTAAGTGAATTAATTGGAAGGCTTTCATATGATTAAACAAGAAACACGTGTGCTTTAAGTGACAGAGCAGAGCAAGAAGGAATAGATGAAAACTTACTTGTTCTGCCTGCTGCTTCAGAAAGGCACTGCCCCAGGTACCAAAAACCTAGAATGAGCAGAAAAGGTAGCACAGAGATGAAAGGTAGGTCATTGAATACAATAAACAGACTTTGTTTGCTTTTGGTTTTTCTTAAGGGTTAATACTGGCAAATTTCTCCATTATTGATTTTTTTAAAAACATTTTAAAATTTATGTATTTTACAACTTTACATTGAGATATTTTCTGATGGAGGGGTAGAAGAGGAAACTGTTTCTATATTTAATGAAGCATGAGAATTTCAGAATTGGAAGGAACCACAGAGTGCATTCAGTCAAACCTATACTTGAACAAGAATACTCCTTATGTAACATATATACCCATGAGACATTAATGCCTCATTTGTGATTCTTAGGGCACTATACTATAAGAAGGTGGAAGACTCCTATGGGCTTTCTTCCTTGAACCAACCCAATAATAATATGTTATTGAATTGATTTTTAGGGAAGGATGGAATACTTGTGATGCCTTTTATTGGCACTCTCCTTGAGCCACTAGCTCAATAGCCTCCTGAATTCTCCTTTGGAACATGCCTTGTACAGCTTCCCAAATGGCTTCAGTATCCTTTTTGGCCACCAGGAAGTATTTATCTGACAAAGATGTAGACTGGTCCTCCTCTCAATGCAGTGGGGTTGGTTCTTAGCAGTTTAACTACAAACTGACTTTAGATAGGAATTGCTATGGAATATTACTTAGCATTATATATATATATATGATAGTCTTATATCTATAGATGTGTTTTATAGATATAAGACTGTCATTTGAACTCTTCTCCATGATCACAGTCGTCTCTATTACTTAAAGATTTCCAATGAGGGGGAAATCAGCTCCCAAAGGGAGTTCACCCTATTTTGGGAAAGCTTTCATTATTGAGAAGTTTTTGTTTACATCAGGTTTAAATTACTCTTGTGGCCCCTGGGGTTAAATTGAGCAGTCTCAATCCCTCTTCTATATGACTATCCTTCAAATATTAATTGAAGATAGTCATCTTCTCCCTAAGTGATTCTATGGTGAATTGGAGAGCTACTATGAAATAAATGTTAAGAACATAGACTATGGAATCAGAAGACCTTAGGGTGAATTCTAGTTCTGCCACTTAATGACTATAACTAACCTTGAGCCTCCTGGGATACTGAATGACAACTGGATTCAAATTCTGCCTATTACATATATTAGCTGTGTAATTCTGAAAAAGTCAACTAACTTCTCAGGGCCAACAAGCATTTCTATAAATAATAGAAGAACTACTCATCTGCATTGATAAAGCAGATTTCCTTATTTGGAACACCCTATACCAAAGAAATCATGTCTAGACCAAATAAATAAATATTTTTAAAAATAATACAATCTGTCTCACAAACTTGTAAACCTTAAAGTGCTGTATAAGTGAGTTGGTATGGGTTTTATTGCATGAGTGAAATAAAATTACTTTTTCCATTTGGTTGTTATGATTGAAGCTTTCTCATTTATGGAAATTAAATGGCTCTGTAGTTGGAAGAGAGCACCTAGGTGGTGCTGGCCCTGGAGTTAGAAGGTCCCAAGTTCAATTTCTGCCTCACACCCTAACTAGCTTGTGACTCTTAGAAAATTCCTTAACCCTCATTTCCTTATCTGTAAAATGACTTGAAGAAGGAAATGGCAAATCATTCCAATATTTATGCCAAAAAAAAAAATCCCAAATGGTACTGGACCAGATGCAACAACCCAAATAAAATAATTGGAAGGTTTCTGTGTACTGGGTGAATAGCTTCTGCAAATATCTGTCAGATGTATGTCTAGAGAAGTTTTTCTATTTATATTTTCCTAACTTTTACAGATCACTACTATAGCTTGATAGACAAAAATGACCTCTTTTAGTTGGATTCCAAAATCACAGTGAATCTATTTTTATCAAGCTTTGTACTAACAAAAATAAATTACCATTTAGATGTGGGCAATTGCAGGGTGTAATTCCTTAGTAGAACTTCAGAAATTATATCCTGCAATTGAATTAAATAAATGTGAACATCTTCATCTATGGATATTGGACAGATCTTGTCTTCTCTAGTAGAACCCTTAAAAATAATGTTGCTCTATTATATGCCTCATAATATTTACTTTAAGTAACTAAAAGTATCATAAGTTCCTTTTCTATTAAAAAAAAAAAAGAGTCCCAATTTGTTGTCAAAAAGGCATTTCCATCATCTTTTTTAATTTTCTGTACAATGTCATGGATTATCACTATACTGGGTAATCTTTGGTGGTTTCCCATTGCCTATAGAATAAAGTTTAAATTTCTTATCCTAGCCTTCAAAGCTCACTACTTTAGGGTGATTATTTAATAACATATCTTACTTCATAAGTTTTTCCAGATATTAAATGTAGCATCAGAATTTATATTTTTTTTCTTTTCTAAATCCCATTTTCAGCCTTAGCACAGAAATACCAAGGTGCTCTATCACTTAATTTTAGTGGTCTGTATTGGGGCACAAGCCACTTAAAAAAGGTTGTTTTTAGTGGTCTAGAGCTGCAGATTTTTATTTCTTTTCAGATACTCTTCTTTTATTTACCATTCAATGTAAATTAGCCATTCCCTTCCCCTCAGATACATCCCAGTGGTATACAATGGTAGACCATACTATATGCTTTAGTTACCTTTCCAATTTCCTTGTTGACCTTATCATTTTCTAGCAGGGGGTATGTGCTGTCTGTTACAAAGCATCCTTGTGTTTGGAATTTGTGTGTTTTTACAGCAAGAACTGGGTATCTGAATCTGCCTAGCCCTTTCTCTTAAAGAGAGTATTTCTTTCATTATGAAGACTTATTCTCATGACATTTCAGTGCTTCTAGGTTAGACAAGCCTGAGATAATGGATTTACTGAAAAAACTCAGTCGATTGCTAGGAATACTACTGAATTATTAAGAATTAATATTTTATTCCTCTCCTGCGTATCCCAGGGGCAACTTAGCAATTATTGTTGCATTTGTATTTTTTAATCTTGCAAATATGATTTAAACAAAATTTGTAAGCTGACCCACAGAGTAGTGGGTGATGTGACCCATATGGACTACCACATATGTGGATCTGGCCTCTGGTTTAAAATCTCACAATATTCTTTACCTTACCATGAAGGCAATGAATTCAGAAGATGTTGAAAGCAATGTATAACTTTGTTACATATTATATGTAATATAATATGTATATAATATATGTTATATATTATTCTACTGGCAACTTAAAAATATTCATTTTAGTACACATAAGCAAGTATTTCCTCTAACTTGAGAAAAGAAAGGTTGATTTAGATTGTATCTTCCTATTCAACAATGTACATACAGTGTCCTGCTTTCAGCCCAGCCTGTACAGCCATCATCCAAGGTTACAGTTCTTGTGGACAAGGAGCCAGTCATCACTATCAATTGCTAACCAACTAACAACTGCAGAGCAGATAGACCAGCCTGACTGAAGCAGGAGAACACCTTTAGGGAGACAGGAGTAGCATGTGCCAGGAAAGCAAACAACTACTATTGGCACCTTGATGTCCATCACCTCTTGGACCCTGATGGAAGTAGGTTCAGGTCCCAAGAGCCTTGGGAATAGCAATTACACCTTCCCTTCAAATCACCAGCTGTGCTTTCAGTCCAGTTTTAGAACCATCACTCAAGAGGGGAAACTATGGAGGAGGAATAACCCACTCTCTTTATCACCACTGGCAACAATTACTGTCCTTAGATGAGCACAGGAGCCTGCAAGTGGCTGCACCTCCCTCTTACCCAGACCTCCGGTCCTTCTAGCCTAGCCTTCACAACCATCCTCTGGGGAAGTATCTCCTAAGGGCCATCCACCTGTACAAGCTATCAATCATTTGTCACTTAGGGAACAGGCAACTAGGCATCTTTGCATGCACAAAGCAGGTCAGAAAACTACCACAAGCTTGGCAGTCATCTCTCCTCAGACCCCGATGAAGACAGAACAAGTCTTTGAATCCAGAATCCTTTAGAACAGCAATACTTCCAGCCCAGTGTCTTGTCACCAAAGTCCTTGGCGCTGTCAAATTGTTCACTGCCAGAAGTTGATATGATTTTTATCAATTGGAATGATAAAAGATGTTTCATCATCTGTTGATGTTGTAACCCATGCACAGACCATTGCCATCAGACCAGCAGCTGAAATCTTCTATGTATTGCTACTCCCCATTAGAATGTAAGCTCCCTGAGACCAGGCACTGTCTTTTCTATTTATATTCCAGATGTCTGGCACATAGTAAATGCTTTTTCAAAAAGCCTGATTATTCATTCCTGTTTTCATATTCATCCATTTGATGAACATCTAATTAGCACCTATTATGTGTCAGGCATTGGGAAAATCTCTGATATTCTTTCCTCAATTATACAAACATAAATAAATATGAAATGTGTAGAAAATACAAAGTAAATAATTAACTAAGTTAACACAAGATAATTGGAAGGAGACATTAGTAATTGGGAGGGTCATGAAAGACCTCAAGTGGGAGGTAATACTAGAGCTGAACTGTGATGGAAGTTAGGATATGTAAGAAGTGATGTAAGGGGCAGCTAGTTGGTATAGTGAATAAAGCACCAGTCCTGAAGTCAGGAGGACTTGAGTTCAAATCTGGCCTCATACACTTCACATTTCCTATCTGTGGGACCCTGGGCAAGTCACTTAATCCCTATTGCCTAAGCAAAAACCAAACTGAAACAAACAAACAAAACAATGATGTAAGTAGGGAATGTACACAGTAGACAACCGATACAAAGGAATGGAGGAGAGAGATGGATGTCTATGTGTAGAAAATGATAAGTAGGCCATTTTGACTCGAACACAAAGTTCTGGAAAGGTTGTCTCATGTCAGATCTGAAGAGCTTTAAATGTTAAATAAACAAGGGAGTTTGTATTGACTCCTAAAGTCAAAAAGGAATAATGGATTTTTTGGACAGGAGAGTGGCAGATCTATATGTACTTCAGGGTTATTAACTTGGAAGTTGCAGGGGGATGGATTGAAAAAAGGAAAGACTGAGGGGGCCGCAGGCTCAGTGGATAGAACACAAGTCTTAGAGTTAGGAGAATTTGGGGGGGGGGGAGAAAGAGAGAGAGAGGAAAAGGTGGGAGGAAAGAAAGGAAAAAAAAAAAAAAAGAAGGAAATCTCCATATTCCTGTACTCTCTAGTGTTTTTAACAGGAAGGGGGTACTGGATTTTGTCAAATGCTTTTTCTGCATCTATTGATATAATCATATAATTTTTGTTTGATTGTTGATATAGTCAGTTATGCTAATAGTTTTTCTAATTTTGAACTATCCCTGCATTCTTAGTGTAAATCCTACTTGGTCATGATGTGTTATCCTGGAGAAAACTTGCTGTAATCTTTTTGCTAATATTTTATTTAAGATTTTTGCATCTGTATTCATTAGGGAAATTGGTCTATAATTTTCTTTCTCTGTTTTGACCCTACCTGGTTTAGGTATCAGCACTATACTTGTTGTCATAAAAGGAATCTGATAGGACTCCTTCTTTCCCTATTTTTTCAAATAGTTTGCATAGTATTGGAATTAATTGTTCTTTAAATGTTTGGTAGAATTCACTTATAAATCCATCTGATGCTGGAGATTTTTTTCTTAGGCAGTTGATTGATAGTTTGTTCAATTTCTTTTTCTAAAATGAGACTATTTAAGTGATTTGTTTCCTTTCTTAATCTGGGCAATTTACATTTTTGTAGGTATTCATCCATTTCACTTAGATTATCAGATTAGATTATCAGATTTATTGGCATACAGGCAAAATAGCTCCTAATTATTGTTCTAATTTCCTTTTCACTTTTTACTTTTGATACTAATAATTGGCTGAATAAATTGTGGTGTATGAATGTTATGGAATATTATTGTTCAGTAAGAAATGACTACCAGGATGATTTCAGTGAAGCTTGGAGAGACTTACATGAATTGATGCTAAGTGAAATGAGCAGAACCAGGAGATCATTATACAAGGCAACAAGAAGATTATAAAATGATCAGCTCTGATGGATGTGGCTCTCTTCAACAATGAAATGATTCAAACCAGTTCCAATTGTTCAGTAATGAAGAGAATCAGCTACACCCAGAGAAAAAACTATGGGACCTGAGTGTGGACCACAACATAGCATTTCCACTCTTTCCGTTGTTTGCATTTTTGTTTTCTTTTCAGGTTTTTTCTTTCTTTCTAGATCCAATTTTTCTCGTGCAGCAAGCTAACTGTATAAATATATGTACAAATATTGGATTAAAATATATTTTAATATATTTAACATGTATTGGACTACCTGTCATCTAGGGGAGGGGTGGAGGGAAGGAGGGGAAAAGTTAGAACAAAAGGTTTTGCAAGGGTCAGTGTTGAAAAATTACCCATGCATATGTTTTGTAAATAAAAAGCTATAATAATATAAAATAAAATAAAGGGAGATGCTTTGCATCTATTTGCTATGACCTCCTTAGGACTATGGGGATTCTCCATTGGACTTGAAATTGAAAACTATAGTCTTGTCTCCCCCATTAGAGTGTAAATTCTTTGAGAGCAGGTACCATCTTGCTTTTCTAGTTTTATCTTCAATTCTTAGCCCAGGATTTTGCACATAACTAGTGTTTTGTTTTTTAATCCATCCATCTATCTTCAGTGTTGTAATTCTGACTGTGCTGTGGTCCTGTGGATGTCAGTATAACTTTAGTTATCATAGGATCAGTGTAATGATGTTGATTGATTTAACATTTTTGACGGGACCACGAGACATAATAAGGCATGCTTGTTGGGATGGAGTTCAGATTTTGCTGGGCTGGAGGGCACAAGAAGTAATAAAGAGATAGAAATTTTTATCAGCTCCAAGGTTCTGATTGGAATGACTTGATGGATTCTTCTCTGCCTCTTTCTCAGGATAAGATATTACCAATACTGGCCTTGTTGCTGTCATTTACTAAGCCTTCAAAACATTCTTTCATGTTTGAAAGTGATTATAGTAGAATCTTTAGACAATAGTATAAAGATTTTTGTCTAGATTTAACTTCTGTCATCATTTTTTGATTACTTAAGTATTCATGATGATGATCCATCTAATATTCTGGCTTCTCATTTTGTTTCCTTACACCCCTGTTTCAGCCATGTACAGGGATGACATTAGAATTTAGAGGTCAAATGGATATGTAGAGTAATCCCCTCAATTTATAAATGAAGAAACTGAGAACTAAAGATGAAGTGACTTTCCCCAAGTTCTCATAGGTAGTAAGTAGCAATAGTAGGATTCAAGCCTAGGTATTCTTATTTCAAATTAAATGGAAGAAATAAACAAAAAAGGACATAAGTGACTTGCCCAACATCACAGACCTACAAAGTAGCAAAGCCCAGAATCCAATCCAGGTTTTCTAAATCTGAAACCAGTACTTTCTCCATGATAATATGCATGTACTACCATCATGATAGATCAGGCTATCATTTCCCATTTCCTAAACTGGTGAAACAAACACCCAATTAGTTTCCCTGGCTCTAGTCTTTCTCTTCTTTGATACATCCTTGATATAATTGACAATATTAATCTTCCAACAACTTATCTAACTCACTCCTCTGGTCAAAAAAACCTTCAGTGAATTCACGTTTGATAATAAAATAAAATACAGACTTCTTAACTTGGCACTTAACTTTAAATAACTAGGCTCTAACCCACTTTCCAGTCTTATTTCATTCTACTTCTTTTTATACATATTATTCCTTCCAAGAGAGCAGGGCAGGAGAACAAATTGTTCAGTGATCTCATCCTGCTCCTCTCATGTCTGTGTATTTGCATAGGCCACTCCCCTGGAATGGCCTCTCTATACATCTCTGCCCATTCTCAAGTTCCACCTCTACCACTTCATCATTGATGCCCCAACTGAAAATACTCTTTCTCTCTTATCAAATTCTCTTCATGTATTTTGTGTGGGTCTTATCTATGCCCTTATATTCTACTTTGTCACATTCATTGCATAAATGTTTATTCTCCATATGGTAAACTCCACAAGGATTATTTGTGCCTATTGTTATTGCTGCTGTTTTTAAAATTTTTGTTATCATTAGCATCTTAGTGTTTTTATATATAGCCACTTTAATAAATCCTGAAAATTTCATTCAATCTAGCAAACTAATGGGAAGGACATATTTTTGGGGTCAAGTGGACCTTTAATCATCAATCAAATCATACCCCAGAGGCACTTTACTACAATGCTGCTCTTGGTATTGCTTGCTTGGCAATTCATTGGTTTTTTTTTCCCCTACTTATTCACTAGACTCCTTTATTGTTTCTTGCATTTTTGTCTGAACACTGATATAGGTATGATTAGTAACATGGTAAATATAATGGGGCATTATGATAATTGGGCATCAATGTCTAGTTGAAAATCTTGCAATAATTTCCAGGGAGTCCATTTATTTCTTTAGAATCTTCTATAGAAACATTTATTTTTAACTGGTTTCATTCAACCCAGTTCAAATAAAGAACATTTATTATGCATGTAATTTCAAGATATTGACTACACAAAGATAAAAAAAAAATTCACATAAGGCATTTGAAGAAGTAGCTATGTAACTCTGAGCAAATCACATGTAACAAACAGTAATCCTGTTTGCCTTAATTACCTCATCTGTAAAATGAACTGGAGAATGAAATGGCAAACCATTATCTTTGCTAAGAGAACCCAGGTAAGATTGTGAAGATTCATACACAACTGAGATGATTGAACAACAATAACAACAAACCTGAAGAACTGTCTGTAAAAACCAATGGCAATTTTGCCTTTTATGACTATGACTATAGCTTCCCGAATTCGTGATCAAGAAAGTTAAAGTGAGATGGATTGTACCTGTCCCTTTCTTTAAATGTCTTGATAACATTCTTCTTAAGTTATATAAATATATGTCTCTGGGTCAGGAATTAATGAATGAAAAAAGATTTATGAGTTATCAGGGATACAAATAAAAAATTGAGAAACTGACTGGATTTGGAGAGACAATACATAGGAAAAGTTCAACTTCAGGACAGGTAGAAGGGGTTTCAAATCCTAAAGGTATAATGGCAGGCATGGTGCCCAGGTCCAGAGATCCTTAGGGAAAAAACAAAGAAGCATATTTATACAGCAAAGACACCATAGAAAAATCAACAGTGATTGATAAAACAGGAAGAAACCAAGAGGAGAAATAAATATCAAGGAAAAGTCCCATTTAAGTGGACTAGGACTTCCCAACAAAGACAAGAGAATTCATCATCCCCCTGGGAAATATTATGGAAAAGCTAATTGGTTCTAGGAATTAGCTAATTCCTAGAACCAATCTAAATCTTAATTTGAGAAATTCTGATTTTAGGTTCTGTCATGTGGCTTCAGCCAAGCTTGATGTTATCCATTACCTCATTTTTTTTTTTTTTCATTTATGCAGTGTTGTGGCTTAAATACTGTTTGACCCTTTAACCGATTTTTTTTTTTAAACAACTAGTATAAATTAAGTATCATAAGATATGGTCATTAATTCACTCATCTAAGTCTCCATGTATGAGAGGTTTTTGTTTATATTCCCAGTGACAGTCATAGGATCATAAATTGGGAACTGGAAGGGACCCTGAAAGTCATTAAGTACCAGTCCCCTCAGTTTATACATAAGGAAACTGAGACTGAAGTTAAGTGTCTTGCCACTGGTCACAAAATTTTTTAATGTCTGAGGCATGATTTCAGATAAGTTCTTGTCTCTAAACACTCCTTCAGCTTTAATTTTTTAAAATATTTTAATAGTTTTTATTTACCAGATATATGCATGAGTAATTTTACAACATTGACAATTGCCAAACCTTTTGTTCTAAATTTTCCCCTCCTTCCCCCCCACCAAGATGGCAGGTTGACCAATATATGTTAAATATGTTAGAGTATAAATTAAATACAATATATGTATACATGTCCAAATAGTTGTTTTTTCAGCTTTGTTTTAAAAAAGAAAAACTGGATAACCTGAATTATTGACATGATGAGTAAAGCAGATCTATAGAAGACCAATTTTTTTTCTAAAGTAGCTTTTTCTAACACATTTGAAAGTCTGTATCATCCACTATAAATAAAATGTAACCACTAGTTAGAATTCAAGGACAAGCAAGCCCAAGGGAATTTTTGCTTTTGCTTTATGATTTGCCAGAATTTATGTCAACATATCTAATCTGATATTATACCACATTTGTAACTTGACTTTGCAATACCAATGCTTAGACACTCTGAATGGTAAGGACTCAGTTCACATTCAAATAAATTTATAGGGTACAACTGATCCTTTGGAGATATAATGTGCTTCATATATGAGTTGAAGATAGAAATGTTAGAAAAGGCCCCTCAGGAACCTTGAACTACTGGAATGATGATCCTATCATTCCTGAAATAGTGTTCACTTTTGCTGGACACTCGATACAAAAGACATTCAAATGAAGAATATTAAAGTACACTGCCCTTTTTTATTTTTTTACTTAGAAGGTCAAGATTTTTTTTAGATCCATAGTTTGTTGGCATCCATGAATAATGCTTCAGAAATAGGAGGTGTGCTACAATCAGAGCAAAATACATCAGCAAGTGGAAGGATCCTGTTTGATAGTGGAGAACCTGAGCGTAACACAGAAACAGCAAGCAGTATCTCTGAAGTCTGCAATAACTATGAGTTCACATAATACTACCAATTCAATTGCCATTTCCTTCTCCATTGTATTCCCATTTTACAGATGAGGAACTGAGACAAATAGGGGTTAAGTGACTTCTCCAAGGTCACACAGCTCATAAGTATCTGAGACCAAATTTGAACTCAGGTCCTCCAAGACCAATACCCTATCATCAAGCAAATTTTTTCATCCACTCCAAATGTTCATGGGGATTATTTGTGTCCAATTTGTGGCAACATAATCCCTATGAACATTTTGAATGGATTTTCTAACTGTCTATCTTGCTTTTCTTCTGAGCTAATTCAGTTCTGTTTTGCACATAAAAGATAATACCTTTCCTGATGAGAGCATACCATGCTGGATGGTCCTGTACTAGTGTTTCCTATGTCAGACAATCAATACTAAAGATCTTAAGAAAGACCTTGAAAGTGTCCTTTTATTGCTTTTTCTGATGACCTTGTGAACACTTACCCTGTGTGAGTTCTCCACACAGGAGTCTTTTTGGCAAGTGTACAGTTGTCATTTGAGACCAGCCCAATGTAAATGTGTTCTCTGTGGTAGATTTTGAATGCTTGGCAGGTTAGTTTGAGAAAGGACCTGTGTCTGGTATCTTATCCTGCCAGATGGTCTTCTGAATCTTTGTAAGACTATTCAAATGGAAGCTATTTCAATTAATAATAATTAACAATCAACTAGGTTACATAAAAAGAGAAACATACCTATGTATATTCATCTTATAAATTTTTAATAAAATTAAAAGAATGCTTCATAGGTGCTCTAAGAATAAGTATTCATGATTATATTTATATTTGCGTTTGTTTAGATTTATTTTGATTGAAAAGGAAGACCTCCCATTCTTACTCCAAGGACACAATATAATTGAATTAATATTAAAACAAAAAATAAAAAAGGGAACTGATTCTACACTCTATATGGTTACCAGTAAGCAAGCCACAGCAACTATTGAGAATCAACAGTATATTTGGCACTGCATGAGACACTTGAGAAGAAACAGTCATTTGGATTACTAGACTTATTAAATATTGATTCTATGGTTTATGAAACTGGGCACAAAATTACATAATGTTAAGTAAGGTGAAATGATGATAATGCTTTATGATTTTGTGAAAAATTATAGTTTACAAAGGACTTTCACAAATACTTCATTTGATAATTTTGTAGTTCATGGACACAAAGGAATGAACTCTATAGCTGCAAAAAGTTTTTTGTTTTGTTTTGCTTTTTTAATAGGTACCCTGAATTCCTCAGTGAAAATCAAAAGAAAACTCCCACATATCAGAAATAACACAGTATTTGGAAAAGTAACATAGTTAAAAACAATTTTAATAATAATAATTTGGTTTTCCTTATTTAGTGACAAAAAAACTTCTATCACTCAAGCAATATTTGTTATTAAAGAAAAGTACGAGTAAATTTTGCAGTATGAAGATGCTACTTAGGAGTGAAAAAATCCTCAAATGTCTGATTTGGGAGAGACTTCAAGGATCATCTAGTTCAATTTTGGAGTATGTTTAAGCCTTTCTACTTTTTATGCTTTGATGACTCTTTGAGTTTGAGTTTGTCCATAGTATATGGACATTATTATATGATATTATCCCTCTATTATTATAAGTCTCATCCCATGCATACTTTTGCCATGTTCTCCCATAGAACCTTTTACTTAGCATATATCCAGTACTTTAGAGAACTTTTAAGTCTGTTTTTCAATTTGAGGAATCAGTGAAGCACTTGGGTTATCCATCTGTTGTCCTCGATCAGCATGTTTTGAATATTGCTTTGATGATATTCCTTATACCAATTCTTCAGCAATAGATTATTATTAGCAATAGGTTAGCTTACTAGTGCCCATTGTGCATTTGTTTGGCCAATGTTTTTTGACCACATATAATTGAACTGTCTTGTTGATTATGCTATTCCAAAATTCATAATCATATAGCATTACCAAGAGAGGCTTTGTGTTGAAAAAGATGAGTTGCACACGTAGTAATTAATAAAACAAGATTCAGTTTCCCCAAATGGAATCTGCCTTTCTTTCTTCCTCTTAGTCAATTCTGTACCCAGCTCATTTTCTCTTGTCAGTGACTATCCCCTATAAATGCAATGTTGTATTAATTCTATCTATCTGGGGCAGCTAGGTGGCGCAGTGGATAGAGCACCAGCCTTGAATTCAGGAGGACCCGAGTTCAAATGTGGTCTCAGACACTTAACACTTCCCAGCTGTGTGACCCTGGGCAAGTCACTTAACCCCAGCCTCAGGAGAAAAAAACAAACAAAGAAAAAACTCTAACTACCCAACTTCATGTTCTGAATGGAAGGCATTTTACATCCATTTAGTTTTTTATGGATGGATTATCAGAACAATCTCCTTGGAATATTTGTGGATGTCGTTGATACTCTTGCCTGCCTTCATATCTTGATGAATTTTGGATCTCCCCCTAGTATCAGTGTTTCTTCCTTCTCTATTACTACTGACAGAAACCTAACTTACCTTCAAAATAAATCTTCAGAATTTGGAAATACAATCTTTTTGTATTTATAAAATTCTACAGAATAAGAATCCAGCATACATTATAGGGAATGTTATTTACTTATTTACATTCTACACTAGTTTTCACTGACTGCAAAGTACTATTTTGGTGAGAGATAGCCAAGAACAGTGCTGAGTTTCAGCCTTTGAATTAGGAACGTAAGAGACCTACTTTTGACACATACCAGGTCAATGTCTGGAATATAGCAAGTGCCTAATAAAAGCAAGTTGATTGGTTGATTGATTGATACTATCTCTATGATGACAAGTTAAGTCACTTAATCTCTCAGTGTTACAGGCAACTCTCTAAAATTACAAATTACAAATGAAAACCTAATCTGTATAGGTGGAAGGAGTGTCTACACACTGATAAAATCATGGGTCTGAGCCAAAAAGAAGACTATTTTAATTGTAAATATTGTTATGAAATTGCAGTGTCAGCTACTAATAAAGAATATGTGAAGGCTTTTACAGATTAACTTTCCTGAATAGGAAGTTCATTCTATACATATCAGAATTGAGGCTTTTTTCCCCCAGTTTATTTTTAAAGGGAAAAGATAGGGAAGACTGAGAAGAAAGCAAAGGCAGCTCTATATAGATTGACAAATCAAGATCAAGACAGTTGTATTTGTTGTCTCAGTTAAATAGCATTTATTATTTACTGTGGGCCAGGCACTATGCTAAGTGCTGGTGATACAAAGGCAAAAATAAATTCCTACTTTCAAGGAATTCACACTCTAATAGGAGAGACAACATGCAAACAATGGCACACAAACAAAATATTTTAACTGGGGAATGATCTCACAGTGAAGGTACTAAGATTAAAGACAACTGGGAAAGGCTTCTTGCAGAAAGTAGGACTTTAGGAAGCCAGGGAAGCTAGACTTAAGAGAACAAGGGAGAGCCTCTCCTTTCATGGGAATGGTCCATGAAAATACTCAGTTGAGAGGTAGACTGTTCAATGGAAAGAGCCATAAGGAGGCTAGTGCCAATCAATCACAGAATACATGAAAGGTGGGATTAAGGAGTAAGAAGACAGGAAAGGTAAGAAGGTCAAGTTATAAAGGACTTTAAATGCCTAATGGGATTTGCTACATTTAATCCTGTTGATAATAAGAAGTCACTAGAGTTGATTATCTTCGGGAAGGAGAATGACATAATCAAACTTGTGCTGTAGGAAGATCAGTTTGAAAGCTGAATGGAAGATGAATTGAAATGGAGAGAGTCTTGAGGCAGTGAATGCAACAGAATATTGCAATAGTCTAGGCAGGAGATGATGAGAATCTGGACCAGAAAGGTGGAAGTGTCACTAGAGGGAAGGGAATATATATAAGAGATGTTATGAAGGTAGGAATGACAAGACTTGGCAACTTAATGGATATAGGGAATGAGAGAGTGAGGAGCTGAGTTATCACTCCAAGGTGGTAAACCTTGGTAACTAGTAGAATGATGGAACCTCCAATAGTAAGAGAATAGTTATAACTCACATTTCTGTAGCACTTTCAATTTTCCATTAGAATATAAACTTCTTGAGCTTATTCTCTTTGATTTGTACATAGTGAATACTTAATAAAGACTTGCTAACTTGATTTAACCTGAAGAAGAGGGAAGGGTTTGGAGGGAAAAGATAAGTCAGCTTTAGACATGCATGCTGATTTGAGATGTCTACAGGATATCTAGTTTGAGCTGTCTAATAGGAAGCAGAAGATGTGACAATGGAGATAAATTTGGGCTAGACTAATAAATCTGAGTCATCTGCACAAGGATGATCATTTAAGAAGGTCAATGTAGAGCCATGGGGGAACCTCTGGGATTAGCAGGCATGTAGTGGATCCTGCCAAAAAAAAATAAAAAATAAAAAGAGGAAGAGAAATCAGACATATGGTAGGAAAACAAGGATAGAGCAGTATCATGACAACCTAGAGAGGAGAGAATATTAAGAGAGGATGAAGGATAGTATGAGAGGCTACAGAGAGGTCAAGAACACTCCCTCATATAACTCATTTACAAGCTTGTGTGTTCCTACTGTATTCCCTCTGGTCAGATTTCATTTACCCCTAGGTACCCTGGTTGTGAGTGAATAGTGTGCTACTGCCAGTTCTTATACTTTATAATTAAAACTAAACCAGAATTCACTGCCAGAACCCAGTGTTGGCATTAAAATGGCAAAGAATCATCTCTCTATCACCTGGCACATTGTACTGAAGCCTTCTTTGTGAAAGCTTGGAAATTAGCATCACATTCCTGCAAATGGCAAGGTAAAGTATAAACCAGGAGCAGACTGGGTGTGGTATTTAAGACCCAATTCTGAGCCACTTGGGTAAAAGCTGATAAACTTGATTTCTCAGAGGGAGTTTCGCAAGAAAGAGACTGTATCTTCTTCCACAATAAGTGGAGAGAGGGAAAGAGAAATGGAGAGAGAAGGGGTGGGGAGGGGAAGGGAGAGAAGAAAGGGGAGGAGAGCAAGGATGGATGTGTGTTGCTTTGAAGGTAGAGCATGAATAAATCACAGTTTCTCCTTCATGAGAATGATCTTTAGGCAAGTTAAATTATCAAATAGCTTCTCCGTCTAATCCTGTGCTCTCCTCATAAAATGGTTTTAAAACCATTTAAGCCACATCCTTGAGAGTAAGATGGAAAATAAATATTAAGTAGTAGCTAAGTCATATGGATTCCTGTCAGCACTTAGCCTTTCAAAATGCCTGCTTGTCAATTTGAGAAAGTTTTCTCTCACTTTCCCACTAGTAATAGGTTGCCAATTTCCTTTTTATATCTAAAGTGCAAGGAGATCTTTTTAACCTTACCTCTTCTAAAAATGAAAGTGATTTTAGGTCTATAAAGAAATTAACCATTTCCTTGAAGTCAGGTCATTTCTAAGTATAATCTGTCATTTGACTTGAGGCTGATGGAGGTTCTTGTACTTTCTTTACCCAATGAGCAGAAGGGATATTTTTAAACATACTTATTTTGTGTATGATTGTTGTCAGTACTAGTCAGATTGACCCAGTGGAAGAAGTGAGTAAAAAAGAGGGTGGAGGGAGGAAGGGAAGATTCTGAGAAAGCATTCATTTAGTGTGGATGTGCTGGCAAAAGAGAAACAGATTTAAAAACAATTGCTTGTGTCAGCTTCAGAAAAGAAAAGCTTTTGAGACAGAAGCATAAGAAAGAAAAAGAAAATTTCTGAAAGCAACTGATATTTTAACTTTAAAAAAATGCTTCTCTCTGAGTCTTTAGCTGATTACTCAATGCCTCAGGGAAGGGGGAGTTAAGGGAGAGAGAGAGAGGAAGAAATAGAAGTTGGAATTCAAAACTTTTTTAATGTTGAAAAATTGTCTTAACATGTAATTGGGAAAAATTAAAATATATTACATTTTTTAAAATAAAATTAAAAAAAGGAAAAGGAAAAGAGAAAAAAAAATGCCTGTCCCAAAGAAACATGTTACAAAAGTGAATAAGACTTGGCCAAAAACTCAAAGTTGAACTTACATCTGTTTCCTTGACTCCAGGTTTAGTGGGCATTAATTTAATCTGTAAGCCATCCAAAGTAGACTTTTGGAATCATGAGCATCCAATCATTTACTATGACCTACTATTGCATGAGGCATTGTGGGAGGTTACAAACAGAGGGGTCTCAAGGCTTCCCTAGAGGAAAATTTCAGTCTGTGGAGACAAAGAAAACATGCTTACAGTGGAACTAGGAAACAGTTATAAAGCAGTGAATAAAGTAGTACAGAATACATATAATAAAACACCCCCTGGTGAGAATGGGAGTTTTACTATCTTTGAATGTATTTTGAAAATAAAAAGCTATTCTTTAAAAATAAGTAAATAAAAATAAATTTTTAAAAGAGAATGGGAGTTTTACTAGTGTAGAAAAGCCTATAGAACAGATCTCATACTGGCCTTGGAACACATTGTAGTTCCTACTATTGTAGGAATATAAATATAAATATATTTATATGAATAATACAAATATATATTTAAATATATAATATGAATATAAATGCTGAAGACACTCAACAGAATATAGTCATGGTCAGTTTTATTGTTGTTTTATAAAAAGCAGTGAGTAAAGCAAGGATTCTCTCAACTTAAGAGATGTGAACTTACATGATTTTCTCCTTTGTCTGAAAACTTTGCAAGGCACAAATTTTCAATTGTCGGCTGCTTTAGGGAAGGGCATAACTAGGGAACCTAAATGGAAGAGGCTTATTTTTCACAAGAAACTCCAGAATGGTCCTAGGATTGTATGCTTTAGAGATAAGAGCCCAAGGAGAGGAAATGAAATTTGGGTCAAGGACCATGAATTGCCAGGAACATCCAGAATTGCCAATGGCAACTTTGCTTGTACTGTAATGGGGAAAGTTTTCTGGATGAGTCTTCATTGTGTCAGGATTTTCTTTTCTGCAGAACTAATTTATTCAATTCTATTCTGTCAACTTGACACTGAAGTGCTTTGTAAACATTCTAAGTCATGATTCATGAGGATATCAAGCAGAACCCGTGTTCCGTTTGCCTTCCTTGGAGACCACTTTTAATGGGTCTACAACATGAGGGTGCTACTTGACAGCTACTGGCAAACTTAAGTTGGTGGTAGGTTTGCCTATGTTTACATATAGGAATACCAGGAAGTCTCAGAGATGAGATTGTACTTGAGATGATCCCAGCCATGGTTTTGATTCAGCCAGGGATTTAGGATGTAATAATGGAGTACCTGGCCAAAAAAATTCAGGCTCCCTGCCTGGAACCCTTTCTCTTGACTGAATCCTCCTCTGCTTGTGCAAGCAAAACTCCATCCCTCCTCCCCTCCTGCTGCTGCCTCTGCCGGCTGCCACCAGTGCCACTGCTGCTGCTGCTTTGGGAAGGAAAGGAGCTGCCCAGGTTCATGCTGCTTTTGAGTTCCCAGGACCTGGCATTCCGGCAAGCTGCTGCTTTGCTGCTGGGGGAGACGGAGACGCTCCCAGCCCTCCTTTGATTAGGATATGTCAGGGTTGTCAGGGCAACTGTTAACGGTGGCGTATCATATTTTCCTCTCTTGTGTTGCGTGCTGAATATTTTAGTGTGCTGTAGCTGGAAGAAGATTGGAAAAGGGTGCCGCAGCAGGAAGGAGGATCTGATTGAACAGGTTAGGCAGTAGAGAGAGGCATCAGACCGATGCGCTGTGCCTTTAATCAGGGTTTTCCTTGAGAGTGTGAGGATGGGTGAATGCGGAGAGTGAGTGGGAGTGGGAAGGGGCTTGTGAGGGAGGTGAGGGGGGAGAGAAGTAAGGGGGACCGCAGGCCCTCCTCTGCCTAGCGGATGGTAGTATTTGTCAGCTGTTTGCACACTGTTTACCCGTAGGAGATCTATTACAAGTGCTCAAATGATCCGGCCGCTTAGAAGCTAGCAGCTTCACCCAGGCTGCAATTACATAAACATATATTTTTAATAACAAACAAACAAAACAAACAAAACCCCCAAGTGGCAGCGACATGCCTGGATCAGCTACTGCTATCCGACAAGAAAGGTTGAAGAAGACCAGTTCAAGGCCAAATCCCCCTGGTTTATTCACCATTAATGAGGAAGAGGAACAGCAAAAGAATGGAAATCCCAGAAGACTGAAAGGTATGCATTAGTTCTTTATACAGTGGGGTCAGGCTGTGTACAGTACATTCCTGCTACACTGGCCACAGCAGGCTGTTACCACTGTACTTACACTGCATGCTGCACTATGTAGTGTTTATGACCTAGCAGGATAGTTTGCCAGCGGACGTTTCCTCACTGTGTATGGTTTGTTTGTTTTTTTAATTTAGGGAGTATTTCATACCTCTTTTCCTCCTTTCACTCCTTGATTTTGTAGGTTTCTGATGAGCCACTTTGTGGAACAAAGACATCTTCTTTCCTCTGTTTTGAGATCCTAATTTTCCACATGGGTCTCAACTGATGGTTAATAATTGTACCATCAGTGTCAGGAGTGGGTAATTTAAGTTGTCAAGGTTTTAAATAAGCAGGTCCTCACTTTCTTTAGAGGATCAGCTGATTACTATCTGTTTTAAGGAGGGGAGTTTTAGGTAGCAGAAAGATTTGGAGTTTGTAGCATAATAAAATTCAACCTTACCTGGGCCAAGGATAGAAGGATAGCATGCTATGTTTCTATGCTGAAGTGTACATTAAGAATGGGAAAAAGAAGATGTCATGGGGTTGGGGAGGGACTGAGGGCAATTAGGAGAGCATGGGGGAGGTGGTAATCGCAAGAACATTTAACTTTTTTAATAGTATGCTTTTATTTTTTCTCAGTTCCATGTAAAATCGATAGTCACTTAAAGTAATTTTTTAGTTTCAAATTTCCTCCTTTTCTCCCTCCCCACCCCTTGAAAAGGCAAGCATTTTGAAATAGATTATACATGTACAGTCAAAGCTTTTAACTTTTGAGGATAACCTTGTTTCTGAATGTTTTTCTGGAAGGTAAAATATGTTCATGTGTGTATGCATATAGATATATATGTATGTATGTATGTATGGGTTGAGGAGGAGGGTTTGCTGCTCTTTACATAATGATGGAACAGAAGCTTACCCAGCCAGTTGAGTCACTGTGTACTGCATCATGTACAGCCCTGTCTTATAGCCAGGACTCCCAGAGTTTTAATTACCACATAGAGAAGGCAGCATTTCAGAATTGTGACTTGAGTTTTAAGTTTTTAGCATGTTAGCTCTCTGCTCTGCTTCCTAAGTAATTTGTAAGTGCTTCTTTCTCTGACTACATAAAGGATTGTCTTTTGGGATTCTTCCCTCCAACATTAACCCGCAAGCCCCCAGATCTTTGTAGCAATTAGTGTACTATATATTTCAGTTGTTCCCTGAGTTTATCACATTTTTCTCTTATTCTTAATAGGGATGAAAGCTGGAGTTCTGGTGGGGAAATATTTAAGCTCTAGTAGACTAAAAGCTTAATCAGGACCCCATGTCTGAGAACTAGTGCTTTTTCTGGTGCTTGAATGAATTGTAATCTAGTCTACAATAAGACTGCTTTTTGCATTAGCACTGATGATTTTTAATCCTTCATTTTAATCTTATCCAATGTGCTCCTGTAATATATAATCTTATTATTATAGGCATTTTTATTTAATATCTGGCACGGTTTTATCTGGGGACTTACTCTTATCTCCCTTCAGAATGACCTTGGTGATTTAACACTACTGTGAACAAAAGTTTGTTTATTTTCAGTCCCCTTGTTTCCCCGGGAGTTAGCAACATATTCTAGTTCAAATGACTGTTGACAGTGAACTAAGCCCTTTAAACTTGTATTAGCAAATCATCTGGTCACCTAGGAACTGGTGACTTTCAAAATTAATGTTCATGTGGATTTTATGGGATTGTTCCCCTGGGGTGCTTTTTAAGAGCCATTCTTCTGATTTGTAGAGATTTTCCTTTGTGTGCCCTTGGGCCAGTGGTTCACGAGAATGGCACTTTTTATTCTTAGTGCAGTATGATCTTTTTCTGTAGATTTTTCTCTCCTTGATACTATTTCTCTTTATTCTTATGTTTATCTATTTTGAAGAGGAAAGAACCAGAATGTTTAAAAAAGAAAGAAAAGTATTCTCTACAAATATATTCTCTTTGCGTTGATTTATTATAGTGGCTTAGGGAAATAATAGACTTTAATCATGAGCTTGGGGGGGGGGGGGGGTTGAGAGAGATTTCTCCAATCTGCCACTTCTTCCTCTTCTCCCTCTACTCCAAAAAGATGGAAAGTCACTCTGCTGTCAAAGGATCTCATACCTTTCCTTGTTCATTAAAAGCTGAATCTCTTCTGAAGTGATCTCTACATGTCTTACAGTAACTTATGCCAGCAGATCTTTGAGTGAGAATAGAAAGAAAAGATCTTTAGTATCTAATTAAAAATGAGTATTCTCTGCATTCTTAAGAGAAGCAATTGATTAGTCTAAGGTAAGGCCATAGTTTCTGATCATACCTATATGAAAGAAATTGTTAGTCCACAAAGAAGTGATTTTATGAACTTTGGCATATTCATTAAAAATATTTCTGTCTTCACTGGCACTAATTAAGGCTACGCCCCTAAATAATTGATATGGAATCACAGGATCAAAATCTAGAGCTCAGAAGAACTTCTGGGGTCATCTAGTTCAACTCTCATTTTACAGTTAAAGAAACTGAGGATCAGAAAGATGAAGTGACTTGTTACTTTGCAGAAGGGAAACTCTAGATCAGTGAGTTGCCCCACAATAGCAGATGGAAAATTTCAAATATCTCCTTCTCCAGTTTGTAGCTTTTTCTTTCAAGTGATAGAAAAATGTTATTTTGTTTTGTTTTTTAATTCCCTGCTAGCTTTCTTTTACCTGTAGCTTTTCTCTGTAGCTCTTATAGGATGTTTGAGTTCTCAACTGCAATTCTCAAAACAGACCCAGATAACCTAATGGGATTTTTTTTAAGATTAGTGATCAAAAACTTGTTTTCTTTTCTACCAGTTTCCCAGCCTAGTCAGACAAGCTTGTCTAAACCTAGTTTCCATGACTGATATCTCTTTCCATTATCAGTCCTGGAAATAAAAGAAGCATGATAACTAAATTGAAAATACTAAAGGGCTTCTATCCAGGGATGCATTGTGTGTCTGTTTTAATGATGAATTGTAGCTTTCCCAGGTAGCCTAAATGAAAAGTAACTGCTTAGAATAAATTTTTAAAAGTAATGCTTCTAGTAGCTTTGGAGCACCGTCCCCCTCCCCCCCAATTGACTGCTTTTAATGTGCCTATCTCCACTTCAGGATTGGAACTGGATCTTTGATTTTATTGGCCTAAGGGAATTTCTTTACTCCTCTTGTAGAGCAAGCTCCTTGTATCAATACAAGTGGCCACCTTCTTTGTACCTTATGGTCTTAGAGTCTTGCCCAGTGGTTATAGTTAAGTGATTTGCTCAGGGTTTTACAGCTAATATAAGTCAGAGGCAGCCATTCTTTCTGTATCTAATGCTGTCTTGATCTACTATACTATAGTGCTTTTCATTTGTAATTCATTGTGTCTTTTAGAGTGAGTTGATCTAATTTGATAAATATTTTTGTAAAGGCTACCTATAGCCATTTAAGCTATAAATAAATTCCCTGTCTTTGTTTTTTAAAAGAATCCCTTCTCAGAGATTCATTTCATCACTGTGGATATAGCCTCCACCAATGTAGATTACATCCTTTCTTCCCCTTTAATCTGGCCCCCAAAATTCGTTATCTTATGGCTAACCTTGTTAGGATAAGCCACTTTGAACTTAACTGAGTTACAACACCTACTATAGACTACAACACCCACAATCCATCACTGTACTTTGTATTCTATTTGGTGTAGGACCTATCAGTTCTGCAGCTGGTGAACTTAGTCACCTTGAGATATAATGAAGAGTCAAAAAGGCTTTAGCATATATTGTCTTAATCATATGGCATATAAAATAGCAATTGTTTTGGGCAATGGTTTTGGGTTAATATGTTAGAATCTCTCTACTGTGCCTTTAGGGGGTGGGAGAAGTACTTGAAATGGCCAAATTTGGGACTGACAGCCCTATGGATATTTCTTTGTCACTTTAGTAATTTTGGATTAATTGCTGACTGATTATGAAGTCTATGGTAGGAGATGTGGCTTATAAATAGACTTCTGAGTGCTTGCAAACTAGATTATAAGACTTTAGAGGGCAAGGGACTTGAGGGTTTTGTTGTTCTTTATAATCTTTGTATCTGCTTATTTGTTGAACCAAAGAAGCAAATTGACCAAATTGACATGCCTCCATGTGAATGTTGCTTTTCAGATAAAGTCTAGTCATGCTGCCATTGCTCTTTTCTTTGTAGCTTGTTTTGAATTGGTTTATAAGAGTGAGCTGCACAAGGGATTCATTTAATTCAACATTTATTGAGTGTCTACTGTGTGCCAGAGTCTGAGTCATGGTAGTCAGAACCTGAGGTTTCAAATATTTAATACCTTTTACAAAACATTAAAATACCCTACAGATGAAAGTCTTCCTCAAGGTGATAAAAAGCATATGAAGATAAAGTCCAGTAACAATCACTCTTAGGAAAGTTAAAAGTCTGGGAGTCTCTGGAGTTTCCTGCAGAGTCTTAGAACTCACTTTCTTAAGCCAAGAGCCTACAGTCACTGCCATCAAACAGCTTACATTTTACTATTTTTGATTGATTGATTGATTTGGGGGAGGAGGGAAGAGGGAAGGACCTGGATATGTGATTTCAATGGCATATTAATTCCCTAATCTGGAAATTCCCTCCTCAGCTACATAGCACAATCTTTCTATAACAGAGTTATTCAAAATCCTTAGGATATCAACAGGTTGCAATTTACCCTTAATCACACAGGCAACATCTGTCAGAGGCAGACCTTGAATCCTGATCTTCTTGTCTCTCTAAGACTGTACTTGTATCTTCTCAGCTAATAATAACTAATGTTTGTGTAGCACTTGCTGTGTGCTAAATGCTTTATAATTATTATCTTCTTTGGTAATCACAACAATCAGTAGCCCCCTTTTAAAGATGAGGCACTGAGGGAAACAGAGGCAAGTGACTAGACTAAGGTCATACAGTTAGTAAGTATATGAGGCCAAATTTGAATGCTGTTCTACCTATGAGGCCCAGAACTCTATCCACTGATAGCACCTAGATGCCCCCAATCTATTTCACCCCCCATAATAACAGTGCCCAAACTGATTCCCTTTCACATGTGCCAAAATTGTCTTTGAGTGGCTTTCGGCTATTTCTTTCAAGAGATAAAAATTGACTTATTTAAGTGATGTAGTATAGATTGTGAAGACAAATCCCAAGAAGTTTTGGAAAAGTTATGAAGAATGGGCAGCATTGGGTCCTTTTGTCCCCTTTCTAGTATAAAGACTTTCAGTCAACTTTGGCAAGCTAAGGTGAGTATCACTCTTTGAGAGGCTGTAGTAGCTGACTACTGTGTTACTATGAATGCTAATCATTCTGCCTTTCCACCCCACCTTTTTGCTGCCTATCAATTAACTGCCAGTTTGGGAAGAGAAGTAGAAACTGCCTCAGGATTGTGGTAGAACACTTCCTGTGAAACTGTAGGCATTCTTTTCCATGTTGTTAAAGTGTTGTATATTTCTGGAACCTGCAGTGACTTTTTTTGGCTCACTTGCTGGAAAGGTAGAGTTTCTTGCCTGTTAAAGCTTCCAAATGAAATGTTAGCTGCCATTTACCATTTATATTCCCATTGGACAGGTGATGATCCAGCAACTGTAATGCCCTCTTTGTAAGTCATGGGTCTTTTTTTGTTTGCAGAGAGGAGTCTTATGTCAAGAAGTGTGAATACCACTCTAGATTCATTCACACACAACATTTCCTTGTTTCTTTTCCTCTTTTGTCCTATTAGTCTCAGACTATTGTCTGTTTCCAGTGTCCTTATTTGTGCTATTTCAGGAACTAGGTAAAGCTTTTTAGCAGGAAAATTTAACAGCTGATAGACTAAAATTATTATTTTTAAAAGAACAAGAAATTCAACCAGCTCTTTTTGTGTAAAGGAAATATTGAAGCCAAAGTCAACTAGATAACTCACCTTTTGAAAAATGACCCCAATATAAACTTAAAAAATAGAATTTACAAGTAGATGTTTGTTAAAAAAAAAAAAAAAAAAAAAAAGACATACTATAGAGTGTATCAGAGATAAGAGTGACATAGTGATATGTACTAAGAGATGGAGGGGCCATAGAAACCCCCTAGAATAACCTAAACTTCTCTACAACATACTATGGTTAATAGTCACCCACCTTTTGCTAGTAGACCACAAGTAAGGAAGAACTTTCTCCCTCTTAAGACAGTCCTTTCTATTTTTGGAGAAGTTGGAGTACTAGGAAGTTTTTTTTTTTAACCTTACATCAAGGCCAAATATGCTTCTTTGCAACTTCTAGCCAACATAGCTAGCTTTGCCCTCTGGAGCCAAATAGAAAAAACTTATTCCCATATCCACATCTCAGTCTTTCAGACATTTGAAGATACCTATCATGTCTCTGCTAAGTCCTTCCCTTTTACTCACTAAAAGCAACTTCAATTCCTTCAACAGATCCTATATGATATAATCTTCAAGCCTTTTGTTGTCCTGGTTGTTTTCCTCTGGATGCTTTCCAACTTATCAACATCCTTCCTGAAATTTGGTACCCAGAACTGAATGCAATATTTCAAATGTGACCTTAACAGGCAGAATACAGTGGAATTGTCCCATCCCCCCTCCAACACTTCACTCCATCCTCAGTCTCTGAACAATATTCCTCTCTGTTGTAGCTGAAGATTGCTGATACAGTATTTTATTGGTGGTTCTGCATAGTACTTTTGACTTATATTGAGCTTGCAGCCCCCCAAAATACTCAGACTTTTGTCAGTTAAACTATTGTCTAATTATATTTCCTTATTGTATAACACTTTTAAAGTTGATTTTTGAAACTGAATGAAGTTTTATACTTATTCCTATTATATTTCTTATTATCTAAGCTCTGAACAAATATTTGGTGATTAGATTAGTGCAGTAGCTATCAAACTTTTGTTCTCAGTATTCCTTTTAAAAATTGAGAATCTGTCCAAAGAGTTTTTGTTTATGTGGGTTATATTCACAGATATTTACCATATTAGAAGTAAAAACCAGTTTTAAATTTGTAGACCCTTTGAAAGGTTTCAGAGACCCCTAAGATTCTTCTGGACCAAATTTTGAGAACCACTGGATTAGTGAATAACATCCATGGTACTGCCTTTCTCTGTTCTGGTAAAGAAAATGCTTACTGAGTGCAAGTGAAAGAGGAGAAGAATGGAACAGCTGGGCAGCACATTAGAGAGAGAGCTGGGCCTACAGTCAGGAAGACCTTACTATCTGTTTGAGCCCAGGCAAGGTACTTAATCCAGTTTGCCTCAGTTTCCTCAACTGTAAAATGAGCTGGAGAAGGAAATGGCAAACTATTCCAGTGTCTTTGCCAAGAAAATCTCAAATGGAATCATGGAGAATCAGACATGATTGAAATGGTTAAACAATGACGGCAATGATGTACAAGGTCCTATACTTTATTTGCATTTCAGTTGTTCCTTGCAATAATCCTGTAAGGTGGGTGCTATTATTATCCTCCCTTTACAGCATCCAAAGGCAGAGGCAGAGATCCTTTTAAGTGAGTTGTCTAATCTACATCTAAACTTACATCTTATAAGTTTTTGAAGCTGTATTTGAACTCAGATCTTCCTGACTTCAAATCCAAAACTGTACTCTCTGTGCCATCATAAGGCAAAGTAGGATTTAACCTATAGCATAACTGTTTTTTTTTTGTCTGTGAGCTACTTTATGAACTTTACTGTGCTATAATTGAAGTAAACAACTTTCTGTAGACCTATGTTGACCTGTTTCATTAGTTATATATAACGGAATAGTTATGAATACCTCAACACCAGAAACAAATAAGATAATAATGGTTTCCCAAATGATGACTTGTGCATCCTATTTACTGAAAGGTTATGGTCTATACTTGAATATCCATTTGCACTAAAATCAGCGTATCTCTAAAAAGCAAACAAATTAGATCCTCTGTTGCCTTTTTTGGTGTGGGAGTGGAGGGTAGACTCTTGCTGATGGTCTTTTTTCATGTCTTACATTTAGTAGAAAATGATACCACATATAAAAAGTGATTTTTTAAAATACAATATGTATTTCTTCAAATAATGTTGAGTTTAACCTTGGTTTTCCCCTAAAAACTGTCCAGATCCTGGGGCCATTAGCTTTGGGGCTCTAATTAGATTGACAACTTTCAAGCATTTCAAACTAAAAGATAGGAATACCCCTCACATTATCCAAGACCTATGTCCATTGGTCCAAAGCATGGCAAGACTAGAAGTCAGGAAGTAAGACTAGACTCTTCAATTCTATTCAACAGGTATTTTTAAAGCATCTTCTTTGAGCAAGGCAAGCCTTGTGCTATGTGCTAGAGGTACAAAGAGAAAAAGAAAACAATCCCTAATTTCTTTTTTTTTGGGGGGGGGACTGAGGGTTAAGTGACTTGCCCAGGGTCACACAGCTAGTAAGTGTCTGAGACCACATTTGAACTCAGGCCCTCCTGATTTCAGGGCTGGTGCTCTATCCACTGCTCCACCTAGCTGCCCTCAACACAATCCCTAATTTCAAGCAAACTACTTTCTTTGGGTAGAAAGTAGAGTGGGCCAGAGATATGATATATTCATAAGTTACTGAGCATAAAGTATGTGTAAATTAACTCAAAATAGTTTTAAGAACAAATTAGTAACTGGGGATGATCATGAAAGGTCTTTTGGAGACATTGATGAGTTGTCCTGTGAAAAAGGCAGGGAATCTAAGAAGTGGAGGAGAAAAAGAAGTGATACCTGACTAGATTGCTCAGTGGAGTGGTAGCTAGATGAGGAATCAGGCAGATCTGAGTTCAAATACAGATGCAAACATTTACTAGCTGTGTGATCCTGGTCAAGTCACTTAAATCCTGCTTGCCTCAGTTGTTAAATGAATTTGACAATAGTACTTTCCTCCCAAGATTGTTTTGAGGAGCAAATGGGATGATAATTATAAAGCACATGGCATAGTGCTTAACACATTGTGAGCTCTATAAATATTAATTATTGTTGTTGATAAACATTGCAGAAACTGAAGTTTAAGGTACCGTGGCTTAATCTGCATGTCCCACTAGCTGCCCTTACTGAATCATAGCATCTGGGGCTGAAAGAAAATTTAAAACCTAGTCCAGAGGTTCTTAATCCTTATATTCTGTTAAGGACCCTCCCCCCCCCATAGTTTGGTGAAATTCATGGTCCTCTTCTCATTACAGTGTTATTAAATGCAGAATTTAAAATGAACAGAATTGAAATGTAGTCAAGAAAATTGTAAAAAAAAAAAAAAAATTTTTTTTTTTGATATAGTAATACATGTGCTTCTTTATTAATGCATTAAGTACCATTTTAAAATACAGGGTGTCCCAAAAGCTCTACTGCAGTCTTTAAATTTTTAGGAGCTTAAGTCTCTATCAGGAGTGGGGAATCTTTTTTCTGCCAAGGACCATTTGACTGTTTATAACATCATTCAAAAACCACACAAAATTATCAACTTATAGAACTTAAATAGTGGGAGGTTGTTGTACCTACCATTCAGCTGATCATTCCCTGTGGTTGCCTTAGTGAATGATTTCACAGGCCTTATGTGGCCCATGGGCTGGATGTTCTTTACCCCTGTCTCATATAGTCAATTTAAAATCAAATTTTATTTTTAAATATCATCATGGAGGCTGTTGTTGCTTAAATTATCATCTAAAATTTAATTAGTAAATAGTAAAATATTGAATTAATGTTAAAATATTAATTAAAATATTAAAACTGTAAAATGGTATTTGGCAAGACAATGCAGGCATTATATTGGAGATTATTACATATAAAGGGAAGCTAGATAGGTATACTTGCCCACTTGTATGGTTGAAGGTAGGTTGAGACCTGAAGCTGAATAATATACCCCAAACTGGCCTGTTAAAGCTATGCATTGTGCTGGAGCCCATTTTCAGGTATAGAGAAGAAAGGGAAGGGACAGCCCCCGGAGAGTGTAAATAGCATGGCTGGAGATATCCAGGAATTGATAATGCTCTTTATGTTAACTCAGTTTCTTATTAATGAAACATCTAGGTATATGGTGTTTAATAATAAGAAAACAATATTTAAAGAACAAAAACAGTAGCAAAGAAAACTAGGGCAAAGTTGTAGTGTCTGTAAATTTCCAGGATGTTATTGTTCCTCCCCCAGAATGCTTTCAGTCACACCCACACAGATAGATAAACTACCTCCCCAAACACACACAAACACATATTCTTCCTCCCCTCTCTTTCTCTCCTTCCCTCCCTCCTTCTCTTCTTCCCCTCCTCTCTGCGTGTCTCTATCCTTCTGTCTCTATCTCTGTTTTTCTCTCTGTCTCTGTCTTTCTCTCTCTGTGTGTCTCTGTCTGTCTCTGTCTCTCTCATTCCTCTCCCTCTCTCCACCCACCCCCCTCCCTCTTTGGACAAATGCCATTTTCCACCTCCTGTTCACCCTCAATAGAAGGAGAGTTTTGGAGGGCAGGGACTATTTTTCATCTTGTCTTATTATTTTCACTGTCTAGCATAATGTAGTACATATCATAGCTCCTTAGAAATGATGGTTGCCCTGGCTTGGATTTTCAGGCCAGTGTTATTAGGTATAGACCCAAAGTGCTCCGTAGCATGTAGGTTAGTCACCCAACACCCTATAATTTTGTGATGGTAAATGAAGGGAAAGATATGGCCATTATGTCAGAGTCCAATTGTGACTCGTTGTATTAGAGGTGCTTATGGGAGTGAACCTTTTAAGCCATGGGATTTATGGGTCTGCTGAGTCTCAGAGTGCATGCAGCCCACCAGCTGTGATTCTTGGTAATGTTGGAAATCAAGCCACAAAGAATTGTTTTCACCCTCTCCTGGGTCAGGCAACTTTTTGCCTTTGCTAATTTTCTTCTTGTCTTTGAATCATATCAGAATTAGAAGATTGGGATTTCAGTCTGTGGAATGAGAGAATCACAGGCCTTAGATCATACTCATGTTTTTTACTTTAGTTGAATCTCATCCATTCACAATAACTGCAGTGATTTTTTTTCTCTCTAACATATATGTGGCCATCAACAAACCTTGTTGTAAGGGAAATCATTATCACTTTACTATGATAGCAATTGTAGATAGGCTATTTCTCCCTTTAATTTCACTAACTTTTATTTGATGGTATTTTCTATTTTTCTGTTGAAAAGTTTTACCACTTTGAAAAACATATAAGCATATGCTGTGCTCTGGTATATCATTGTCAGGTAAAGGATAAATGTGATAGCTGAGAGTTACTAATACACTGGGGGAGATAGCCAAAACAGATATGAAAAGTACTCAGGAAGAATTCCTATATTTTTCAAAGACTTAAAGCTGACGATCCTAGAAGCTTTAGTTGTGCTCTGAGTGTGTTTGTGTTTATGTATGCATGTATGTAACATACACACATACATATATTTATGTAAATATATAAATATAAATACGTATTGAACTTAAGTACCATATAAATTGTCATTTTCTTATACATAGCAGAAGAGAAAGGCTTGTATACAAAATTACAAATCTTTTATTTGTGGCTACCTTTTCTTTTAAATATATAATACATTCAACATATAAATTTCAAAGCTGCCCTGCTTTTCTGCCTTCCCTTCCTTTCCTCTTTTCCTTCCCTTCTTTCCCCTTCCTCTTACTTTTTTACTTTTCCCTTCCCTTCTTTTCCCTTCTTGCCCCATTTTCCTTTGCCTTTCCTTTTCCTTTCCCTCCTTCCATTTCCCTCAATCTCTCTTCCTCTCATCTAGTACCAATTTAAAACAAAACAAAATCCTTGTAGAAAATAGTCAAGCAAAACAAAATTGTATGTTGACCATGTCCACAATATTTTGACTAATTCACTATCATACCTCCATCACTTGTCTATTAGGAGATGGGTAGCATGTTTCCTCAAATCTCTGAAGTCATAATTTGTCATTTCATTGATCAGAATTTTCAAGTCTTTCAAAATTGTTATTCTTTACATTCTTGTTATTGGATAACTTTTTCTCTTGGTTCTTTCCATTTCAATTTGCATCAATTCATGCAAGCCTTTTCATGCTTTTTTGCAATAGTCTCTTTGCTATATTAGAATATGTTAATTCTGTTATATACATATGCTATATGTATATATTCTGTAATATACATACACTCTTAGTACTCTCTTAGGTTCCAATTCTTTGCTGTAACAAAAAGATCAGTTATTCTGTTTTCAGAAAGAGTTGCTGACTGCTTTTTTTAGTGGGTTCTTATTGAACCCAGAGCGATTTACTGAATACCCTGAAAGACTATGGTATCTAAGTTGGATTCAGGTACTTGAAAGATAGAAATAAAGTTTGAAGGTATAGTTGGGGAGACTATTATAATACATTCCAGGAACCAGGACTATTCCTTGAACTCAGGAGGTTCCAGAGAAATAGTTGCCCTTGAATGACAGTGTGACAGTGACTTTTGTAATGAAGACCTTTATTCACTAGGTGCTGCACTGAGATTACCTATTTGTGTCACATAAGGGCATTTCAGTCTTCAGATTCTGGTCATTCTGTAATGACCTGATTGACTCAAATTCCAGCATGAGAGGCAAAAGCTTCCATTTCTCATAAGTTCTCTGAGCTGCCTTATCTCCCTGTGGGAGATTCTCCACTCTATCCCCCCATCTCTCACTCCCCTGCCCTATGTCACTACAGACATGTTTGTTGTTCAAAAAGTTATGGAAGCATTCTGAGTCTAGTCATTTACTAATCTATTACTATTATAAACCATTGAGTTGTGAATTGGGGCAAAAACTGTGTTAAAGAAATATCCTCTTTGCTCTTCAACTTATTCAGAACTATTTTTGTTTTTAGTGTTACCAATCTTAAGTATATTCCTCTTTGCATTGGGAAGTACTCTATAGCAAGAAATGACTCTGGTTTAGCAAAATCCAGTATTCTATTGTACCCCACCCAGTCCTGGGCACATCACCTAACTACCTTTGGGAATTTCCTTTTATACATCTCTTTTATAATGTTGTCTTTCCTTCAACTTAGCCGCTTTGTTTTCAGATGGCAGAAAAACTGGTTTCTTTGAATAGGCAGATCCTTTCTGTCAGACGTGTGAAATGTATGCAATGAACCTTTATGATTATAAATCATACATCTAAGCTAGAATGGCTCTCAAATTCAAAATTCAAATTTTCAGTGTGAATCTAGTTACTTCCCTATTATATAAATATCAGCACTTAGAACAGCATCTGTCACATAGTGGGCCCTTAATACATGCTTATTGACTATTGTTGATTGATAATGAAGTTTATACTTTAAGGTTTCACAGTAGGCAAATATAGACCCACTCTTTCAATTATAAGATTGTATCAACCTCTGATTTACTGAATTAGAGAGCCTTAGATATCACTACTACATTGATCTTTCTTTCCCCCATGCCTCCCAAGTTCTTTTTCTAAGTTTCTTTCCAAAGTAGCCATTTGGCCATTTAAGTCCAGTCTTTCCTATTCAGTGATCATATCCAGTGGTATGTTCTAATATGATTTAATTTAGCACCCTAGACCACATTAGCTTCACTTAGGTTTAAGTCCCAGAGAGCAGTATATTAGACAAAGTAGTTGTAAAGTCAATAATATGACTAGAACTTCTCTGATATCATGAGATCCTAGTTTCAGAACTGGGAGAGACTTTAGAGGCCATCAGTTTTTACAGATGAGGAAACTGAGACTTAAAGAAATGAAATAACTTGCCCAAAGTCTTAAGCCTCTGAGGCAGAATTTGAACTCATTTTCTATGAACCCAGAATGAATAATCTTTTGAAAGTACCATATTGCTTCAAAACTTCATTATCAGAAGATCAAGTTTCTTTCCAATGAAATGTTTTGTAGGGAGAAAGTGAAAGAATGCTATTATAAGGATCTAGAGTAATTGCTTTTTCTAATTAAGCTTCATGAGTCAGAATTAAAGGAAAGAAACAAAGGAAGGAAACTTTGAATTCTTTTTTTTTTCACTTTTGATGTTAATTTGGGGAAAGGAAGAACACCAAGAATTGAATTTGATGGACTGCTTAGAGAGAGATGTCTAAACAGGAACCATAATAGTTTATCCATGTTAACTGATTTCCTGACATATTAGTATAATTGTCTTTTACATAAGAGGAATTCATCAGGACTTAAGCTGTCTGTGTGCCTACCTCCTCTCCTGCTTTCTTTATTGTCATCACCTCTTAGACCATCATGGATGAGATTCTGGATAATTGTGTTTGTTTTGCTTTATATAGGTTGTTTTCCTACTCTCAAAGGATTTTTTTTTAATGCAGTTTGCTTTTTTTCATCACTTTTTTACCCCAAATAGAATCTTTGTTGTAACAAAATTATTATAGTCAAACAAAATAAATAAACACATTGTGAACCAAGTTTTCTCATCTGGAAAATGAAAGGGATTGAACTAGAAAATCTCCCATCTTCCTTGACCTGGAATTCCATGACTATGAACTTTAGAACTAGAGACATGTGCCAAATAACTTACTTTATTGCATAATAAGATGTGGAGCCATCTACAATAGATATGAATGCTTTTTCTTTCTGTAGTTGTGGGAAATTAGTGTTTCTGGCAAACATTTTTATTTTCACAAACTTGCTTTGGTCTCAGAAACTGAGTGGAGAAATCATATTTATCTAATGCTCCTCATCATCCACTACCTGGAATTTCTTTCCCAGTTATGAGCCCCAAATCTTCATCTACTACCCTTTACTCTCTTTTACTCACCCCCCTATCTAATCAGTTGGCAAGACCTATCGGTTTTACCTTTGTTAGATTCTTGAATAAGCCCTGGTTTGCCCTCATCACCTCATACATGGACTATTGAAATAGTCTGCCACAAAGGTTGCTCTGCCACAAGTTTCTTCCCCACAACATTCCTTCTTCACTTAGTTGTCAAAGTGATCTTCCTAAAGTGTAGTTCTGACCATGATACCCCCCATCCCCTTCTCATTAAACTTCAGTAGCTCTGTATTGCCTCAGGTATCAAATATAAAATCCCCTGGTGTTCATAACCTGCTCCCACCAACTTTTCAGTCTTCTTACACCTTCCATTCCCCTCCCTCTTCTATACATTCTTTGATTTAGTGATACTGGCCCATTTGCTGTTCTTTGAACAAGATGCTCCTCTCAACTCCAGACAATTTCAGTGGCAGTTCCCCATGTTTTGAAATGCTCTCTCCCTTTTCACCTTTATCTCCTACCTTCTCTGACTTCCTTCTATTCCCAGTTAAAATCCTACAGGAAGTCTTTCCCAATCCTTCTTAATTTTACTGCCTTTCCTCTGTTGATTCTTTCCATTTCCATTTTATGTAGCTTGTTTTTACATAAGTATTTGTCTGTTGCCTTCCTCAATGCATCATGCGCTTTCTGAGCGGAGGGACTGTCTTTGATTTTTCTTTGCATTCTCAGCACTTAGCACAGTGCCTGGTACATTATGTAATTGTTGTTCAGTTGCATCCAATTCTTGATGATCTCACTTGGGGTTTTCTTGGCAAAGATACTGGAATGTTTTGCCATTTTCTTCTCCAGATCATTTTACCAATGAGGAACTGAGGCAAACAGGACTGAGTGACTTGTCCAGGATCACACAGATAATAAGTGCTAAGGCCGCATTTGAACTCAGAAAGAGTCTAGGCCAGACAACATTGTACCCATTCTACTTGTCTTGTAATTGGCTTTTAATAATTATTTATTAATTGACTGCTCCAATCATACTAAGTCCTGTTGCCAAGGGTTCCATGTTTTAAATCATCCCTTTTCTTTCCCTAGGCAAGTCAAAACTCCTGTTCTCTTGCTACACACAAACCTCAGAACCACCCCCTTTAATGGAAAGCATTAAGAACTTTGATTTTTCTACTACAGGAAGTTTACTTATAAAGTAACCCATGGTGCAAGCTGCCCTCTTCTCATCCGTTTGGCTGTCAATGAAAGCCCAAGCAGAGGGGAGAGTGCCAGCCCAGTTGGCGCCTCATATCTATTCTGCTCCCCAAGCTGGAGCAGCAGCATGTCTTTGGATGGTGCATAGAATTAGGAAGTGACTTTAGAGACCATTGGGATCAGTGCTCTCACTTTACAAGTGAGGAAATTAGGGCAGAGAGAGGTTAAATGACCCATTCAGAGTCATATAGCCAGTATGTATCTCAGGCAGGATTTCAACTCAAGTTTTTTTGAAATAAGCCTAATGTCCAATCTCTTACTGATTCTACAACATGAAACAGTGCATCTTCTGCTAGAAATTGAGGCCAGGAATTTTCAAAAATATTCTATCTGATTCTGTTTCCACCTCCATTTAATTCTAGAAATATTTGATTTTGCTGTATAAAAGTAATAGTCATTATGACAATTTAAAGAACTACTTGCTCTCTGTGGCTAATTGTCATGCATAATATATCCTGAAACTTATGTTATAAATTTAACCTGATTATAAATGTAAAGTTATTATTAATTTGTTCCCAAACTTCTTAATGTTAATTATGTAGCATAATGGCCCATTTACAATTTAAAAAGAACTGGAACTGTGGTGAGTTTTTAGCACTGTCTTTTTTGGAAAAACAGAACTTTGTAGTTTACTCTAAAAATGCCATTGGGAAAAATATGCCCTTTTCTCCCTTTTAGTGAACTGGGATACTTAAATTCCATTTAAAATACTTTGAAAGGCTCATAAGTACCTATTAGATGTAATTTACCAGTCATTGCATTTTGCAGTTTCACAAAAAGGGACTTTTATAAAAATATAATTGCACTATACTTAAAGTGCTTGAATAATATTACTTGTTTAATCTCAGGTGATTTATTTAGGCCCTTTGAGCTTTTTTTCATGTATAAAGAAAAGAAGGTTGGACTAGATGATCTTTCAAGTCTCTTTCAGCTCTAAATTTATGGTCCTATAAACCAGAGCACCTTTAAGACCTTAATAACAAATTCCCAGATAGAGCTAGTGGCTCTCTTTTCCATAGGAAACAGTTTTCTAACTTTATATATAGCCTTAAAGGACAGAAAAGCCTCCAACAAAGGTTGACTTGCCTGGGGTCAGACAGCTGGTAAAGCATTTGAACTTAGGACTCATGCCATCATGGTGGCAAGACCTCTTGCCTTGCTATGGGTTCTCTCTACTTTGGGGATTTGGGGCTGGGGGTGTGTGTGTGAAGGAGCTGCCATATTTATTACACACTTCCTACGTTATTCTCCCGATTTTTTTTACAGAGGAAATGCTATATAAACCAAGCACCCCTCTCTTTCCCATTCTGTATTTGTAAAATTGATTCCACCATTAGAATTTCAGTGGTGAACTAGATTTCATGAAATCCCTCTCTAAGAAATTCAGCAAGTGATCATTAGTTTTTGCTTAAAGTTGTGGTCCAATAAGAGGGAAGCCTCAACTTTGGAATAGTGCTAATTATTAGGAAGTTTTTCTTTATGCCAAGTTATGTATGGGCTTGAAACATCCAACCATTGATCCTAATACTACTTTCTGAACCCAATCAGAATAAGCCTAATCCTTCTTACATATGACAGCTTTTCAAATACTTGGCCCTTGTGGTCTTTCACCATCATGGTTGCCTTTCTTTGGATACTCTCCAGCTTATTAATGTCCTTTCTAAAATATGGTACCCAAGAGTAAATTCAGATGGGCTATAACTGTGGTAGAATATCATGGGCTTTTCCCAGCCTGATTCCTGAAATCTGTGTCCCTCTTAATGGAGTTCAAGTTTATGTTAATTTTCTTGAATATTATACCACATTGTTGACCTGTATTGAGCTTGAAATCCATTAAGACCCCTAGAATTTTTTTTTTCAAATAAACTGCTTTATAACTATATCTCCTCTAACTTATACTTGTGAAATAGACTTCTTGCATCCAAATGTTAGCTTTTATGTGTATTCTTATTAAATTTCATCTTATTCAGTTCAGTCTTTTTTAGAGTCTGCTTTCCATCCATTGTGTTATCCTTCCAAATTTTATATCCTGAAATTTGATGAGTATGTTGAATATGCTTTCATCATAGGCATATGTCTTTCTTATCAAATCATTGATTAAAATGTTAAATACCATACAGCCAAGTGCAGATCCTAGAGAATTCCTTCCAACTTAACAATGAACTACTAATAATTATTTGAGTCCAGTCATTTAACCATTTATAAGTCCATCTAATGATATCATCAAAATCATTATCTTTACCATCGCCATCATTATCATAGCTAGCATTTACATAGCATTGTAAGATTTAAGTGTTACAAATATTAACTCATTTGATCCTTCCTTCCTTCCTTCCTTCCTTCCTTCCTTCCTTCCTTCCTTCCTTCCTTCCTTCCTTCCTTCCTTCCTTCCTTCCTTTTCTTTTCTTTTCTTTTCTTTTCTCTTTTCCTTTTTTTCCTTTCCTTTTCTTTTCTAAGAGAGAATGCATCAGACACAATTAGTTCCTTCTGTGGGTATGGGTAGGATTTTTCATTCTAAGTCCTTCAGTGTAGTCATGGATCATTGTATTGCTAAAAATAGCAAAGTTATTTATGGATGGTCATTAAAGAACATTGTTATTACTTTATACAGTATATTTCACTTTGCTTTAATTCAGGGAAGACTTCCTGGTTGTTTTTTTTCCCCCTAAGAGCATCCTGCTTATCATTTCCCATAGAATAATAATATTCAATCACAATCACATACCACACTTTATTGAGCCATTCTCCAATTGATGGGCATCTTCTCGATTTCCAGTTTTTTTTTTTATCCTGAGAAGAGAACTCCTATGAATATTTTTGTACATATAGGTAATTTTTTTTTCCTGTATCTCTTTTTGGTATTCATGCCTAGTAGTGGTGTTGTTAGGTCAAAGGATATACATGAATATACATCCATTTATCAGTTGGAGCATGGCTTATATATATATATATATATATACATTTTTTTAAAATAAATGTGACTCAATTCTATGTTTAAGAAATGAAGCCTTATCAGAGAAATCTCCCTCCTTTTCTTAAAGAAAATTGTCTTTCTAAAATTTATTACATAGAATTAAATATTGTACTTTTGATATTATTTGACCAATCAGTTTTAGTCTAGTTCTGAAAATAATGCTTTTCTCAATGCAGAATGGGATTTCTTTAACTGTTGTTTGGATGACCTATCATATTGTTGGGTCATTAAGCCTGAAGTCCATGAGAATTTCTAGACTAAGACATATTCATATAAATTAGAATGTTGCAAAGTCATGTCATTTTACCTCAGCATATCTTCTTAATTGTCATTTAATGCATCTGCCACCTTTGTAACCCTGGTTCAGGCCCTCATCACCTCACATATAGACTACTGCAATAGCCTTCTCATTGGTCTTCCTACCTCAAGCTTCTTCTCACTTCAGCCCATCCTCCACTTAACTGCCAGTGATCTTCCTATAGCAAGACCATGTGACCCCAGTACTTAGTAAATTCCCTTGACTCCCTATATCTTCTAGGTAATATAAATATAATAATCTCCACTTGACTTTTAATGCCTTTTACTTTTCTTTGGGAAGAAGAGAAATTAGGGATGCCTCCCACAGGAAAGGGAAATGGAGATGGACCTTAAAGGATTGTAAAGTTTTAACAAAAGGAGATTGATTAGCAGGGAGGGAGGAAACATGTCTTATATTTTAGTTACAATTCGAATGAAAGCACAAAGTAAAAAAAAAAAAAAAAAAAAAAAAAAAAAAAAAAAAGAGCAAGATAAGTTTAAGGAATGATGAATAGCTTGGGACTGGAAAGTAGAATAGCAAGATAAAGCTGAAAAAATAAGTTCTGGACTTCTCAAGTGCTGTTCTGAGAAAAATGGACCTTATAACAAGCAATAGATGTAGAAGGATTTTGAATAGAGGGGTGACATACAGGCTAAATATTGGCTAAATTTGGATAAATTCAGAGAAACTGAAAGTGGGAAGGCCTATCAAGCAGTTATTTCCATAGCTCCAGACTGAGTTATTCCATATTGGAATAACTTGAAGGAGGAATGGAAAGGAGAACGGAAAAGAGAAGGCAAATATTTCCGAAATAGAGATAAGACAGTAGATAAAGGAGAAGGTAAAGGGTGGAGCAGCCTGCTGACTGGGGAGAATTGGGAGCTTCATCTGTTTTTCAAATTTAATTTGGGGCTGGACCTGATTTCCATAATCAGATTTCAGCTATTAAGATTTTATGAATACTGCACAAGTTAAGCAGATGTTATCCCTATTCTCAAGATGATTTCCAAAATTTTTGAGTTGCCATCCCTTACTACTGTTTGATTTCACATATATAATTTCTTCTTAATTAAAAACAAATAAAATAAAATAATATCATAGCATTCCTTAATACAACTGGAGAGACTCCATATTGTAAAATTAGAGTTAGCAATAGCATCTGTAACAGTTACACTACAAACCATCCAATCTGGAGAGCAGTGTTTTTTAGGAGGAGGATGAGAAACTAAGGGAGTTTTTCTAGCAATACTTTGAGTAGAGTACACTGTGGCTATGCTCACTCTGTGGTCAAACAGTTTCTTTGCTAATCACGAAGATGGTTTAGGATCTTGATATATGCTTTTCCCACTCCTCCAGAAGAAAGGTGTGTTTGAAAAGCAAGTGTAAGTCCTTGGTCATGTGTTTTAACTTGGAAGCTTGCTTATCAAAGCACATGACTCATTCTGCAATCCTGACCCCTCCCAATCAAAGATTTACCCTCTAAATCTTTCTGTCACAGAAGTGAAACTAAGTTCAAGGAAGGTCCTAAAATTACAAAGGATAAGAAATTATGGCATCAGTTTCAGATTTATCATTCTATTCCTGTGGAAAAATATATCTTTGAAGGGAGAAAGGAGGAGGAATTCTTGTAAGGGACAATATTAGTCAAAAGATGTTGAAAGGACATTTGTCACAGGAATTTTCTCAATGCCTATTTTCTGATGAAAAATTGGGAAAAAAAATACCTTACTGCAGAGATATGTAATATTTTTAAGTCCTCTTTCTCATTGCTCACTAAATATGAATCACATGTCTGAATTGTTGGATCTATTTAATGAAAGCTTAATTAAGGATTAATTTCCCACTAACCTGGGGCTTTTTAAAAAACTTGAAAACACTTTCAAATACATACTATTAAAGACATTTGAGGATGATGACAAATGTGTCAACTTTTAGTCAGTGGCAAATATCTTTAGTTCTACTATTAGAAACAAGTTTTATAATGAAAATGCCCTCTAAGTAATGTTTTCATTCAAGCCATAAAATAGACATGAGTTTGTCACTATTCTTTTTGGTACACAGTAGATTTAGAATCAAGAGATTTGTTGTTGTTAAGTCACATATGACTCTTTTTGACATTGTGGACCATAGCATGCCAGTACTGGCCCCGGGGTTTTGTTGGCAAAGATACTGCAGTGCTAGTTTGCCTTTTTCTTCTCTGGTGGATTAAGGCAAACAAGAGGTTAAGTATGCTCAGGCCCACAGAACTAATAATCTGAGGTCAAATTTGAATACAGGTTTTCCTGACTCCATCAGTGCTCCATCCACTGAGCTGCAGAGATAGCTGGTGTCAACAACTCTGAAACTTGCAGTGTGACTCTGGGCAAGACCTCTAAAACGTCAGTCTTCTCTTCTCTAAAATGGTGACAATACCTGTTGTAATTACCTTCATTAGTTTGTTGTGGAGATTAAATGAGATAATGTTCATAGTTCCTAAATTGCTCTATAAATCTTAATCACTCTCTCTATTCATTTAGAAAAATCTACAAATCTGCTTTTGAAAATACTGAACATTTATATAGCCATTTCTTTTTTTATAATTTTCTTCTAAAATACCTTTTGGGAAAAGAAAACATGACAAACATATCTTAAAAGGCATTTAACTGGTTATTGATAAATAACATCAATTTAGACAATGCCTTTTCAAAGTACAAGGGAGATAGATCATTCTTTCATTGTGGGATCTTAGTATGTAGCCTATTTTTGCCTGAAAAGGAAAAGCACCTACTTTTTGGAAAACATTTCAATATAGGAAAATCTCATTATTTCAAGAAAATTAAACTAACTTCTTGAAGTAGTGTGTGATATCCCTATTTTAGATTTTATTTTTGTTTTTCAAGTGACACTAAGGTTACAGTTGACTAAACCTTTGATCTAGACTTGGGGGGGGTGGAGGAAGAGAGAGTGGGGAATGTTTTTTCATCCTTGTGATTTGAAGATGACTATATCCTTTCAAAAAGGAGGGAAAAACAAACCAGATGGTTCCAGTACTATGTGTGTCTAAGGGGAAAACAGTAATCATCTGCACAGACTTGTTGTGTTGTCTGGAGAGCCATGCTTTAGATTTCCTTTTTCAAACCAGTGAATCAAATGCATAACTATTTGGGACTAATATTCCATCATTAGGTTACATTCCTGTTCCTAGCGTTTCTTCTGCTCTCTTATCTGGTTCTGTTTTGGAATCTTTTTAAGTTTAAATATTCCCTGCTAGCTGGTCTTCAGAAAAACAAAAGGAGGTGAAAGTTAAACCACTCAACTTTGCCACTGTTCTTTTAAAAATAAAAATAAAAAATGTTTGTTGCAGGAAAAAAAAAAATGTGCCTGTGTTCTGGGGAGGACTGGGAAAGGGGAGGGAAAGTCCTAGGGTGGGCAGGTGTTTGGAAACCTTGGTAAAATTAGATTTGGGAATTATCTGTGGATTTCCATTATTCATGTGATTTCAATTCCTGATTAACATTTGTAAAGTATAAGCTAACAAATGTTTGGCATTAGCATGGATAATCTCCAAGTAGCTGGTTGTGACTGTGAGTTATCTTGGGTTGGGGGGCTGGGGGAGAAAGGAAGGATGATTTGAATAATAAAAGACAAACCTGTCTGATGTATAGAGCTGGTCTGAGCTTCCGAAGAGATGGCAAGGCCTCTACTCTCCTACTTGTAGGGAAAGATCAGTCTCCTTATTTTCAAGGGAGAAATTAATTTTTTTTCCTAGAGTGAGAATCTAAATTGACATCTTAGTATAGAGATGAAAAATTAATAGACACTGTGTACAATTCTTAGCTTTGAATGACAAGAAAGCAAACCCTGGGAATTACAGGCCTAAACAATTATTTGCTAATGAGATGACAATAGGGCACCTGAATGTTACCAAAAAATTCTTGGTGCTATAAAGGATGTCATGGATAAATAATTAGTAAAGAAAGGAAAGTTGGGTAAAAGGCAATTTCTATTATAACAGTGACAATAGTTTGAGAGGCAGGCTAGGTTGGGTATTATAAAACTCATTTTAGATAAGAAATAATAAGAATGGGACAGCTAGATGGTGAAATGGCTAGAGCACCACCCCTGAAATCAGGAGGACCTGAGTTCAAATCTGGTCTTAGACACTTAACACTTTCTAGCTGTGTGACCCTGGGCAAGTCACTTAATCCCAAATTGTCTCAGCAAAAAAGAAAAAATAATAATAATAGCTTTTAGACCATGCTTTATGTTTTGCAAAGTATTTTACCTGTGGTCTTCACAACCATCCTATGAGATAAATGTTATTACAGAGGATGAATCTGAGGGTTAGAGCAGTTAAGTAATTTTGTCTATAATCTCCCAGATAGCAAGTATTTGTGGCAGAATTCAAACTCAAGTCTTCCTAACTCCAAATACAGCACATTAACAGGTTCATCATGCCCTAAGAAAAGACAATTATTAAATGGTAGAGCCAAAATTTAAATCCAGGTTTTTCTACCTTCAAGCCTCATACTTTCCCCATCATCTTATTATAGCTTAGATAAAAAGATAGTTGATGTGAGAGCATCAAGGAAACTAGAGGGATTCTGTTGAATTCAACAAATTTGCTTACAGAAAGAATGTTCTGTGATAGTAATGGCTGGTCACCATGTTGAAAATACAGGTAGAAATTTTGACTTAAAAGTAAGTGCATTGGGAATTTTTCAGGGTACTTTTGATCAATTGAGTTCTCCATCCCAAGTTCCCTTGATGGAATTAATTACAGAAATTGTAATTACAGGGTAGTGTAACAGAGTGTATGTAAGCTCATGCCTCCTACACTTTGAGTGATCCATTGGCACCTAGGAAAGAACACTAGATCTTTAGTGGTCCATTTGAATATAAATACATCAGGTAATGGTTAAAAATTGGCAAAAACTAGGAGCCTACTCTATAGACACCCTTTACACTGCCCACTTGTTGACCTAGGCATATAGGAAGAAAGGAGAATATAAAAACAGAGCAATTATACTTGAGTTGCAGAGAGAGTTAAGACGGCCAACTCTTAAGAGCACTTCATTTAGAGTGCAGCAAGGAGGGGAACACAGAGTTCTCTTCTTCCTTTCACCCTTCACTGGCAGTGGTATCTTAGAGTACAAGCATATGAGAGGGAGTTCCTTTAATGCTAGTGCCCTCTGTCTGTGATTATCTCTAATTTGTTTTACATGTATTTTGTTTGTACTTAGTTATGTGCAGGTTATCTCTTTCATTAGCCTTGAGAGCTCCCTGAGAACAGAGACTGATTATTTGCCTGTTTTTGTATCCCCACTGATATTTATTAGCACAGTGTCTGCCATACTGGAGGAACTTAACACATGTTTGTTGATTTGAATTGAGTTCGTGGTCAAATCAGCAGAGGATCTGCTCAGATGTGGCAACCCCCAAAGCCAGTTCTCCAACTGGTCCTATCGTGTGGACCCTGGTCCTTTCTGTAACGGTACAATAGACCAGGATTTTTACAAAACCAGAAACCAGAGTTGGTGGCGACTGCAGCTTTCAGATTGTGAAACTAGACTAAGTGGAAACAGTTCACAGATATCGGTGCCCCTGCCACATCAGAGTCTGGGATTGCCCCTCTTCACATATGTGTTGGCCATGGGTTCAGGACACAAGAATCTCTTTGTGACTTCTATCTGTGTCCATTCTCCTTGCTGATGCTGGTTTATTTGTGGGAGAGTGCATCCCAGGCTAATGGGGGGAAATACTTTATTGATTTTCTTACTATGTTATTTTAGGTTATTTGGGTTTACTGTCATTTAGTTGATTAAGAGACATTGTAAACACAGGCACCACAGTGAGTGATTAACCAGGGAGTAGCAGGCCTGGAGTCAGGAAAGCTCATTTTCCTTTGTGACCCTTGACCCTTGTGACCCTTGACAAGTCACTTAACCCTATTTGCCTCAGTTTCCTCATCTGTCAGATGAGATAGAGAAGGAATTGGCAAACCACTTCTCTATCTTTGTTAAGAAAACCTCATGGAGTCATGAAGAGTGTTGGACACAACTGAAAAAATACAGAACTACAAAAATACATTGGTAGGAGCTCATAAGCTATATAGTTTTAGAAGTTTGGATCCACACTGTCCTTTTGAGAATTAGTGGGGGTAGACTAATTATGTAGTTAATTATAACTTTATAAATCTAACTTTAACAGGTCTGAAGTACACTCAGAAAAACACCAGCACCATTCTGTACTTGATCATAGAGTTAGAAGGGGTAAAATTACATTTCACATTATCAGACTTTGATCCAGGAAGCCATGATGCTCTGTGGGGTGGGGAACGTCCGACTGCAGGGCTATAAGAAATCATTTATTTACATAATAACTGCAAGTCATGATGCTGAAAGCTAGGTTTAACAACCTCCTGCTTGACTTCTATAAGTTGATAATTTTGTATGGCTTGAGACTGATGTTATAAATATCCAAATGTCCCTTGGCAGGAAAAAAGATTTCCTACCCTGCTCTAAAAGGTATCTTAACAAAACCCATGGGCAAGTTCTTGCTCACAACTTCCATTCTCATTCTTCTATTGAGAAAAATGAGAGATTAGTGTGCAAGTTATTATTCATACCTGAGGCAATGCATCACGTCATTATTTGACTACTGAAGGTAACCAGCAAGTCTGACTGTAGCATTTTTTACCATCTTAGTAATTTACAAAAACTATAATTTAATGAAATTCTAAATAAACCGTATCATGGTCTAGTTATTCTCTTGTTTTATTGTTCCAAGGTAAAAAATCCAGATTCCATTCCTAATAATTGTTTGAATACTGATTGTTTGTATATGAAAATTAGTTGTATGGAGTTAAAATAGCTAAAGATCAAGCTGAGTCTCTCTGACTCAGGAAGGAAGCCGCCAACCTTTAAGGCCACTAGAATGAAGAGAGGCTGTATTTTCGTCAATGGCTTTCCATTTCCCAGTTTCCCAATATTGAGTTTCATGTCAGTTAAGTTTTGATTCTCATCTCAGATAAATTTTGAGTCATATGAGTCCTCTAGAGAAGATGCTTGTTCTGCTGTCTTTCTGAAAGTCATTTATTAAACATGAACCTTTGAATACTGCTCTGTCTTCAGATACCCAGCATAGCCTATGGGGAGATGGAAACCAGGAGAGAAAGTGAGTGAGCAAGCCTTTGAAATGTAGTAAACTGTCTCAATGTATAAAGATGCTACAGCAGTTCATTTAATGTGATCATTGTATACTTCATCAGAAATGATATTCCCTTCTTTTCTAAAAGAAAACCTGAGTAAATGTTTTTAATACATGCAAGTCACTACTGGAAATATTCCTTATCAAAAATCATTTAATCATGTTGAAATGAGTTCCCTCTTCTCTCAAATCCCTGATGTATACTACCAGCTTGAAGCAATTAGTAGTAGCATCAGTAATACTACAAGACTTGTTTTTAAAGGATATTTTTAGCACTGGAAATGAGAGAGGGAATCTTTTATTTGGTGGATCCCTTTATGAAATGTTTCTTTGAGGATAGTGGTAGTTTAAAAGAATAATCTTGAGAAGTTTTTGGTCTATGATTAGAGCAATTATTATTATTTTAATACTCTTAATCTCTTTCTATCTTGATCAGGGTAGAAGTACAGAGACTATTCTAGGGCCTATTCCCATTACTGAGTGGCTCAGGTATTTTGCCTTGCCCTGTTTTTGGACCTGGGCCATTTCACCTTTTTTTAGGTGATCTAATGATTCTCCATTCTCATTCAGTCCAAAGTGCCCACTGTGTGCCAATCAATATGATGAGAACTGGGGGGTACAAAGATGGCCCCTGCTCTCAAAGGCCTCACATGCAAACATGGGATTACAACATGCAAACAGCTATGTATAAATAAAATACATACAGGAAAATGGAAGATAATCAACAGAGGGAAGATGCTCTCATTAAGGGGATCAAGAAAGGCTTCTTGTAGAAGGTGGGATTCTAACTGGAATTTGAAGAAAGCTTGTGCTGTATTAATTCTAACCTGAGTGTGAAGACCTGATTGGCTTAGAGCACTGCAGTTCAGATTCTCAACAATCCAACAATCTTTTGCTCTCAGTCTCCCCCAGTAACAAAATGCTACCACACATGTGGTACCTAGATAATTTCTTGAATACACAAATCTTACACAAATATTAGAGGCTAGTTTGGAGGTATAAGATCAAAAGCTCCCTTGAAAGAGAATCTGAGGATAAAACTACCCTGAAAAGAAACTTCTTGAAAAGTGCAGTCAGTCATGAGTGGAAAGAGCCATAATATGATGACTCTCTATTAACATCTTTTGGAATAAGATAAAAGATTTGAGTTAGAAAAAGTTAGAATCCAGGATTTAGCCTGGATTTTCCATAGATGAGAAACTATAACTCAGAAAAGTTGAAATGGAAAACATTTGCTATATATATATAGTCATTTTCCCCCTTTGGATGAGATTGGTAAGTTTTGAACTGGGAAGAGATAGAAATCATATAGTACAAAGCTTGGAATAGAAAGTGTTAACAGCAAAGTTGAAAGATAGACATAATTGTTCTGTAAGAAATGACCAGCAGGATGATTTCAGAAAGGCCTGGGGATACTTGCATGAACTGATGCCAAGTGAAATGAGCAGGACCAGGAGATCATTATATACTTCAACAACAATACTATAAGGATGTATTCTGATGGATGTGGCCATTTTCAACAATGAGATGAACCAAATCAGTTCCATTTGTTCAATAATGAAGACAACCAGCTACCCCCAGCAAAAGTACTCTGGGAAATGAGTGTGAACCACTACAAAGCATTTCCAATGCCTCTGTTTTTTTGTCCGCTTGCATTTTTTTTATTTCCTTCACAGGTTAATTGTACATTATCTCAAAGTCTGATTCTTCTTGTGCAGCAAAATAACTGTCTGGATATATATACATATATTGTATTTAACATATACTTTAACATATTTAACATGTATTGTCTACCTGCCATCTGGGGATGGGGGTGGAGGGAAGGAGGAGAACAATTGGAACAAAAGGTTTTTCAAGGGTCAGTGCTGAAAATTTACCCATACATGTATCTTGTAAACAAAAAGCTATAATAAAATAAAAATTAAAAAAAAGAAAAGTTACAGAGAAGAGGAAAAAAAGATAGACATAATTTACTTAACCTCAAGTGACAATCTTTAATCTGAATTGTTCAAGGTAATATCAACTATTGAAATTAATCTGATCTTCCTTATCCACATATCAGTTTCCTTTGCTTCCTCCCAATCTGGCATCAAAATTTTTCCATTCTTCTAACACTCACCTCTGTGTTTCTTCTGCTAATATGATCTCTTTTCTCCGTTGCTTACAAATCCTTCCCAGGCTTCTTGAGTTATTTAATCAGTCAGGTGACTGCAGAATTGGAGTGTAGCTCTCAGCCAAACTAAAGTCATCACAGAAGCAGCAGGGTCCAGCTAAGAGTTCCACAGATTTGGAATTAGAGCACTCCAATTCAAATCCCATATCTCCTCCCTATGGTGACTTTGGTCTATTCATTCCTCTTCTAAGTTTAATCAGTGATACAATAGGATAGTACAGTGCATAAAGTCCTGGACCTGGAGTCAGGAATTCTAATCTTCCTGGCCTGAGAAATTTACTAACTATGCTACCCTGGGAAAATCCCTTAACTCTGTTTGTCTCAGTTTTCTTATCTATCAAATGAGCCAGAGAAAAAGAGAATGACAAACTACTATGGTATATTTGCAAAGAAAACCCCAAAAGGGGTCAAGAGTCAGATATGACTGAAATGAATGAACAACAAAAAAAGGGGAATAATCATCTACACAATTTTCTGCATAAAGTTGGTGGGGGGTTCATTAGATAGTGTACATGTAGATCTTTCTAAAGTTCTATATCACTGTAGCCTTTCCCCCCCTAATTTCTGATGTAGCATATAATTTTAAAAGAAAAATTGGAAGGCACTTCTAGAACTAATCTGGTCTATCTACTTTTCTTTAAAAGGTACAGGATCCATGCTAAATGCCAATTCTGAAGGTATCAAGGATCCTCAATAGCCTCTTTTGGTATTCAGTGGTCTACATAATCGAACACCCTTTTTATGCCTAACTAAAGAGGATTCTATGATTCCCAAATGCCTGATAAAAGTCAAACCAAGAGACTTTGAATTTTTTCTTCAATAATATTGAAATGGATTCAGTACTGGTGATTTGTGATTCAGTTTTCACTCCTGTCAAACTCTTCATGACCTCATTTGGGGTTTTCTTGGCAAAGACACCAGAGTGCTTTGCCATTTCCTTCTATTCCATTTAACTGATGAGGAAATTGAGGTAAACAAGGTTGAGTGATTTGAGCTCATGTCTTCACTTTATCCACTATGCCACCTTGCTGGCCTGCTCCAATAAAGTCTTCATGTGTGCATATGTGTTATGTTCTGCAGCAAGGTTGAGAAATATGCTTGGGCATACAAAGCATTTTACCCCCTCCCCAATGATTTCTGAGTTGTTAAATCCATGGAATCATTCTAGAAAATGTCTTATTCCTTTATTTTTCTAGTGACTCATGGGGGATCAGGGTTTGAATTTTTCTGTGTCAGCACTCAGCCTTTTACTAACTTTCTAGCCACATAAGGAATTAAATACCACTGACACGAATAAGGCAGTCCAACGTTCCACCCAAGCAAATTTCAGAGCTGTCCTGTTAGGGCATGAGTCATATACCACCTCAACAAAAAGACTCAAACAAATAAGACCATTTTTCAGGACATTTTTTTCAAGAGCCATTAATTTATTGAGAATATAATATGAATGAGTCCAATTGGTTCATGTGAAGAGGACTCTGAGTCAGTAATTCATGTTGACCTAATCACAAAATATCTTATAATTTGGAAATGTGGAGATTAGGAGTCTAAGATTACAAGATCTGATATTGCAATTCAGCATTTTGATTTTTTTTTGTTCTCAATTGCAGTTCTTTAAAAGTGAAGTCTTCTATGATTCAAGAGTTTCCAAAAAGCTCTCATTTATTGGATTCAGGTGTGGTTTATTATTATTTCTTATAACCCTCACCTTCCTCCTACTTTAGTGCCTTCCTGATGTATATGAGAGATTTGTCATAGGTGAGACTGACTCATAAAAAAAGAATCAAGATCATCTTTAAGTATAAGAAAATTGTAAACCTTGAATATATCTCTTGTATCCAGACTTTCGGTCTTTTACATGCATCTTTATAAGCTGTACTTAGATGTAAATATTCAAATAGACCTCTTTTATATTGTGTATCCTGGAGAAAGTGAAGTGCTTAACTTTAATTTCTAGGGCATAGCATTTGTGCCTATCTGCTGTATACTTACAAATATGGATATATACATTTTTTTTAACCAGTCATTATTATAAGTATGTGTACTTATGTTAAGGGTCTAGAGAAAGTCAAGGAATGGTACTGATTAACTTTATTGACTGCCTCTCTTCCTTTTCTTTTTCTTCCTTTCTTCTTTCTTTTATTTTTATTTTGGTATGGGATAGAGGTAAGAAAGATAAAGAAAGAGGAAGTCTCTGCGGCTGATGCTTTTACTTCCTTAGCCTACAAATTTTTTGAGCAATAGCAGGAAGTAGATATAGCTAGAAAAAATGTGGAATGATGTTGATAAATGTAGACAGGTCAGTGCATATTTGAAGGTTGAATCAAATGATTACAGATTTTTAATTAGACTTTCAATTCTGAAACAGCCTATGGGGCTGGATGTAAATAGTGTCAAGGACTGGCTTAGCCGGATAGAAGATAGGACACAATGATTTTTCCCCCTCCCTACTTTCTCTCCCTCCAAGGGGTCTATGGCTCTAGGGCCAAATCTGATATGCTTGCCTATTTTTCTACAGCCCAGGAGCTAAGAATAGTTTTTATGTTTTAAAATACAATAAAAACTTTATTTTTAAAAAATGTAAAAAAAAAAAAATTCAAAACATCCTTAGCTCACAGATACAGGGCAGTACCTGATCTACTGATACTTTATCCCATTGTAAATTCAAAAGGACAAAAACATGTATGGTGTTTTTATGTCTTAAATTCAAAGAAGTGGGAAAGGCTTTCTTGCTTACTTATGCTCTCCAGAATGTAAACATCTCCCCCCCCCTTTTTTTTTACGATGATTCATTTTCTATCTTGTTTCCTATCTCTATGATGATGCTTTCTATAACATCACCAAATTGTAAGGGAATGTATGGCATAGGCATCATTTTAGCTTTCCCAAAAGCTTTTGGATTAGTAGTAATGATTAGGCTGTCTTAATGATGGATCTCCCTGTACTAACCTTAAACAAATTTTCCTCAGAAAACCCTATCCTTATCCCCATAGGACAGAACAACTAAAGGCTTTATGCTAAAATAACCCATAATTGAATATAAGCATTTCAAAATATGTTTATGGTAAAAAAAAAATCAGTTGTAAATTTTTGCAAATACATTGTAAAGTTAATCCAGAACTCTAGCTCAGGTATATCAATTGTCTCCAATAGCCTATATTAATTGACTTTTAAATAATGTGTTAAGGTTTGTAAAGCACTTTACATGATATCTTATTTGATTCCCACAACAACCTGGTAAGGTAGGTGATATTATTATCCCCTTTCCAAAGATGAGGAAAGTAAGGCTGAAAAGAGAATTAAGTGACTTGTATTACTCAGCCAGCAGTAGTTTGGAGTAGTATTTTGAATTCAAATCTTCCTGAGTCCATTTTGTTCACTATTCAAGAATCCCACTATTTAGCTTCCAAGTCTATCAAATGAGATTTTGTACATAAAACTCTGCAAATTTTAATGCACCAAAGAAATATCATTTATTGTTGTCACATTTTAACATACCATATAATTCAGTCATTGTTGTGGCAATCATTATATGACACTAGTAGAGGAAACTTGCTTCCATGTGATAAAATCTTCAGCCATGTTTTGGCGATTCCTAGTGTTGAATCTGTCAGGACAGCTAAATGGCATAGTGGATAGAGTGCTGGCCCTAGTCAGGAAGACCTGAATTCAAAACTAACCTCAGATACTTTCTAGCTGGTGATCCTGGGAAAGCCTCTGAACTCTTTTTCCCATAATTTCCTCATCTGTAAAAAGAGTTGGAGAAGGATATGGCAATCCATCTAGTATCTCTGCAAACAAAAATAGAGTCAGACACAACTCAATAACAACAACAGGATTGATTCCTTTGACTTGAAGGGATGTTCTTATACTTATCCTTTTCCAAAGACTTTAAATCAAACTTGATTTGCTTTTTAAATACTTAAAAAAAAAAAAAGCATATGCTTTGCCATTTAGGAAGTGATAGTTTGTTGTTATTCCAAAAGGTTGGCAATCAAACCTTTAGAATATCAATGGAATTAAATGTCATCTTAAACATGTGGGGAGAATAAGAATTTTGAGCTAGAAAATCAAAGGCCTAGTTAGACTTTTGCATTGTCTGTCCTTTCTACCTGCTTCAGGTTTTGTAGAAGCAATCTATAGCCTAGGTAGCAGGGAATGACATTATTACTAAGGCTTTTGTAGGTAGCATGGATTACATCTGAGGTGTTGCACAAGAATCATTTTGCTAAAGAACTTTTCTTGAAATCAGGTATAGAATTCTCATGAGGAAAAAAAAAGGAAAAAACAACAAAGCTCTAGTTTTGCTGACAAAGGTTCCTTCCAGCTTTCTTTGCCAAATAAACTAATTAAAAAATTATTTTGAACATAGTGAAAAGAGAATTTGATTTGGAGTCAGGACCTCCTGTGTCTCTTTGGGAAAATTATTTTTTGGCTTTATTCATCTCACATATAAAATGGTCAAGTTTATACTAATCCTCTGAACTTCAATGGTGTGTGCTTTTTGAGCACACTTAAGTATAATAATAATAGCAATCCCATGTGAAGTCATTCAAGTCAGATTGCTTTGCTCATTTTCAGCTTTTCAGTAGAGAAAAAATTGAGATCAATGACTTTTATAAAAAACGCAGAATATTTCCTTGGAAGCAGACCTCAAATAGTGATTTATTTGACAGTGCTCTGAGCAGCTATTATACATGTGCCACTATTTGCGTTCGACCTACAAGAACAGATTGCACAAAGGTATCATTTACTCCAGTTGTCAGGATAATTTCTTAGGTGCCTCTAGCAAGATTAAAATGCATGATTGTTTTTTCCCATGTTTTCCTTCATATTATGCCCTTCATAATTCCTAGACTTTCTTTTAACACTTTATACAGTGATCCTAGATTGTGTTATTTCACATTATTAGTCTTGTGGTTCCTACCCACCTTACACACAGAGACACACACACATCCTTTGCCAATGTCAATGAATTATGAGAATGATTTCACTATTCTTCAAGTGAACCAACTTAGTTAAATTTCTCTATGCCTGACTTTCCTCAAGGTCACATGGAAGTAGAGTTAGTGGAACTCAGATTAGAATTGAGCTCTCCAATATCCTGTCTAGTGCTCTGTTAAGTAGGTCACCAGTGATTTTTTTTTTAAAGGGCACAGATTTTCCTAATTTCTTAAGCTGTCTCTTCCATTGGGGAATTTAAAGGGGCAGTAGGATACTAGCAATTTACAATGGGATGCTACTGTGTAGATGCTTTAGTCCAGTAGTGTCAAACTCAAAAATAAATGAGGTTCACTAAACCATACATAAGAAGGCCTATTATCTTAGAAAACCACAGGTTAAAATGATCTATTTTCTATTTTATAAAATATTCCTAAATTACATTTTAATTTAGTTCAGTTGCACTCAGTGTTATGGTGCCTCGTTTCAGCCATAGTTTGAACGTATCATCAGATAGCTTCTTGGTGTTTTTTAAAGACCCTCATAATTCTTACTGTATAAACAGTGACAATTTATACAGTGTTTATACTGTATAAACAGTAACAGTACTGGACACAGTAATATAAAGAATCAAATGCCAATATTAATAATGATGCTTTATCTTCTCTGCTAATTTGTAAGCTTCCAGGCCTCAGGGCTAATGTCTTCTGTCTGTCTCTTTAGCACCTTGCTCAGACTTGTTTATTGGGTGTCTGCTAAGTTTGTGAACAGTTGAATTAATCAATATTTGGCGCTTATACCTCCTTACTTTTTACCCAGATCAGGATGTGAAAGGCCTGGAAAAAGATAATGTGGGGAAAATTACAGTGACCCTTTTACTATGTTTGTTTTGTGGACAATTTAAAAACTTACCACTAGGTTTTTCAATATAAATCTTCCTTAAATTGTTAAATTCACTTAATAAATGAAGAATAGTTCTGGGAAAAGAAAATGGAAAAATGCTGCTCTTCTCATTTGATGAGACTTCATGTTTTTTTTGGGGGGAGAGGGGTGCTGTTTTTTCTTTTCTTTTCTTTTCTTTTTTTTTTTTTTTTGCTTACTGATTAAATGCTAATCTTATGTAAGTCTAGCAATCTGGTTTCTTGTCAAACAGAAACATGATCTTACTCACTGTGTTGTTTTTTTTTTTTTTTTTTTGTCTCTGCTGTTGGATGAGACATAATTGTCCTTGTCTTATAGCAGTAGTTATGATGAAGCTGTCTAGTGCTGTCATTTTAATAGACTTGGTCCAGATTTCTCAAGGTGTGGAATGTAGGTCATGAACGGCATTGTCAAAGTAACAAACTGCTTGTTGACTGCCTTGTTTCTTTGTGTACGAAGGATGTCCAGGCATTTGAAGTCACTGGTTTGTTAGACTAAGATGTGAAGTACAAGAATTATGTATGAATGAACTAACTCCATGTAGATAGACTTTCATGAAATACTGTTTGATAGAGAATGGCTGAATAACTTGTGGTATATAAATGATATGGAATATTATTATTCTATAAGAAATGATCAGCAGGATGATTTTAGAGAGGCCTGGAGAGACTCACATGAACTGATGCTGAGTGAAGTTAGTAGAACCAAGAGAACATTATACACAGCAACAGCAATGTTATTCCATGATCAATTCTGATGGATGTAGCGCTTTTCAACAGTGAGGTGATTCAGGCCAGTTCCAATGGTCTTGTGATAAAGAGAGCCCATCTGCACTCAGAGAGAGGACTATGGGGACTGATGGATTACAACATAGCATTTGTACTTTTTTTGTTTATTTGAATTTTGTTTTCTTTCTCATTTTTTCCTTTTATTTCTGATTTTTCTTATGCAGAATAACAAGTTTAACATTAATTGGATAGCTTGCCATCTACAAGAAGGGGTGAGAGGGGGAGAGAAAAAAATTGGGACACAAGGTTTTGCAAGGGTGAAAATGTTGAAAATTACACATATATTTTGAAAATAAAAAGCTTTTTTAAAATTAAAAAATAGAAATACTGTCTGATTTAAAAATTATATTAGTGTCCTGGTTCATAGAGGATTTATTTCAACAATACATTTGAGAGATTTCATTAATAGAAATAGAAGGTGAAATAGTTATGTTCCTGAATATCAGACCATTAAGGAGTTAAGTTGAATGGCTTTTAAGATGCCTTCCAACTCAAGATCTATGGCTCTATTACTAGTCAATCAATAAAGAAGACCAATATCTGATCTCAGATATTATCCTCTTTTAATGAGGGGAGCATTTATCAAGAAAGAAAGCACAACTCCGGATGCAGAGGGAAAAGACCAAAATGGGAATCCAGAAAAGTTGTGCTCTCTCCCCCATTTTGTCCAGTACAACTCTACCCTTAAGCCTGACACAGACAGAAGTTAGATGCATAGCTATTTTTATTGTAAGACATTAGGCCACACCTAATTTAGCAAGAACTTTGCCATCTGAGCAGGTGGTGTAGGTCAATAGTGTTTTGCATGATTGTATAGAGATCTTTTATTGTTTTTGTTTTGTTGGTCGACTTCCTTGTAAAGGTACATAATTCCTAAGAGATTCATTAATGAAGATATAAATCAAGTATCCTCTCTTACTATAACTATTGAATATTCCTTTATCATAGAAAATGTGTGGACCTTTTAACAATATTTCCTTGGATACTTTAGTTTAGTATCTGAATAATCATTAGCTTTTCTTCTAGCTACTTAAGAAAAGCTCTTTGGGCTTTAAGTGGGTGTCCTTTAATCTTCAAAGTACTTTTCTATTCTTAGCACTTTAGGTTGCTTACTCTGTTACTGTTTTTAAATTAGAGCTTAATAACAATTATTGAACTAGCAATTACACTTGTGATTTTGAAGTTTTAATGGTTGGAGTACTGAGTTTTTGTGTATGACTTATCTTTAGAACTAGAAAAAAAAATGCTACCATTTATTGGATTCCAAAGCCAGTGTTTTGTTTTTTTATAAAAAAAAAAAAAAAAAAAAAGCCTATAAAAAAATGCAAGTGTGTCCAAACAGCTTCACTGTTATCTGTTCAGAAATGTAATAAAACTAAAGGATTAAACTAAATAAATAAAGGTATCATAATAAAATGTTAAAGCTAAAGGCAATCTCTCTAGTTCAGACCCTAATCATCTCTTATCTTGTTTCCTGTTAACAACCTCTTTGGTCCCTTGTCTTTTCTCTTTCTAATCCTTTTTTCTACTCAACATTTTATTCCTAACCTTTACCATGTCTTTCCTCTTCTCAAGAAGCCCTTATGGCTCCCATTTGCCCCAAGAGAAAAATACAAACTTCTCTCTTTAATGTTTAAAGCCCTTCACAATTTAGCTCTAGACTTTTTTTCTAGGTTTGTTACAAAACTCTTTCACATACTATAGCTTTCTTGATATTCCTTACATATTACATTCCAGTAGGCACTTCTTCCTCACCTTTGATTTAGAGCCCCTATCTTTCTTCAGGAACCATCTCTGCAAGAGACTTTTCCTAATCCTTCATTTTATTAAACCCTTCCCCAATACTATGGGCTTATTTTGTATGTTGAGGCTGCTAGGTGATAAGATAGATGGACCACTGGGCATAGAGTCAGGAAGATCTGAGTTCACATCCATCCTCAGTCACTTTTTAGCTATGTCTAACCTCAGCTACCTCAACTGTAAAATTGAAATAATAGCACCGGGTTTTTCAGGTTATTGTGAGGCTCAAAAAAGATAATAATTGTAAAGTGCCTAGCTAGTATCTAGTACATAGTATGTACTTAATAAATGCTTGTTGATTAAGATTAGGCAGATCAGGAAACATCTATATTTTCAAGTGTCATTTGTCCATTTGGCACTCAATAAAATAGATTGAAGGAAAGACTATGATTTTATGTTTAAAAAAAGAAAAAATATATGATTTCTTGTCATTGAAAACCATTTTTCTTTGTGCTTAGTCTGTTTTATAAAAGGCCTTCTGTGTGCATGTGCATGTGCATGTCTTGCTTCTGCCACATTTGTCGATACCCAAAGGGGAGGGAGGAGTGTTTTCAAAAGACTGCCAAATCAGTGTCTCCACTCTCTGAAATAAGGAGGTTGGATTAAAATATAAATGAAATGTCACACCTAGCATATGGACATTCCTAAACTGAAGGACTTGTGGATGAACATTTTTCTGGAAGCTGCTTAATATTTTTGAAGTGATTTAGAAAATAAAATTGTACTTATAGTTCTTGGCTCCATGTTATAATCTTAAAATGTAAGAAAGCATTGGAATAAAATGCAGGCTTGTCTTCTGCCACAGAACTGTTATTTGTTGAGAGAATTTGAATGCTTTTGACCACAACAAACATGCCTCTTAAGAGAACAGTGTATGTGGCCCAAACAGGCATAGTCATCTCCCCCTCCTCCAATCTCTAGCCCTTTTAATTTTTTTTTTATTTCTAACATTTTTATTTAAAGTTTTGAGTTCTAAATTCTGTCATTTGTACATAGGATCTTAATTCATCCCACTCAGCATCTTCTCTGTTATTGTTGATGCCTTAGATGGGGATAGGACAGAAAAGTACTCTCTAGCCAAACTCCAGTCTCTGGAATTGGTGATGGCCATAAATGAGACAGTCAGATTTGACAATCTCAGTAGCTCTGATACTAAATATCTACCTCATTTTGAAAAGAGTTTTGGGACTTGAACTGAAGGAAAAAATGGGTTGCAAATCCCTGCTCTGATGATGGCTGTGTGACTCTCACTTAACCTTAAAACACCATAAAAATGTGAGCTTTTAGTATTGAGGAGGCTGTGTGAAAAGAGCAGCGGGTTTGTAATACTACGTTCAGCTTCTCCTCTATCCTCCAACTCTCTCTGCTGTTCTTAGTACCTGTGGGGAACTAGGCAGTCACTTCTTTTCTTTGGGCCTCAGTGTCCTTATCTGTGAAAGGGAGATGTTAGACCTCTAAACTCCCATCCATCTTCCATTCTAAATCTATGATCCTCTTATTATCCTCAGAGTTCAAATATGCAATATTTGTTTTTATGTTATTGCCTTTGTTTCTAACACTGCAAACTCTATTTCTGTGGGATTAAATTATTTATGATAGTATTCTCAACACAGTTTATGCTTTGAAATGTCTATCAAACGGAATGGAATTATCATCTTCCTATCCTGGAGTGATCCTGTCCCACATGGACTCCTACCTCAGTAATAAATATATAATAATCCCTTCCTAAAATTGGAATGTCTTTGAATTGAAGGTTTCCTGGACAATGATATCTCTTGACTGGTTCCTAACACCAAGTATTGCCTGAATCTTGACAGTCGTTTATCTCATTACCCTAGTTTGCTTTGATTTCTCACACCCATGTGGTTCCCGAGTATTGCTTGATGTCTTTATTTCTCACCTCTGTGGTTTACTGTACTTTTTCTGACCCTGGTTTATTCCTGTGCCTTCTCTGCATCTTTCTTGGTTTTTTTTTTTTTTTTCTCCCTGTCCTCCTCCTTTCCACCACTTCTAAAGGGCCACTGCCTACCTTCTCACCTTGTTTACTCCTTAATCTTTATTATAACTTGATAAGCATTTTCCTATGGAATCTATGGCAGATGTTAGACTGAAGTCTCTTACCCTATCATCATGAGACATTCATAGCTCATACTTTAAAAGCCACAATAGTCTTTTTTGGGGGGAAAAGTTGAAGTTTGAAATTTTTAATGAAGCATGTATTTCCAAGCATGAAAAGTATACTACAGACAAATAGGCTACATCACCTATCAGGTCAGTTTTGACTATAATTAGAGAGAAGTAAATATATTGGATAGAGTATTGAATTTAAAGCTATAAGACTTGGGTTTTAGTACTGAATCTTTTATTTACTAGGTGTGAAATTTTGGTCAAGTCTTACTTAAGGATTTATCTAAGTACTTAAATACTTACCTTGTAAAATGAGAGTGTAGGGATGGATGAATTCTAAAAATCTCTTGTTTAAAAAAAAAAAAAGGTGCCATAACCAATGCTTCCCCTTTACTCATCACTCAGTAGCTCAACTGAGGGCACTTGCTAGTCTTCACAGCACTTTCATTTTGAAACCTTCACCAGCTGTGTACTTTTCCTCATCCTAGCCTTTCAGGTGTTTCTCTTCCTTTAATAAAACAATCCTTGAAATTTTATCTTCTCCATGAAGTTTGTCTGATTTAAGGTAAAAATAAACTTAGTTCTTTTATAATTCCTTGGCTACTTATAATATAGCTCAAATTTCCCTCTCACATATTATATACTTTATACTTGCCTCCTAAACCTAAAATGAAGTTGGCCTTGATATAAATGATCTATCTTTGCTTTCTCTTCCTTTCTGTCTTCCTTGCCATATGCATAGTATTATATTCCTATTTTAAATATAAGAAAACTGAGGCACAGAGAAGTTATATGACTTGCTTAAGATCATAAGATATTAGGTAGCAAAACCAAGATTTCAGCCTAACCTTTTGGGAAAAAGAGTAATAGCCTTTTGTTTTCAATATATATATAGTGATAGTTTTCCACATTCACCCTTGTAAAACCTTATATTTCAAATTTTTCTTCCTTCCACTTACCCCTCCTTTACACAGCAAGTAATACAATATAAGTTAAACATGGGCAATTCTTATAAACATTTCCACCTTTATCATGCTGCACAAGAAAGAAAAATCATATTAAAAAAGAAAAAAAAAGGAGAAAGAAAATAAAAGCAAGCAAACAACAACCCTCAAAAAGTGAAAATACTATGTTTGATTGGCATTCAGTCCCCACAATCCTCTTTCTGGGTACAGATGGCTCTCTCCATCACAAGGCTATTAGACCTCCAGCAGCTAATGGTAGGTGGCTCCCGTATCACCACTTCTTTTCAGGATCACACAGGTAGTAAATGCCTGAGGTTGGATTTGAACTCAAGTCCTCCTGACTCTAAGGCCAGTGCACTATCCATTGAGCCACTTGGCTAACCCTACCTGATGTCATGGGGTGGGGCCCAAGGGACAGGTTTTATCAGACTATATCCTGAAATGGTGCTGAAAACCTAGAATTGTGCTAACCATCTTGTGACCCTTAAGACTGGTAAATATTTATCAATAGGCTGGATTTCCTGTATTCTCAACAAAGGCAGGGCCCAAATAGAACAAGCCTCAATGCCATTTTGTCTGCTATTTCTCATGCTTCTAACTAGGGCAGTCACCAGCATACATTGCTATTTTTGTCAGTGTTCCTTCTGTTTATGAGACTTAAAACTGAGGAAAGCTACAGATGCTTACCATATGGTTGCTATGAATGAATTTGATGTACAGATGATTTAAGTACTTTTAGTTTGGGTTAGGGAGGGAAGGTATATATTAATAATAATTTATAGAAGTAAAAGGCTAGATAGAAGAAAACTCTTAGAAATCAGCAACTCTTCTGTCATCTCCTAATCCCATAGGTTTCACCTGTTCCATTTCAGACATAATTGTCTGCTCAGATTCCCAATTTTATAGGTGATCTCATCTGATTCTCCTAACAAATTTGTGATTTCCCTGTGGTCTCATTGTTTACTTATTTTCGGTCATGTCCAATTCTTCATGCCCCCATTTGAGGTTTTCTTGGCAAAGATACTGGAGTGGTTGCCCTTCCTTTCTTCAGTTTATTTAACAGATGAGGAAGCTGAGGTAAACGGGGTTAAGTGACTTGCCCACAGTCACACAGCTAATAACCAAAAGTCTGATGTCAGATTTGAATAACACTTAACTGCTTTAGGTTGCATTGCCATATAGCAGTCTTTCCATTATAATAGGTTGGTAGGTTTTCTTAAGATGTACCAGTAATAACTTTTTTGGTAGATCTATATATTTCTCCCTTCCTTCTTCCCCGCCCCCAGCCACTTTTTACAAGTAGAACACCCAGAAGAGTTGTTTCCTCATCTATAAAATGAAGAGGGGTGTGAGAGGAAACTAGATGAATCCTTCCAGTTCTTTATTCTGTCATCTGCTTCACTAGGGTGGCTTTTTTTTTTTAAAAGGTTAGTGTTTATTAGACTCATGGAACCCACTAATGGAATTTAATATCTATTTTTGACATCTGTGAAAAGTATTATGGATTTAGATTTAAAAGCATTTTTAAAAACTACAGCAGAATCGATTGCTATCTGATTTGATTACCTTCTACTAAGATAGTCTAGTTTCAACTCTAAATCTCATTTCCAACAAAGTGCTCATCTAATATATCTGACCAGATCGAGAGAGAATTTACTGGTAATGTGGGTTCACTTTGTGGGAAAGACTATCTTTGTGAAGCATTCTGGTGGGAGAATATTTATCCCTTTCAGAAAATCACTTTGTCAACAATATGATGTAGATTTTATGAAGTGAGTAACTGAATATTATTGTGATGATGATTCCATTTCTAGAGTTAGCATAGGTAATAAGATCTGTCCTTTTATCTTTACCTCCCCCCTTTTCCCTCTTTCCTCCCCTATTATTTTGGCTATTTCACACACACACACACACACACACACACACACACACACACACACACACACACATCCAGTGAAAACATACAACAAAGGACAGTGTAAAAACATTTGGCTTTGAAGCTAAGAAGACAATGATTTTAGTCCCACCCTTGACACATACTGGTTCTGGCCAAATCATTTAACATCTTAGTATCTTAGACTACCCTTTATTGAGGAGAAAATGCCTATCTGCATTAGTAAAAGGAATTGCCTTGAAATCTCAGATCTGGTTCCCTGCAACTAGGTGGCACAGTGGATAAAGTGTTGAACCTGGAGTCAGGAAGACCTAAACTCAAAAAAAGCCTCAAATATTTACTTACCTTATGGTCCTAAGTCACTTAACCTCTTTCTGCTTCCTCAGTTCTAAAATGAGGATAATAATAGCACCTACCTCCCAAGGTTGTTGTGAAGATCAAGTAAGATATTTTTAAAGCACTTAGCATGTAGTAAATATCTAATAAATGCTTTTTCTCCCCCACCCCCAAATAAAATCCCAAGCATGTGTATGCATGTGTGCAGGGATATAGATATACACACACACACACATACCTAGACAACCCCATGAAATAAGATAATTTCTCTGAACATAAAGAAAGGGTTATAATACGGATGGTATACTGATAGGATACCCATGGGTCTTGTAGAAGAAGGCCTATTGATAATAGATTATTATCTGAGAACCATATTAGTGTCAGTGACTGGAACATTTCAAAATGTGAATCATCTTTTGGTCATATCCAAGGCCCAGTTATATTCCTTCTTTCTTCCCCTACTGCCAAGATTTATAATTTCTTAGATTTTTATATGTCATATAGATATGTATACCCCCATTTTTTTACTCCCACTTGAAATAAAAAGAAAACTTTTATTTTGCTTTTCAAAGCAAGTCTTTACACTTTAAATCCATTTTTTTGTTCAAAATTTTCATTTTGCTTGGGAAGCAAGAGTGTGAAATTATTGCTTTAAGTCAATAGCAATACTTCTATGCTGAAGGATTTTTTTAGATTTTTGGTCCCTTTTCTCCTACATTTGCAGTCAAGTGATTTTCGTAATCTCAATTGTAATCCTGGGATCCTGAACATTGAATGTATGGGCTGAGTCTGGATTGAGAAATAGAAGGCACAATGTGGTAAACAGCTGCTAGTACTAGGAACCAGTTGCTTTGAGCTCAACTTCAGTTAAGAAGCTCAAATTGATTGACACGGTGCTTCGAGAAAGCTCTCGGTGAAGTTCTCCCCACTAATCTCCTGCTGCTGTAGATGTGACAAACTCCATTTCACTCAGACACTGGGCCAGAAATTGAAGGGAGCTGTTAGGTTTGCTCTCAAGATATGATCACAGATGAATTTTTAAATTTATTTCTTCCTCGTTTGAGGTCATCCAGCAGAGAGCTTCCTTGTTTCTTTTCCCCCTGCTACCCAAATCAAATTGATTTTTTCCTATCATCTGTGAAAAAAGGGACAGAACTCTGTAGGGGGTCCATGATGTAAGGAGATGGATTCTCTCAGTTCCCCTGCAGTTTCTAAGAGTGCACTTGCAAAAGTAATGAAGAAGGAAATAGGTAAGGAGCCTATTTTTATTGCTATTGGAAGAATTCTAACAACTGTCTTAATATATAATTTGGAAAATAAATAGTTTGCTATTTTTAGTGAAGTTTCATTTTATTTTTTCTTATTGGCTCTGGTCCATGATATATCTTGTTTTTTGTTTGCCACTCAGAGAACAATCTGTATTTCTATTGATCCTTTTTTTTTTTTTCCTAAGGAAGGAAAAGAGGATATCAAGGCATGCGAAAATCATTTGAGGTTGTTTTTCTATATCAATGAAGTTAGTTGTTTCATCTTCAGTGAGTAATGTTAAAGCCATTGAAATGAAACATTTGCTAGAAATGGGAGGTTTTCTAAATCTGAGTGTACTTAAGATTTCTGTTGAATATTCCATATACATGCTTCTCTCCTTCTCCATGATAGAGATATTGTGTAATTACGGTTACCATTTGTCGATGTGTCAAACTACAAAATGAAAGAAAATTTAGGAAGGGTTTTGCTTACACTAGTCCTGGGAGACAGGTAAGGCAAGCGTTATACTTTCCTTTTATGAGTGAGGAATCTGGAGCTTAGTTTTGACTTGGCCACAGTTTCATAGCTAATGAGGGGCAAAGCTAAATCTTCTCTTTTACTCTACATTAAGCCCAATGGTCTTTCTAATAATAAGAATAACAATCACAATATTAACAGTAGCCACAATTTGTATGATACTTTACAGTTTTGACACTTTGACTCTCACAATAACCATGTAAGAGTACGTACTATTATTATCCCTATCTTACACATGAAGAACATGAGACTGAAAGAACTTCAGTGACTTATTCAGTAGCCAGTAAGTGTGTTAGGATCTGAATTCAGATGTTCCTGACTCCAAATACAATATTCTAACCACTGTACCATCTAGCTGCCAGTAGACATCAGTATAATACCAAACTATTACACTATCCATAGTGTTATTATAAAATGAGAATTGGAAGCACATTTTAATGGAAGGAGGACTGAATTGTGATAGAACTTATAATTGGATAGGCTTCTGGAGATTGCTTATTCAAAATCTCTCCTTTATTAGAAGAGAAAAATAAGTTTCAGGTTAAATGACTTTACCCAAGAGAACATAAGTAGTAAGTAGCAGAGCTGGTATTCATTAGAATATAAACTCCTTGAGAGCAGGGGATATTTCATAGGTATTTGCAATATCCAGTGTCTGGCATATTGCCTGGCACATAGCAGATGGCTTAAGAAATACTTGTTGATTGATTTGAACAAAATCTCTAGTATACCATACTACCTTTGTAACTTAACCTTACTGGGTTTGACCCTGCCAAATAACAAAAATAAGGGAATTGGACAAAATGGTCTTTAAAATTACTACCTACATTAATAGGATGCTGGTGACCCTTCTCAATCTGATTTACCCTTTAGATTTGTCTCACTTCCCATATATACATTTTTTCCTCCTTTTACACAATGGAGATATTATATAATTACAGTTGCCATTTATCTGATGTTTTTAAATTCTGTTATGAGAATAGCCACCATAATCCTTTCAGAACATCAGAAAATTGATGGGGAAGAAATTTTCAAGACCACTGAACTTTAGAGTTGTAAAAGACCTTAGCAATCATCTAATCCAATTCACTTTTTAATTAACAAAAGAATACTGTGTTTTATGGAATTTGTAAAATTAAAAAAAATTTAATGTGAATTGAAAAGACATGAATCAAAATAAATATTTCAACATACAAAGAGGATTGTCTTTAAAACTGTAAACTTTGTTATATGTAGCATGTTTTTAACATTAAATTTATGTGTATATTTATGTATATGTGGTAGTGACAAAACTTCGCTGCTTGTTTTTCAAATAATTTCTCACAGAAAGCATTTGCTAAAAGATTATTCTATGCTATTACTGTTCTGACTCCCAATTTTAAAAATTTATTACATAAATTAATTATCTTATAGGAAGGTAGTAAGTTTATAGAGTTTTATTGTAGGATCACAAATTTTTCAAGCTGAAAAGAAGCTTAGATATCACTTTATATAATCCCCTTGTTTTTTTAAATTAATTATAGTTTTTATTTACCAAATATATGCATGGGTAATTTTACAGCATTGACAATTGCCAATCCCCTCGTTTTATGGAAAAGGAAGCTGGATCTCAGAATGGTGACACTGTAATGTTAGAGTTTGAGCCCAGAATATTACTAATAGGAAACAGCTATAGGCTTGGCTTTCTGCAGTTTAAAAAAAAAAAAAAAAAAAGCATACCTGAGAGTATTTGTATTTAAGGTAGTCCCTGAAAAAAGGTGTAATGTCTTAGTATTTGGGGGAAGAGGAGAGAGGTTAGGGAAGGAACAGGAGATGCACCAGTTATTGTTGGAAGTTAGACATGGATGGTATTTGGTTGATGGCTTCATCTGTGCCAGTAATCAGCTGGCTTTTATTTCTCACACAGGTGGGCATTATGTTTTTGCTCCCTGTTACAATTTTTGGCATTTTGGTCCTAAGCACTGTAGGCAAATCCCAATCAGGCTGCACTGTGGTTTTGTGAAATGAACAAACATCCTTTTTGAAACTAGGCCAAGACCTCATTTTAATTTCTGACCTAACCCAGGTCTCCAGCTGTCAAGAGCTCTTGCATTAATCCTCTGCCAGTGAAAAACCCTTCTGGCATACATTACTATTAACTTCTTGGCACTGATCACAGAAGAAAGTTATAGTCATATATGACTATCAGATTCCCAAGTGAAAAGGGGCAAAACAACTTGGGGTGAGGGTTGGGCATTGTGAAGGGGAAAATGTCAAGCCAGTATCATAGGAAAAGTGCTGTCTTTATATTACATGAAGAATTGGAACTGGCTGATGCCTTATACCAGTGACATTGCCAAGAAGCCAGATTGAGAGATTTATATCTTGCAGAAATGCTTAATAAAAACTTTTATTTGAACAGTGCAACATTTTAATATCTGCCCTAAAATTATCCCCAAACCAGTGAGATTTGGCAGGCCTGGAAGAAAATGGAGTTCCACCTAGGCATATGGCTATGAAACAGAGAGTAGACTTAAACATAAATGAAATTCAGGAATGAGTGATTTGTTTATGTTCGTAACAAAAGGAATTGGTGCACAAAAGTTTTTAAAATGTAGCAAAAATCTGTTAAGTATCTATTGTATCCCATATACTGAAAATGCAAATATTAAAAAACAAAAAACACAGTTTACTCCCTGCTATCAAGGAGTTTCCAATGTAAGAAAGACTGGCATTTACGCAAATAAACAGGATACAAAATAATATACTATAAGAATAAAAAGAAGACCAAGACGCCTAAGAAAATTTGAGGAGGTATCAATAATTATGGACTAAGATATTCTGGGAGGGATTCATAGAGAAAGGAGCTGGTATATTAGTTCCTTCTGAAGGTTTCAGTTCATGAAAATAAGAAGAGAATGCATTCTAGATACATGTAATGAGTTAGGAAAGCACAGGGAAAGATCAGAGAATGGCTGATAATCCAGTTTTACTGGAATATAAAATGCCAAAAGGGGAGTGGTGTGAAATGAAGAGAAAAAGAAGTTTGTGTTTTACCCAATGGGCAGTTGGAGCTACTAATAGTACATGGGAGCCTACCAGAAGGCATATTCAGGCCTGTTTTTCAGAAAGAGTATGTTGCCAAGAAATGTGAAAAGTGAATTGGGTGGATGACAGACCAGAGCCTGATAGGTCAGTCAAGAAGTACTTATAGGCAAAGGATAATAAGCATCTGAACTAGTTCATGACATTTCCTCCTGATGATCTTATACAGCATTTAAAAATAATTTCATCTTTTTCAGTCAGCATAAATCCTCCTTCCCAAATGCCAACCATTCCCCTGAGAATGAAAGAAAAACAAAACCTATTACAAACATGTGTCTTCTGTGTGTTCTTCCAACAAAATAAACCATGTCCAAAAATATGTCTTAATTTGCACTCAGTTTCTCATCTCTCTATTAAGAGGCGGATAGTGTGTTTTATCATTAGCCCTGTGGAGTTGCAGTCCATCATTATAAGGAGAATCTCTAAATTTTTCAAAGTTGTTTGTCTTTACCATATTTTTATTATTATATGAGTTGTTCTGATTCTTTTCATTCTTAAACAACTTCATTTTTCCCAGAAACTGCCCTCTTCATCTTTTCTTACAACACAATAGTATTGTATATAGCTATATCCTATAACATACAAGTTGTCTATAACGTGTGTGTGTGTGTGTGTGTATCTAAAAACATGGGGAACTACAGGAAATCAAAGAATGACTAGTAGTCCAGTTTTATTGGACTTTTACTTAGTCAATTCAGCTATTTATGTGTAGTCCATCAGATTCCTATTTTTGCCACCTCAGAAAGAATTATAAATATTTTTGTGCTTCATTTTACTTGAGATTAATTCCTCCTTTAATCTACCTTTCTTCTAATTCCCACTTCTCTTTCCCTCTTGAGTGAAATGTATTTCTGTATCAAACTCTGTGTGTGATTACACATTTTATTTGCACCTCTCCTATGCACTTATGTTTTATGCTATAGTGTTAAAAGTGACAGTAGAATAAAATATATTCTGAAAGCAGTGATCTCAGTTTTCTCCACACTCTAAAATATGAGGAAAATCCTTTTCTAGGTCCAGTTGCCTAAAATTTGGAGATTTCAATATAAATGGAGTGATAGATGAGTAATCATAATTTCTGGGAAATTGGAGGATAGGCCATTTTTATTCCTACCATAAGCATTTCAAAGGAAAAATCCATCAATAAAAAGTATATAATTTAAACTGCTTTGGGTTTTTACATAGCACTATAAGATTACATGTCACTGTCCAAGGTATCTCTGGAAAGGTCATGAAAGAATCTGCTTCCTCCTGGTCCTGTATTTCTCACAAATTGATTAAGGGGAAGTTTCTGAGGATAAAGTGAGTGAAGGCAAACTGTGAATGAAGAGACAGGACAGAGAACTAGAGATATCATAGAGGTTGGGAAAAGGTAGCATTGACTGTTGAACTTGAAAAGGGTCAAAATTTAAGCATTATGGGATATAGGGGGTAAGTTTAGAGATTTTTCTTTTTGTGGCTTGTTCTAGTATACAAGAATTAGGCCTAATATGAGTTTTAAAAAATGAGAAGTGGATATTAAACTGAAGCAACTGTCCATTTTAATTAAAAGATTTGTATACTACCTAACTAATCTCTTGTTCATGCAAACCCTTCCAGATTTTAACAGTAGAAACATAAACTTCTGAACAAGTGAAATCCCTTCTTCTCCTTTTCCATAAATGCAAAGAAATAGAATGCTGAAAGAGATGGCATGGTATAGTAGAGTTTAGTACTTGGAATCTTGAACTATGTTTAAATTATATTTTCTGGATCTGTGACCCCGGACAAATAACTTCTCTCTGTTTCATCTCTAAGGTTTCTATCCTTTAAATGAAGGGACTGAATTAAATGATCTCTAATGTGTCTTTTAGCTCTAAATCTATCACTATGATTATGGCCTTATGTAAACTTAATTCAATTCAATAGTTGTTTAATTTAGCATCTACCATGTTCAAATCATGTCTGTTTTAGGCATCAGGAACCAAAAGACAAAAATGATAAGTTCTTTCCTTCAAAAATTTTATTTTCCATAAGGGTGTATGGTAGAACAACAATAAAAAATATAATGAGAATAGAAAACAGAAACAACTGTGTAATTAGAAAGATTTCATGTAGGAGTTGGTCCCTTGGTTGAACTTTTAAGGAAGCTCATCAAATCCTCTTGCAGATAAGGAAACTTTGGTCCAGAGAAAGCAATGGTTTGCCTTAGATTATAAGGATCCTAATTGAGCTGAAGAATGAATTTGCTCCAAATTTAGTGCTCTCTTAACTATGCCATTATGATCTATTTCTTTGGAATCTAAATGCTGAGATTCACCAGAATTCTTGATCTTCATGTCTGTTATTCATTATTCAGTAGCATTAGCAAAATTTGTAGTATTTTAGGTAAACTTATAAGGACTAAACAGCAATAAAATAACATTATATGAAGTTCTACTACTGGTTTATGTTTCTTTTATGCAGTTAAAAAATCTAAAATAATATCATTTGTAAAGTTTCAAGGTCTTAAAAAATAAGGGGAATACAAATGAAAAATATGTTTAAGGAAACAAGAATTCCTTCATGTATTTTCAACTTTTAAATCTCTGATTTTTCATTTTTAAAAGAAAATAACTTCTTTGCACATAGTACCCAATACATTATTATTGATTAAATAATTGTTATGATTTATCTATAATCTATTATGAATTATATTTTCCATCTTAATGTATAGTTATTATATGAAAGTATTATGGTGTGTTGGAAAGAGCAATGGAATAAGACTCAGAAGACTTCAAGTAACATAGTTACTTTCTGGTTGTGTGATCTGGGACCACAACATCTTAGATCTGCGATTATAAGGGATATTAGATATCATCTAGTATCACATTTCTTGCCCTTCTCAATGGAGGACTGAAGAAAGAACTTATTTTGAACCAAAATAAAATTTAAAATTTTTTTTAAATTAACAATTTTTAAAATTAAAAAATTTCAAAAATATGTTACTTAGTTAAACCTCTTCATTTTACAGATTAGAAATTATGTTCCAGAGGGATTAATTGGCTTGCCTAGGGTGATGCAGGAACTAAATAGCAGATACACCAATTGGTTCTTTCTTGAGTCTCACTGTGTGCTTGGTCTACCTGTTTCTGTTTATCTCTTTCTGATGATAGACTTTTTATTGGCTTTTTACGAGCACAATTCTTCCTTGCTGCTCTGCTACAGTCTCTACATGCTCACCATATACTTCTCCACTACCCACTGTGTGATCTAGGTCTTTATTTGTTCAGAAACAATGACCAACTTTTATATCTTTATATCATCACTGAAAGAATACTGGTATAAAAAAAGATGGGCTAATATTTCAAGGAGAAGTTTGGGATTATTGAAAGCTCTATCGAATGTTCCAAAAGGAATCCAGCTGGATCAGCATGTCATATTCTTGGCGCAACTCAGCATCCATCCACAATATATGTCTAAGATATATATGTGCTGAGAGGTCAATCCTATGGATTGTCCATCTAAATGCAGATCAGAATTTGAGTAATAGACTTTTTTTTTAATCCATTAGCTAAAGTGCTTTGGTTGATTTTTATATATTATTATGGACAAGTGGATAGAAGAGAAGAAACAAGTATTTATTAAGTACCTGCTATATGCCCAGATTCTGTGCTAAGTGGTTTACAACTATCATCTTATCTGAACCTCACAAAAACCTTGAGAGTTAGGTATTATTATTATCCCCTTTTTAATAGTTAAAAGAACCTGAGGCATACAGTTTGTGATTTAACCAGTCAGATTTGGGACCAAATCTGAATTCTGGTCTTCTCATTCTCAGATCCAGCACTCTATCCATTGTGCCACCAACCCGACTAAGTGCCACAAAGACCTGAGTTGGGGTCTCACTTCTGCCACTATGTAATCCTAGTCAAGTCACTGAAGGTTTTAGTGCTCTGATCAATTCTCTAAGACTTGATAGAGGGGATTTCTTTAGAAACTTCCTATACCCATGAAATCCTAGATGTGATCTCTTTTCCTGTGTATCTGCATTATTCTGAAGCTTGATGGTGTCATTACATTGCTTTCCTTACCAGCACTTAGGTCAGTGCCTGGCTAAGAATAGGTATTTAATGATTATATATTGACTGACTGGCTGACAATGTCATCTGTGAACTGGAGGAGAACTTCCTTATACATAGGGTATCTCTTTTACGGGAACTGTCATTTATTTAGTGTCTATCTAGATCAAAACTGTAATAAGTCCTATTAATATAAAGTCCTAGTAATATAAATATAAAAAAGGGAGACAATTTGTCTTCAACGAGACAAATTACATCATAGAAGATGGCAACTCATTTAAGGGAGCAGTATGTAGTAAAAAAAAAAAAATTCTTGGATAACAGGGATGTTGAATAGAATCACAGGTAAAATGGCAGACACATTTTTTTTCTAGAAAAAAGTGCAAAAAGGTAAAAGATGGAGATGGGAAAGGGAGAGACATCCAGCAGCATGGTAGGAATATGACCAGAATGCTTTATGGTGAGTCTAAATGATATACTTAGACTGTACATAGGACCTCCACCATGTTGGTAGGAAACACCTTTAGCCATGGATACATTGCCCTGTTTTTTGCCTCATTTGATATTATCAGAGATTGTTTTAAAAAAGAAAAGTTATCTTTAGGTTTGTGTTTTTTTAAGAAATCATGTATGATTTTAATATGTGTTTGGGTAGATAAATATGAAGTGACCTTGAAAATAAATGGATAGAACCACTTGTTGGGGAGAAGTCTTCTATCAAAAAGTTTCAGTACCGGGTTATGAAGTGACAATAATGTTTTAATGTGTTATCTACTGCCCCAGTCACTTTGATGAAACAAATAATTTGTTAAGTCATGTCAATCTTAAAATTCTTTATTCTGAGTCTTTTCTTCTTATAGTCAGCTGTGTTTGGAAATGAATGTGTATCCAGTTAGCAGTTTTCACTGGTGTTCTTGAGAGAAGACTGAAAACACTGTCATCTTTTGTCCCTCCCTGCTTTTCATCTCTCATTGTGGTACCAGTTGTTTCCTATCATCAACTGGTACTGGCTTGAAGCTACCAAGGTACGAAGAAATGAACATTCTTGTTCTTGAATAATGAGCTTTGTGAGTTGTATTTTTGATCCTTGTAGACATTGATTACAGTTCTTTGAGTGACCTGTGAAATAGGGATAGTTGTCTTTATCACCATTGAGATCTAATCTGTACTCTTTTCGTGCATAGTATACATAGTAATAATATAGCACACCCCAATAGAGGATACTCAAATTTACTATATGTTATAAAGAAGAAATGCTTTTTTGCACTGGAGATACTTATTTGGAAGTAAAGAAGAGACAAAAATACTTCTTCAGAAAGATTTGATTATAGTCCCAGAAAGCTAATTTTTGCCACTAATACCAGATTGCTTATTGATAGTAGTTAAAGAAATATATTACGACTTTACCATTCATTTGTCATTACTGAAGAATGAAATATTCCGTGTAAATGAATAATTTAGATAATATAAGCTTTGCCTTTTAAGAGGCAAAACATTTTCTTATTTTTTTTTTAATCTGGCATGGAATTTTCTCATGCATTACACTTTCCCTCACATGTTAATTGAAGAAATCATTTTTTAAAAATGTAAAGCCAGTTCACTGAGTCCAGGAGAGACTAATAGAGCTAGAACAGAAGTGGAATAGAGTTGGAGGAAAGAAAGTTGCAAGAGATGAAGTAGAGGTAGAGTGTGTTGTTATTTAGTCATTTCAGTCATGTCCAAGTCTTTGTGGCCCCATTTGGGATTTTCTTGGCAAAGATACTAGAGTATTATGCTATTTCCTTCTCCAGATCATTTGACAGGTGAAGAAATTGAGGCAAACAGCATTAAAAGATTTGCCCAGGGTCACTCAGTAATCTAGATTTGAACTTAAGGTGAGCCTTCCTGATTCCAGGCCAAGCACTCTATAGACTGTATCACCAAAGTGCCTATTAGGCAGAGTTAGCTTCCACAAAGAAAGGGTTCAAGATTCTTGGAGAGAGAGGACTTTGAGAAACTTGCTGTGTGACTTCTTCCCTATTATGTAATAGATACTAAGAAGTTAATAATGTCTTTCTTTTCTCTTTTTTGGCTTTTCCCTTTGGAAATGGGGCAAGTTTCTATCTCATTCACTTTATCTTTTTAAACAGAATAAGTCACAGCCCTTTGCTAGTAGGGGGATATATGTTGGAAAACATAATGTGGAAGTGGTATCTAAGGGAGAAATATTCTCAAGGAAAAAAATAGAAGTGTTTTGTCAGAAGCATTGGTTCTTTTTAGGAACTCAGAGCTTCTAGAAGGATAAAGAGAATTACAGAAACTTTGACACTATTAACCATAATGGGAAACAGTTTATATAGAGAAACCCATTTGGGTAACAAGTCAGTATCAGGATGAAGAACAAATAAAAATTATTGAACAACCCTGACCATTACTCTCACCCCACCACTGCTATAAATGCAATAGTGAATAAGTTAGAAATAGTTGATGTCTGACTTTGGATTGTTAGGTTTTGTTTTTATTTTACTGAAGGAAGGATTCTTTCTTATCTGGTCTGAGATTCTCCTATCAATATCAATTAAGCAGTATCCAAGTAATGAGTTCTGGTGTGCTGAGCTCCATATGGTTATAACTCTGGCATGCTGCTCAGAGGGGAGAAGGAAGGTCAGTTATTTAGAATATGAAATTTTTTTTTATCCAGACACTTTTGCTACTTCTGTTGCCGATTATCTCTTAGGATGAACTTTTAAGTTATCAGCCCAATTGATGAAATAGTATTTCTAAAAAAGAAAAATCCAAATTATCTTAATTTACTCTCTTAAGTTAATTGATGCAAATTAAGAAACAGGATAGTAGAAAGAACATTGCAGTAGAAATCAGAAAAGAAAGCTGATTTTGATTCTCTTCAGAATTTACTGTGTGTTCTCAAAAAAGCTTCAAGTTCTCTGAATCTCTGTTTCTTCATCTATAAAGTGGGAGTGATGATGCTATCTACCTTTTGTAAATCTTCAAATGTTCTACCTGTGAGCTATTAATATTGTTCATATTTTTGATTCCTTAAAGCACATAGCACATGGAATGTTGCATTCAGTATTAAAGACAACCATAGGTTTGTTTTTTTTGTTTTGTTTTGTTTTTAGAATTCTAAATTTGAACTGTTTTGGTGCTAAAATTATCTATTGCTGTGAAAGATAAAAGAATGCCATCAGTACAGTTTAATAATAGGACATATTTCATAGCTCTTTATACCTAGATTGCTTTTGTGTACTTTGTTTCATTGGATCCTTATAATAATTCTGAGAAGTTCATAATGCTGACAATATTAACTGTACTTTGCAGATGATACAATTGAAAAACTGAAGCTCAGAGACATTAATTGCAAGTCATAAGACTAGCAAGTTGAGGGGCAGCTAGATGGTGAAGTGGATAGAGAACCGGCCCTGAAGTCAGGAGGACCTGTGTTCAAATTCAGCCTTAGACACTTCACACTTCCTAGCTGTGTGACCCTGGGCAAGTCACTTAATCCCAATTGCCTCAGAAAAAAAAAAAAAAAAAAAGACTAGCAAGTTGCAAAACTTGTTCTAGAATCCAAATCTTCAGGTTTGGTGCTACACCATACCTGCCCAGAAATAAATCCAGGTACAACCCGCATGTATTGCCCATTCCTGATCTATGCAAAAGGTTGTAAAAATGAAATTAATTAATAAGCTATCTGACTTGATTTTTTTCATAAGTTAAGAGTTTGTTATGCCATTTTATAATGACTATGGCTTAGGTTTAGGTAATTGCAAGTATTACCTAGTTCAACATAACCTGGTTTTGAAAAAGTCTTTAAATCATTTACATTGATTATGCCTAAGACTAGTGACTACTTGCATCTGAGCAAGAAGGAATGCTGTGTCTTGAGAAATTATGACTAAGCAAAGCTGGAACCATTTTTCTGGCATTTGGAAAATGAACACTAGACCTAAGGACAACAAAAATATGGCTATCAATCATTATAAGATGATGCTCTGACAAAACTTGGGTATGTAGCTGATTTCCTATGTTGGACAAGACTATTTACTAAAAACCAATCCTTATATCCAAGAAATAATTAATGTGCTTCCCCCACTCCACAACGATGAATATCCTTTTCCTAATATGGCTAATCATTGACCAGAAATTACTGAACAACCCTAAGGATGCTGTTGACTTTAATGACAATTACTCATTATCATTAAAAGTTGATATTTACACAGCCCTCTAATATTTGCAAAGTATTCTACAGGTATTTGATCCTCACAACTATGCTGTGCAGTAAATTTTATTATCTTCTCTTATTTTACAGATTAGGAAATTGAGGCTGAAAAAAGTTAACTCATTCAGTCACATGTAGTCAAATGTCTGAAACAGGATTCAACCCCAACTCTGAGACCAACATTTTATCTGATATGTCTCACTGTTTCTATTTGTGTTTTCATCACTATAGGGAGCTTCTGGTGTGTATATGTATGTGTGTGTATTTGAAACCTCACAGTGATTCTTGATTCTTCACTCTTTCCCACCTCGTGTTCCAATCAGTTACTGCCAAGTCTTATTTTTCTTCCCTATAATATCTCTCCTCTTTCCAATTTCTATGTACTCACACAATTGGCACTCCACTTCAGATTTTCATTCCCACTTACCTGGATCATTATCAGTTCCTATTTTATTTCTTTGCCCCAGAATTTTCCCCAACTATCTTTCCTATACTCCCCTCATTTTCACCAATGATATCTGTCTTTTATTTTTTTCCCTTTCATTTATGTATCTATCTTTTTGAAAAACTAAGTTGGATATTGTCTGAATACAGATGTCTTTTTTTCTTTTTCCTTCCTTCTTTCTCTTTTTTCCTTTCTCCCTCCCTTCTTTCCATCTTTCTTTCTTCCTTCCTTTCCAAGTCTTTTTGCACAAAATGATTGATATGAAAATGTTTTACATGACTGCACACATATAACTTAGATTGCTTACTATCTCAAGTCTGGGGGGAGGGATAAAATTTGGAGCTAAAAACTTTAAAAAAAAAAACTCCAGATGTTAAAATTTGTTTTTCTATGTAAATTGGGGAAAATATTATTTTAAAATAACAATAACAACAACAAAAGTGAAGTTGATGGGGTTCCTATAAATATCCACATTGAGTTTCTCTTGATGGTTTCCCCCTTTATAAAATGAGATAGCATATGCAAATTTTAAAGTATAAAATAAATATTAGCTATTTCTTCCTCATCAGAATTGTGTTTATGTGATCAGAATTTCTTTCTTCAGAGTCTTTATTCTTTTTTGAATAGACTTCAATGTAGAATTTTAGACCATAGTTAGTCAGCTAGCATTTATTAAAAAAGAAGAAGAAGAAGAAGAAGAAGAAGAAGAAGAAGAAGAAGAAGAAGAAGAAGAAGAAAAGAAGAAGAAGAAGAAGAAAAGAAGAAGAAGAAAAAGAAGAAAAGAAGAAGAAGAAGAAAAGAAGAAGAAAAAGAAGAAAAGAAGAAGAAGAAGAAAAAGAAGAAAAGAAGAAGAAGAAGAAGAAGAAAAGAAGAAGAAAAAGAAGAAAAGAAGAAGAAGAAGAAAAAGAAGAAAAGAAGAAGAAGAAGAAGAAGAAAAGAAGAAGAAAAAGAAGAAAAGAAGAAGAAGAAAAGAAGAAGAAAAAGAAGAAAAGAAGAAGAAGAAGAAAAAGAAGAAAAGAAGAAGAAGAAGAAGAAAAGAAGAAGAAAAGAAGAAGAAGAAGAAAAGAAGAAGAAGAAGAAGAAGAAAAGAAGAAGAAGAAAAGAAGAAGAAGAAAGAGAGAGAGAGAGAGAGAGAGAGAGTGTGTGTGTGTGTGAGAGAGAGAGTGAGAGTGAGTGTTAGAGTCCATGACCTCTCTCTAAAGTTTTGTCCTGCTCGGTTTTATGAACCTATGTCTACCTTTCCTATTCTATTCACCTGCCTATTCTCATTAGTATTGAGCTATGTATAGCTAAGGAATCCTTTACTGCTTTTTTTTTTATTTTTTCCCCTCTTTATACTACCACAGTCTACCAAACACTTAACCCCACATGCCTTTTTAAAGGCAGGCTTCATATCAAACTGAAAGAAACCTATATTCCACAGCTTATGATACAATTATTTCTGGTTAGCAGAAACAAACTGAATTAATGAGTTGAGTTTCCTGGCAGTGTTTCTCAGTTTTAAGAATTTTTCCTTTACTTTTACATTTTTCCCATCCTCCTCAAATGACCCTTAAAAATTCCCAAGTGACCTCCTCTCAAAAAGCAGCTTTGTGAATCTTCTGAAAGGGTTCACTAAATTTCATTTTATCAAATTTCTCAGTGTTCTATGACAATTTCCAACAATAATGGAAGAAAGGGACTGGTATAATCTCCAAATGGCTGATTTTAAATTACTAACTTGTTTAGATGTTTTTAACATGAAAGCATCATTACCCACAGCAGTTAGTATCTCAAATGTAACAGTTAATGCCTTGGGGAAGACACCCAGTAGAGGAATTTAGAAAACTGCTCATAGCACTTAGAAAATTTGTGTACCCTGTCAAGTTTTATATTTGTGTATTAGACATACATACACACACACATATAAATAATTCTTTTTTGAGATCCCAGGACTCTGAAGGAGGTCCTTGAGACTAGGTTTGCATTTAGCAATCAACCATTTCTTAACCAGGAATGTATTGGGGATGGAGGGAGTTAACCATTTGTGCCTGACTGACCATTTTGAAAAGAATCCTCTCTTGGGTTATATTTGATTCAGTGAGCAGGGTTGCTGTTTAAAAACAGTGGAGGTATAGAACTGTATGTCTTATCCCCCTTCTGCTTTTACCCAGAGTGATCCCCTAGTTATATAGACACAATGCCCATTGGTGATTCATCAGTCTTACACTGATTACTATAGGTCATTTGCCTGAATGAAGGATTTAGCACAAGAAGAAGGAAAACTTATTTGATTGTCACAACTACTCTGGGAGGAAGTTGTTATTATTATTCCCATTTTATAGATGAAGAAGCTAAGCTTGTGCTGAATCGTGTATTTCTTTAAAATTTCTTCTCGAAGGACATTAAGAACCCATATATAGAGTGATTGACCTAAAAAAGACTCACACAAACACATAATTCCTATTTCATGAGAGAGTTCAAATTTCTTTTTAAATATGAAATGAAACTTTTTATCTTTTTTGTTACATATAATGCTGTGCTTAAAATCTTTGAAAAGAGAAGCCTTTTAAAATAACATATTATGATTGTACATGTATAACTTATGTCAGATTGCTTGCTGCTTGGGGATGGGGGAGAGAAGGGAAGGAGGAAGAAAAATTTGGACCTCAAAATCTTATAAAAATGAATGTTGAACTCTGAGGTACCACTTCACACTTCTCAGATTGGCTAAGGTAATGATAAGTATTGGAGGAGATATGGGAAAACTGTGACACTAATACCTTATTAGTGGAGTTGTGAATTGATCTAACCATTCTGGATTGCAATTTGGAACTATGCCCAAAGGGCTATAAAATTGTGCATACCTTTGATCCAGCAATGTCTCTACTGGGTCTGTATACTAAAGAAATCATAAAAAAGGGAAAAGGACCCATATGTGAAAAAATGTTTGTAGCAGCCCTTTTCATAATATCAAGGAACTGGAAAGTGAGTGAATGCCCATCAGTTGGGGAATGGCTGAATAAGTTTTGGTATATGAATATAATGGAATATTTTTATTCTCTAAGAAATGATCAGCAAGCTGATTTCAGAAAGGCCTGGAGAAACTTCCATGAACTGATGCTAAGTGAAGTGAGTAGAACCAAGAGAACACTGTATACAGCAACAACAAGATTATGTGATGATCAACTGTGATGGATTTAGGTCTTTTCAATAGTGAGATGATTCAGGCCAATTCCAATAAACTTGTGATGGATAGAGCCATCCACATCCAGAGCACTATAAAGACTGAATGTGGATCACAATATAGTATTTTCATCTTTGTTGTTGTTGTTTGTTTTCTTGGACTTTTTTTCTCTCATTTTTTTCCTTTTTGATCTGATTTTTCTTGTGTAGCAAGACAAATATGGGAATATGTTTAGAAGAATTGCACATATTTAACCTATATTGAATTATTTGCTGATGAGGGGAGAGGGGAGAGAGGGAAGGAGAAACAATTTGGAACACAAAGTTTAGCAAAGGTTAATGTTGAATACTATCTTTGCATGTATTTGGAAAAATAAAAAGCTATTATCGAAAAAAAGAAAAAGAAAATAAACTATAAATTAATAGTAAAAATGAATGTTGAAAACTATTTTTACATATAATTGGAAAAAATAAAATACAATTAAGTATAAAAACATGTTTTAAATAAAATTACATTTCATCTTTAATACAGCATTTTGAAAATAGATATTATGGAAAAGCATGTTGTCTTTGCGTTATTGATACTAGATTTGAAAAATACAGAAAGCTTCACAAATATTAACTTTTGGCTTTCTAATAATTGGGCCCTTCAGCTCTCTCTGTTCTTCAGGTAACATTCCTTTGCTCTAAGCAGGATAAGATGTTTTTCACATTTACTTAACCTTGGGGGTTATGCTATACTCATAGATCAGTTTATTGTCTTTTCACATAAAGTAAAAAGAGAAAAAATAGATCTTTTTCTGTGAGGCATTCAGTTCCTTTCAAAGCTGTTCTGGATGAGTTGTAAGAATATGTTTTCAGGCAACATTTTGATAGAGACCATGCCACCTGTGACATTTACTTACTGCCTTTTTAACCCTAGGCAACTTACTCAACCTTCTAGGTTCACAGTTTCCTCATCAATAAAATGAGGTTTTTGGACTACATGGCCTCTAAAGTCCCTTCCAGATTTATATCTACAGTCTTAAGGCCCCATGAACCTATAATTAATCATCCTATTATTTAGGTTATCCTTCGCAACCTATTATTTCCCCTCATACACTCAGTATTTCCTCCAAATTGACCTATTTGATGTTCCTGTACATTCCATCTCATACTCTTGTGCCTTTTACGAGGCTATTTTCTATATGTAGAATTTGCTGAAGTGGATAAAAAGTAGTTTTTATCCCATCCACTTTTCCATGTCATTTTCATTTATTGTGTATACATTCCATGTATACATTCTTGTGAACATGTCATATCATCCAATAAGTGGTATGATGCTTGAGAGCAGGAACTTGTCCCTCTTCTGTCATTGAATCTCCAATGTCCAGCATATAGTGCTGATTAATTGATTGCTTTAGGTTTAAGGTAATAATGTAATTGAGTTGGGGGAAAGAGAAAAAGACTCTGCTGTTCTGCTTTGATGTTTGTGCTAGGATTATCTTAATGAAAGTTCTCTTGCCCAAAATTTTGATAATTTGCTCAGACCTTGAGAATATTCCTGTGTTTGACTTATACAGTTTATTTTAAGTTCTACTTTCAGTCAGCCAGTCAATAAGCCTTAATACCACGTGCAGGCACTATGCTAAATTCTGGGAGATACAAATTGAGGCAAAAATACCATCCCTTCTTGATCTCTGGGGATTATACTCTAATATGGAAGATAGCATGCAAATAATTAAATACATACTAGATACAAGCAGGGTAAAAGGGAATTAATCTCTGAGGGAAGGAATTGGGGGCAGGGAGGACTAGAGAGAGGAAATGACTAGAAGAGCCCTCTTGCAGATGATAGGATTTGAGCTGAGACTTAAAAGACACCAGGAAGCCAAGGAAAAGAGGAAAATCATTCCAGAAATGGATTGACAACTGGTGAAAAAGCATAATCCGGTTGATAAGAATGTTTTGTGAGGAACTTAAAGAAGGTTTTACTGGATAGTAAAGTGAGTCTGGGGAGAATCAGGACGAAGCCATGGGGGAACATTCCAGGAGAAAGCACCAATGTCCCCAAAACCAAAAAAACACATGAACAGCCATAGTTTGGAACCCATATTACAAAGCTTGCTTCCATTTTTATATCAGTGGCATTGTTTGTTCTACATTGCTATATGTGCAAAATACTTTGCAAACCTTATCATTATTATTAGTGGATCATATAATCAAAAGTGATATAGCTATAGTAGGAGTGGATATGTTTGTTCTGCTACCTTTTTCTAGTTTACTTAATTTCCATAACAGAGTCTGAGTGATTTCTATCTTGCCAATCAGAGAATGTTTCAGGACTAAACTGGGACTAAATTGTCAATTTTTTTTTTCCTTTTCTTTTCCTCCTTTTTTTTTTTTGATCACATTGGTAAAGGGAGATCCTAGTGAGGAAATTGTCTTTTCCAATTCAGGATTTGCTCTATAACTTATAGCTTTAGTTTACTGAAATTTCTTTTAAAAATTCCATTTATTAAATTACTTTTGTACATGTCACAGTCACTATGATATAATGACATAGCCATTTTGGTGTGTTTCAGATTCTAATAAACATAATGGTTAGAGAGCTGGAAAAAAGGAAGAAACACGTATTAAGTACCTACTATGTGCCAGGCCCTATGCTAAACACTTTGCAAATATTATTTCATGTGATTTTCACAACAACCTTGGGAGGTAGGTTCTATCATTACCTCCATTTTACAATTAGAAATTGAGATAAACAGAAGTTAAGTGCCTTGCTTAGGGTCACATATCTGGAAAGTGTCTGAAGCTGGATTTAAACTCAGGCCTTCCTTTCTCCTGGCTCTGCACTCATTCTATTGTGCCACAAAGCTTCCAGTGGTATAGGCCCACCTGTCTGGGACTTCTTAGAGAAGTTTTGAATATTGCTTCTGGGTTTCAAAAATCCACTGATCCTGAATCTGCCTCTTTTTTTTTTTTTTTTTTATCAGACTCAGGAGTTCATAGGTGATTGAAATTTAGGGAATATGTTCTTGACATAAAACTAATAAGAGCTTAAATATATGGAACATTTTATACACATTATATTAACTGATTATCACAAAATGAGAAACAAATACTATTGCTGTTATTATACTTTTTTGATAAATGAAGAAACTGAGGTTTGGAGAAGTCATCAATTATCAGTGTTTTCAAAGCTAATTGTCAGAGGCTGGATTTCAGCCCACATTTCTACATATAATTCCTTTTCTTTGAAACATTTTCTTATAGCAATGTAAGTAAAGCAAACTGTTTTCAGTATTTTAAAGAATGTTTAAGTCCTGTAAAATTTTTAAGCTAAAGCCAATTATTCCCCCTTTACCTTTCTCTCTTTTGAAGCAGGGAAAAGTCCCACAGTGTTTTTGTTTATATTTTTGAAAACTGATTTCTCTTTTCCAGAACCCATGATTTGTCTTTTTACTGTTTGGTGTAAGTACATTTTCTCCATTATACATGGTTTTCTCATGTTTCCCTAAACTTCATATATTTATCTAAGTCAAATATATTGGGCTAGATGTACTTAACATTAAAAGACATTGGAATTCACATAATTTTCAGCATTTTTATAATGGTCTCTTTCTCAATGATGCAGTTTTTAGTTCTCAGCAAATATAACTAGCTACTCCACCTACCACCCTAGCCAAAAAAATTTTTAATACAATTTGCCAGTTGAAAGAACTGATCTATTCTGTTATTTTTGGTGAAGCTGATTAAATTGATGACTGAAGAGAGAGAACTGCTATTTTGCTGCCTTAAACCTATAAATTTTCTCACTTTCCATTTTATCATAAAGTTAAACTATGAGGCGACTCAATTGAACCTGTTAATAGGAGAAAGAAGAACTCTTTAATTCGCTGTTCTGTCTGGAAAGCCATAACCATCCATCATCCCTAGAGAAACATCATTAATCATTTACATAGATTGTAGATGCTAGCATTTCTCTTTAACTTGGTCTTTAGCAAATAGCTTGACTTCTCCCAGCAGTTAGATCCAAACTAAGGAAGGATAAAATTCTTGATGTTGGTTTATTATCACAGAGAGTTTTCCTGGGGCACTGTTGTTCTTATGAATAACAGGAAATAGAACCCCAATCATTTATAAGCATATTTACTCTTATCATATTAGGGTGAGGTCGCTTGAAATTAGGCTTATCCCAATCTCCTGCTGGAATCAAAGACATAGAAAGCTAAGAAGCTGTGATCTTTTCTGAACCTGGTGGCCATCAGTAATTCATAGGGCTCTTACCAAGTCAGTTCTTCAAATGCTACTTCTTAGTCTACTAGAAAACCCAAAGATTTTATACCTATAGCAATGTTGAATATAGGTACTGCCACCTATTATCACATGAGATAATATTTTTTAAATGCTTAATAGGTCTCTGGCACAAAATAAATGTTTAATAAATGCTTGTTCCTTTGCTTCCTTCCCCTTTCTACCATATTGTCACCCATAGTCCACATATTAGGGAACATTTCTCCCACCAATACATTAACCAATTCTACAGTTTTTACCTTTGGAGTTAAATTTTATTTACAAAAATTCTATCCTTATTAAAGTGTTGTTCAGTTATGTTCAATTGTGCTTGACTCTTTGCGACAACACTTGAGGTTTTCTTGGCAGAGGACACTGGAATGTTTTCCATTACCTTCTCTACCTCATTTGACATATAAGGAAACTGAGGCAAACAAAGTCACACAGACTTACCCAAGCTCACATAGTAACTGTCTGAAGCCAGATTTCAACTCAGAAAGATGAATCTTCCTGAATCTAAGTAGGCACTCTTTCCAATGCATCCATATGTATGACATTCATATATCAAATCTGAAACAGTGCAATACAATACAAATATCCTACAAATGCAAATATCCAAGTGGGTCTGGGATCTCAATGATATGAATGCTCTCCCACATATTCACATTATAACCCATCCAAGCTTGTCTGTCTTGTGCCATTTTTTGTCAAAGTTGTCCCACAGGAGACATCCAACATGCTAAGAACTGCTTTTCCTTTCTTCTAATTTTGGAAATATCTGTGAAATATACATGCTATATCCTTTTGTTCTCACCATGTGACTAGCCTATCTTCTTTAATCATATATTTTAGATAAGATCCCATACTAACTTTTCTTAGTTCTTTTTTTTTTTTTTTTTTGCTGTCTTATAGCCTGCTCACACCTACCATGCACCTTTCTATTACTCTCTAAATGAAGCTGTTTTTAATTCTTCATAGACTAGAAGGTTCAGTGACTCAATTACATTGGCAGAATAATGGACTTGTATTTCTGAAGGAAGATTAAGGTCATTCAAGGACTGATTTCCTGAAGACAGTTTGGCCTTCTTTCTTCCCCTTATTTAATTATAAGCCAAGCTAGTTGTCCATTTGCAGTATTTTTCCAAAGCATATACCCTGATGGGCATGCTCTACTGCTTGTCCATTAATTACATTTCATTCAGTAGACATTCTTCCATTCCACGTTTTCCCCTCCTGTCTTTTAGGCCTTGTGAGTAATTATTGATAACATCCCCTGCAGACTTGAATACAATAGACTTAAGTGCCTACTATGAGCAAAGTACTGTGTTAGATGGTGGGGAAGATAACTAGAAACCAGAATTAGGTGTCCAGATGTATGGAAACTACCCTATGTAGGCTGATTGATTTAGAGGTGAGGAGAAAGAGATCTTAGAATATCATCTATTTGAATCTTTACATTTCACTAATAAAGAAAGTAACTCACTTGCCCAAGTTCCCCATGGTTAATACATAGGAGCCACTTAATATTTATTGGCTGGATAATGGCAGATTATTTAAATTAATTAATTAATGGAAGAATTAAATGAAATGGGAGAACTGGAATTTGAACTCAAGTCTTCTGGTTTTAAATTTGTAGGGTTTTTTTTAATAGGTTAAACACCCAAATATTTCATTATTTTTCTGATTTTCTAATTTTCATTCAAGTATGTGTAGAAATATACTTAGAATATATAGAATGTCAACCAGAACTGAGTTTGAATCCCTCCTCAGACACTTAGTAGATGTATGACTGCACAAAGCACTTAAGCTCTTTCAGCTCTAATTTCCTCACCTGTAAAAATAAGGATGATAAATAGGGATATTTCCTCCAGGGGGGGGGGGTGCTGTGAGGACTAGATGTGTCAATATTTGTAAAATGCTTTGCAAACAGTAAAATAATCTATAAATGCTACCTATTATTATCAAATACAGCCAAAGTATAGAGGCATTCAAAAAATAGTTTAATAATACCTCACATTTGAAATTGATTGCACTTGACAGTTATCAAGTAAATTATGTCAAATGTGACTTGCAAGGACTAGATTCTAAATCAAGGTGCTGTGAGATAGTGGCAAAGAATTTTAAATTAGAACAAAAAAATACTTCATTCATTTGTTTTTGTTGTAGAAGGAAGAAGGGCCATAGCCCTGGATTGTTAGGTTGACAGAATAGGTGACTTGGATTGATGGAAATTATGGATTATAAAAGGCAGGAAGCTAAGGAGGGAGTGTGTTGTTTGCCTGAAATATTTAGAGATGGAAAATGGAATGGCACATATGAGAAACAGCAAAAAGACCAATTTGAATGGATGGTGGGGTCTATGCACTGTAGTAATGTTTAGTAAGGTTGGAAAGGTGGGTTAGAGCCAGGTTGTACAGTGCTTTAAATGTTAAACAGAGGCCTGTTTATTTGATCCTGGAGGTAATAGGGATTCACTGGAATTTGAGAGGTATGGAATTGACACAATTAGACCTCCGCTTTAAAAATTACTTTGTCAACTATGGGGAGACTATATGGGAGAAGGAGAGTAAATTGAAATAGGAAGATCAATTAGGAGGTTGTTTGTAATATTACATAAATGTGAAAAAAAGTAGATTGAAGACAGATTTTGGTGGGCTTTAAAAGCCAAGCAGAGATGTTTATAGTTCATCTTTGCGGTGAGAGGGGGGAACCTCTGCCTACATTACAGTCTTTCTTAGGAAAGAGCATTGCAAACCCTGATGGGTTATATAAATGAAATTGTTGTTGTTGATTCTTTGTGACCTTATTTGTTTGTTTGTTTGTATCTTTGAAAAAATACTGGGATGGGAAATGGATTGCCATTTCCTTCTCCAACTCTTTTGATGGATGAGAAAACTTAAGGTACAGCTAACTGACTTTCCCAGGGTCACACAGTTAAAAAGAGTCTGAGGGAAGATTTGAACTCAGAAAGACGAATCTTTCTCAATGCAGGTCCAGTGCTCTACCCACTCTCAGACTGTGGTGAAGGCAGCATTAACATTGACTGAACAAGGTGACTGGTTTAATCTAAATGGTTGATCTAATCAATCCCAACTTGAAAACCCACAAATCTAAAAATAAAACTGCCATCAAGAAAGAAACAGAATTAGGATACCACATTGCTCACTAATGTTGAGGATTTTCTTGGATCTAAGAGAGCAAAAAAAGAAGGGTTTAGAAACAGGGGTTCTCAAACTACGGCCCGAGGGCCAGATGATGCTGGCTGAGGATGGTTATGTGGCTGCTGGGTTGTGGCAAATGGGCTGAGGGGCCGAGACAGTGTGAGGTTTTGTTTTTACTACAGTCCAGCCCTCCCACAGTCTGAGGGACAGTGAACTGGCCCCCTATTTAAAAAGTTTGAGGACCAGTGGTAGAAGGTATCTTACTCCAGTTATTCTAATGTTCATGCTGATGCCAAGCAACTGCAACAAACACAAAGTTCCCTACTAATTACAGAAAGCAATTAGGCATTTCCACTGTCTAAAATCTGTAAGCTCATTAAACATTAGCTTGGTTTCTCTGAAAGCGAATTATGACTAATACAAATCAAGGCAGATGAGAGCTGCCTCAACACACCTGATTTGCATTTGGTTGGAAGGCTCATCAATGCATCTCCTGTTTTTAAAATTCAGTCAGGATCCGAGTAGATTTATTATCAATTAATAGCAGAGGATGTTCATTAATTATTAAGCTTTGTTTAAATGTACTGAATGTTTTACATAAGTTTATAGCCAATATAATGTCATTAGAAGGTTCTGAAATTACACCCATGAGAAAAAGAAAGTGATTTTTTCCTACCCCTCTGTAGTTGCCTGTCAGCTTTTGTTATAATCTAAGAGAAATATGACATTGATTTAGCATATTTGGCACTTACCTCTTCTACAAAACTTAGCCACCATAAAAATAAGTGGCCTCCAGAAACGAACAGAAATAAAACCAGAAAGAAGCACAGAGGAGCAGAGAATCATGGAAAGCTACAGGTTGAACTTACCATAAATTGTGAAGAAGAGAACAAGACATGCATAATGGAGATTCACAATTTCATGTACAGAGTTTTTTTCCTGTAGGAAAAATATGAAAACAGGTTTTTTTTTCTTCAGTTTAAGTTCAGAATAAAAATCTTATTGCAACAAGTGTCATTAGAATAAAATCTAATTTTCAAAAATATTTTTAATTAATTAAAAAGAAATCGACTAATCAGGAAAAACATCAAAGTACCACATAATAATTTTATTCTGAATTGACTTTGTAAATGTAAATAGCAGTGCTACTTTAATAGAGAAAATAAACATTTCATGATAGGAATAAGATTCTGCTGTTATATTTTTTAATGAGGTTAAAATAAAAAAAAACAAAAACTCTTTAGGAATATTGGCATCAGGAGCCTTAAATGTCACCTTGTCCACTCATACCCTCATTTCCATTTTTTAAAAAATAACTAAATAGGATTCAGGATCATACATGTAAAAAGCAACAGAGTCAGGTGCCCTGATTTCAAATCAAATGAAATAATATGACACTGAAGGAATGAATGGATTCTTCTTGCTTATGCAGCTAATTGGTGTAGTCAGTAAAGTGAGGGGATTGGAATCAGGAAGACCTGAGTTCAAGTGTTATTTCAAACAGCTATTTCAGTGATCCTGGGCAAGTTGTTTAAGTTGTTTATCTCCCCTTGCTTAACTGGAAAGTGGGAATAAGAGCAGAATTTACCACCGGTATTTTTGTGAATATCAAAAGAAATGATATTTGCAAAGTGCTTTGCATAGTCCCTGGTACATAATAGGTATTTAGTATATTTTGTTTTCTTATTTCCTTCCAGAGGAGTCTAAAAAGTGCATGTTGATTGCTATGTGTTCTTGTTTAGACTTGTAAGTTTGAATTACTGAGATAATCAATGTGTCTAGTAGATTCAAGAGATGAACAGATTGGCTGACTCAGAATTCTAGAAGCTAAAACTTGAAAATGACTTAATACTTGAACATGAATTTAGGAACATCTAGTTCAAGATCAACCTGTATCTCACTGAAATCTTTTTTTAATGTGATTCCAGAGAAAAAGTCATCCAGCTTTTGCTTGAAGACCACTAATCATAAAAATGAGGAATTAAAACCAAAATATATGAAGTATTTATACAAAGTCGCCCACAAAGTAATCATCATTATCAGAGATTGAACTCAGGTCCTTTGACTCCAGAATCATTATTTTCACCATCCACCAGTAAATAATCACTATTTAAATGTTTGTTATCACTGTCTTATTTCTTATATCAGCCATTTCTGAATATTTTGTTACCTTATGACCACAAAAAAAGAACCAATAATGAAACAAGAATGAAATATTACTGATAGACAGTCCAAGTCCTAATATTCATGGAATATAAAAGTGGCAGATGAAGGCTTCTTCTTTACTGAATAGATAATAATAGATATATTAGTTAACTAGATAATAGACAAAAAAATAAAGGATGGAGACAGAGTAATTGAATTGTATTGTCTTCATAACCACCACCATTAATAATAATAATAATTGACATGTACATGTTGTTTATAGTTTAAAATACACAACATATTCTTCAATTTGATCCTTATAATAACTTTGTAAAGTAAAAATTACAGGTATGACCTGTATTTTTTACTAATGAAAACAAGGCTGAAAGCTATGAAGGTGACACATTCAAAGCCTCAGTTTTCTTATCTGTCAAGTGAAGTGGAGAAGGAAATGGCACCTCCAGTATCTTTGCCAAGTAGAATCACAAGGATCAACACAACTGAAATTACTGGACAACAGCAAAAATATTTTATGCCTTTAAAAACATTATATCAATCAGGAGGATGATTTTAGAGCGGCCTGGAGAGACTTACATGAACTGATGCTAAGTGAAATAAGAAGAATCAGAAAATCATTGTACCAGGCAACATCAATATTATAGGACAATCAATTCTGATCAAAGTGACTCTTTCCAACAATGAGATGATTGATGCCACTTCCAATGATCTTGTGATTAAGAGAGCCATCTACACTCAGAGAGAGAACTGAAAGCTGAATTTGGATCACAACATAATATTCTCACTCTTCTTGTTGTTCGCTTGCATTTTGTTTTCTTATTCATTTACTTTCCTTTTTGATTTGATTTTTCTTGTGCAACAAGAGAATTGTATAAATATGTTTATACATATTGGATTTAACATATATTTTAACATGTATAACATATATTGGATTGCTTGCCATCTAGGAGAGGGGGTGGGGAAAGGAGGGGAAAATCTGAAACACAAGGCTATGCAAGGATCAATGTTGAAAAATTATCTGTGTATATGTTTTGAAAATAAAAAGCTTTAAAAATTAAAAAAAAAAACAACAAAAAACTTTATTCTAAAAAGTTATCCATAGATTTCACCTAGCTTCCAGTGGGATCCATGACACAAAGTTTTCTCATCAAAATATTTAGTGTAAAACTATAGACAGTTTAAATTTGAATTGGTAATAATTAGGAAATATAATGTGTGTGTGTGAGAGTGTATTAGGCTGCTTTAAAAAAAACAAACAAACAAAAAAAAAACCTTTTTCCCTAAGAATGATCACTTTTTTGAAAGAAAACTATTTTAGTGTTTATATTTTTGTGAAATGTTAGCAGTTCAGGATAGTCCATAAGAAGTGTAAGCAGAAAAACTCATTTGAAGTCTCCATCCAAGTCAGGACCATATAAAAAAAGTAAATAAGTGGCCTGGTTCTGGTGTATCCTTAGTGTTGCAGGAAGAGAGAGACAGAGATAGAGCCCCAAAAAAGATAAATACTTCAGTTGAAAGTGAGAAAGTAATAATCAACTCCGTTTTTACATATGTAAAAAGGGAAAAGTAAAAAAAAAATCAGTAATAATTTTCATGGGAGAAAATAATTAAACTATTTAATTATATCTCCCCTATGCATTGGGCTACCTGAGTGCCCTGTATGTGCTTAGTGAAGGTTTGTTTAGTTGGATTGTATCTCTAGTTATTACATTGCATCAGTGTTACCAGTTTCAGATTGTAAATGCCTAGAATCCAGGCATTCATTTTTGGCCTTTGAAGCTGCCATGTAAAAAATAAACATAGGAAAAAATTGCAATGGATAATTTTTATCCAAAACATTTGTGCTCACTGAATTATGTGTTTGATATGCCTTTAAAAATATAATATGCTTATTTTTCTTCAAATCTAAAAACATTTAGATAGTTCAAATGTAAGAAATGAGTTAAAATTTGAGATTTTTATAGCAAGATTTTCATAACAAAAATTGGCTTAGAAATCATGCATAAAAATGCATGTTGTTTGCTATGGAAACTTGATTGAAGTTTTCATTTGGTAATTTGTTGCATTCTTTAAAAGCTTTATTGATGCCTTTTGGTTTCTTATATCAGTCATTTCTGGATATTCTCCCTAAGTTCTCTCTTTAATCCTGGATTTGAACATTCTTTTATTTAAACCAACCAAAAAAAAGCAATTAAGCAAAAAACAACATAAAATAATCACGCCCTACTATGTGTGTAATATTCTACTCTCTTAGTCTCTCTCTCCTTCCTGCTAAGAGAAGGAAGCTGTTTCATTGTTCTCTTGGACTCTATTAACTTTTCCATTTATTCAGAATTCAGCTTAATTTTCATTTGATAATTTAGAAAGTAACTTTTAAATATTAGTTTCATGACAGATGTCATTTCTAATGCAGTTTGAAACTGACTGTATCCTATACTGATAAGAATCTGTAAGAAAAAAGAATGACAAAAATTTTATTCAGTGTCAAAGAATAAAAAGGAATATTTCTCATGAAAGCTGTCTATTCTGTCTTGTAACTGCTTTGTTTACTCAACTCAGTAATGCTGTGCCTTTTATATTGTCATATAAAAGATGGGTGTTGGATAAAACTTGATGGATTTGTCTAATGTGTATCTTTTCTTTTTAGATATCATTATGGTTAAACCCTGTTTATTTTCTGTCTCCAATTACAGTGAACAGACAGGCCTTTGTTGAACTTTATTTTTGCAATGATGTAATATTTGAGCACTGAAAGATAACTTCCCCTAACAAGCACATGGGTTTCCTTCATTTTTAAAAATCCTTTCAAGCTCCTAGATACCACATGCATTGCTACCACTAAAATATGTTTAAGTATCCTTGAAGATTTTTAGTTGCTGTATCCACAGAGCTAATTTTAGAGTCTGAGAACATAGGAAAGTGCTGATTCTTAGAGGAAGGCAAGAGGTTACCTTGGAGCCAAGAAGAAACAACACTGAAATTGATGCTTTCTGAGACCTAGTGCTACAAATTATGCAGCCAGACAGCTTAATTACAAAGGTAGCTCACCAGAAAGTATAGGAAAATCCATATATATCTGTGCACCCAAAAAAAAACCTGAAAGGAATTATACTCAGGTTTATAAGGTTGAAATTCCATTCTTAGAACTCCCAGGATTCTGCAGCTTTTGGGAGATATTTATGCTGTGAATGTATTTCAGTTAAGTTCAAAATCACAGTAGAAATTTACATAATATGGGGAATTCTAGGGAAGAGCAATTTGTGGGATTGTTTTCCCCTTTTAGAAAAGCTCCATCCTTCTTTGACATTTAAAAAGAAATTAGGACTTCCCTATACTTGTTTCTTAATAAATGAGAGAGCTTCCTCTGACAGCCATCTATTTTCCCATGCTCTTTTCTCTCCATTAACCATTTTGATTAACGACTAGATCTGAGTTCTATAAGCCTTCTTAGTATACTTTCTTGTGAGTCTCAGAAAGAAGAACCATATTGTTCTGGTAGACAGAGTGGTTCCTAACATGGGGCCCATGGATTTGTTTTTCTCCTGTATATGTATGTATGTATATACACACATAATTTTTTTTAAATATTAGTTTCCTTTGTAAACTGATATTTAGTTTTTACTTTTAAATATTTTATCCTGAGGAGTCCTTGACTTTATCAAACTGCCTTAAGGGGTCCATAATAATAATTGTTGTTATTGTTGTTTAATCACTTAGAGTCCTGTCTGATCCCTTTTGGGATTTTCTTGGCAAAGATACTGGAATGGTTTACATTTCCCTCTCAAGCTCTTTTTTTTAAAATGAAAAAGTACGGCAAACAGTGAAGTGACTTACTCCTGTCTTTCTTGTATAGAAGTTAAGGAACTAAAAACTTCCATCTCATACATTTTTCCAAGTGTCATGTGGGGTGCTGCTTTCCTGGTCCCCTTCCACTCTTTTCCCTTGTAACCAACTACACATATTTGTGATTGGCTGCTGGGACTTTCTTGGGCAATCTCTGAACATCAAGCACAGGGGATTTCTCTGTATGAAATGAATCAACCTATAGGAAGATCAAGGCTGCTACTTGAATTTGCTCAGCAAATGAATGAGTCTGCCTGGATCATTCATTACACTAAAGCGAGGGTCCAAACGGAATCTCATAAACATTGTATTTTATGAAAGCAGCTTGACTCCAAGGAAAAGCAGAGGCAGAAATGAAGCCAGTTTCCTTCTGGCTGTGCTGTTGTTCTGTCTATAGAGCCCTTCACAGATGAGCCAGTTCCTATACTTTCTGCTTTATTGACTGAGATTTTTATGTCACCAAACCTTTTGTCACTAACAGTTCAGTATTTGGGTTAAATTGATAGTTAAACTTGAGATATAGCAGGATCTGGCTGATGCCAGGCCCATCTTGAACTCCCCAAATATCAAGATATCAGTGCATTTAAGCCAACATGAAGAAGATAGAAGGTTTTGCTACTTTTTGAAAGTTTTTTTAAAAATAAAGAAATTCAACACCAATCTTTGCTATAGAGAAACGTTGTATTTTCTGTAGTTTGCATGCTCAGATATAGTTGGTTATTAAGCCAATTTGCTCTGATTATCAAAGATAAAATCGAATATAAAATTGACATATCTCACTTTGATGAAAGACAAATTAGTAGGGTTCAGAGATGAGTTACATAATGAATCTTTTTTTTTTTTTTTTTAACAGATGTGCTAAATAAATTTTTGTGTTGGCCAAAAGAAAGGATCACAATCTATGTTATTCAGCAACACCAGAGGTTTATTGAATGAGATTATTTGACCTAGAATTTATTGTTCCTGTTCAACTTGATATATTTTAACTCATCAATTGGTTAAACTGGAGAGAAATAGAGAAGAGAAATTGTATTTTCTGTATTGAGTTAGATTTTCTCTAATCCAGTTAGATTGCTCCTGCTTTTGTTGTCTTGGAGACCCTACTAATCCTTTTTCAGGGCTGGGACTTTCCAGCATGCATTTCTTTTCTGAGTAGATGTGGTCTTTTTGTATATATACACAGTAACCTGAGTTCATGGGGAATGACTGAACTACAAGAATACAGAAGATTAGACATGTACATGAATAGTACAATGCAAAACAAAATATATTAAGTACAAAGGAAAGGTCCTAGATGCTTTTAAATAGTATTATTGTTAAGTCTGTGTTTAGATTTACTATCGAATTAAATATGGTTTTTGTACCTTTTAGAGATGCCATACTGGTACTGGGTCATTTATATATGTTCAGCAAATAAAATTTATACCAAAAACCCTGAAATTTCTAGATTCCCTGTTGTTAACTGCTGTTTTGTTCTTAAGAAAGTTTTAGCTTCAACTTTCTTTCAAAGTCAAGCTCTATTTAAACTTGAAATGAGCTACTTTCCCTTGAATTGATTATTCTATAGCAGTGGTGTTTTCCACATCTAACTTAAAGTTTAAAATAATTCTCAGATGAGCAAAATCTGTATTGTACTGCTTTCTGATGTGTCTTTTGGAGGCCTTATGAAATTAGTTTTCAGTCATCATTAAATCCTGATGAAACTGGCATGCAATCTCAGCAGAATGTTCCGAGATTGAATAAAATCTAATCAATATTTGTATTTTCATAATCCCAGTGCACAGAAAACTAACATTGATTCCCAAGCACAGCAATGACTTTCAGAAAGCATCCAGTAGAGCTCTTTCTATATGGAGAGCAATTCTGACTTTACTAGAAGAGAGGAGATATGCACTATTCCCAGGAAGACCTCAGGAGCAAAATTCCTTTCTATAAAGTCTTTTAGGAATGAGTGGAGGAGGAAGAAAAGGCTGGAATTACTTCCAGTCTTTTCATCCTCAGTACTTTACTCTTTGTTTTTAATAAATGCTTCTTGAATTGAAAGAAGGGACTGACCAGCTGAAATATAATGATAATGGATACACATTTTTAAAGGTATTCCTATTCTTCCAAATTTTCACCTCTATTAACACTTTCTGACAGACATCCTGTTGACATACATTTTTATTTGTTAGTAAAAGTATTTCTCTGCCTGGATATACAAAGGTAAAATTTCAGGTATCCATATTGATATTTCAGTAGCTAGGTGGCACAGTGGATAGAGCCTTGGATTTGGAATCAGGAAGACTCATCTTCCTGAGTTAAATCTGACCTCACACCCTTACTAGCTGTATGACCCTAAGTAAGTCACTTAAACATTGTATACCTCAGTTTTCCCATCTGTCAAATGATCTGGAGAAGGAAATGGAAGTCTCTTTGCCAAGAAAACCCCAAATAGGTTTTCAAAGAGTCAGACACAACTGAAAAGTAACAGAAAAACAACAACAAAGGGCCACTGGTTCATCTCACTAAGCTTTAGGTTTTTGGTCAATTATTATGAGATCCAGTATTTTGTAATCATGGGGTTAAGATCTGGAAGCCCCTTAGAGATCACCTTGTCCAAATGGCCTTGCTGAATCTATAGCAGTGGTATTAAACTGAAATAGAAACAGAGCCCCCTACACCATCCATGTGAGCTGCATATTGGCTTGGAAAAGCACATATTAACATTATCTATATTTTCTTGTGTTTGTATTTGTTTTGTTAAATATTTCCTAATTATACTTTAATCTGACTGTTCTGAACTCAGGAATTACATTTATGCTGTATGATTGAATCACCTAGAATCTTTTTGCAATTTAGACCCAATTACTGCTTCACCCTTTCTTCCCCGCACCCAAACCACCTATGGAGTTTCTCCTTGTTATCCAGTTTCTTGTAATCTATCATTTGAATGAATTTGAATGATTTGTCTATCATTCTTTCCATTGGCTGCTGAATAAAGCATATATTTTTCTCATCATGTCATAGACTAGCATTCTAATGAGTAGATCAATTTTGGATCAGAGTTATTAACAAGGTTTCTGTGAACATTCTGACACATCCCTATGATTGTCGTTTTGATCTTTCTTTAGTTCCAACAAAACATAAAACATGACTCCATATAATAAATAAGCAAAGAGTAAAGTAAGCAGAACTAGGGGAACATTGTATATAGTAACAGCAAGATTGTGTGATGATCAACTATGAGAAATTTAGCTCTTCTCAGCAGTACAATGATCTAAGACAATGCCAATAGAATTGGGGTGGAAAATATCATCCATATAAAGAAAAAGAATTATGGAGACTGAATACAGATCAGAGCATATAAATTTCACTTTTTTTTTCCTTCTGGTTTTTCCCTTTTGTTCTGATTTGTTTCAAAACAAAACTAATATGGAAATATGTTTGAAATGATTGTACATGTCTGACCTATGTTGGATTGTTTACTGTCTTGGGGAGGGAAGAAAGGGAGGAAGAAAAAAAATTGGAACTCAGTCTTACAAAAATGAATGTTGAAAACTATCTTTACATCAGCTAAAGTGGCTCAGTGGCTTAGAGAGCTTGTCCTGTAGCCAGGAAGACCTGAGTTCAAATCTCTCCTCAGACATTTACTAGTTGTGTGACTCTGGGCAAGTCACTTAACCCTTTTGGCATCAGTTTCCTCATTTGTCAAATGAGCTGGAGAAGGAAATGACAAATCAGTGTAAGATTTGCCAAGAAAACTCCAAATGGTTTCACAGGCCATTGTTAAACATGACAGAACAATTCAACAACAACAAATAGGTGTTACTTAACAATGAAACACAAATTATTGTCATATGCTTTAGTCTCAAGAGTAATAGGGTATCTGCTGTTTTATGAAAGGGATTTTTAGCTTTGAAAAGATTGTGTACCTCTGGTCTAAGTTATCATGGTCAACTCTTGTGTAGTTATGATGTCTCCTCCTTAGATACCTTTTCTTTGTGACTCTAATATCTCAAATTTTCTCATGTGTAATTGTTTTATTGATTGAAATCCTTTAGAGTTGAGGTGATCATGTGTGGATCAGGAAATGCATATTTCTTTTTCCTAATTTGTAGTGACATGAATTTGGCAAGAAGAATACCTTTAATGAGTGTTCCTCCCAGAGTCTTTGCCCTAAGTCATATGAAATGTTTACCAGATGATAAAAGGCATCTTTAAAGAAAACGACAAATGAAATTCCATGCCAGGTAAAAGTGGTTACCGCGTCCTTGCCTCCAGAACATTTGTTACAAAGCTGAGTGCAGCCTGAAGGAAAATCTTTCCTGAGGAAAATTCTGTGGCTGTTCTTGAGCTAATTAGCAGGAAAGTCTATGAATAACTATGTCTAAGATGTGATCTTTTAGGAAGCTAAATGATCACTTGTACTAAATAATTATAAAATAAACTTCCTTCTCAACTAATTTGTAATAGGAATGAGGGTGCCAACCTCATCCTTCTCTTTTGTATACAATTGTTTGCCTAAGACCTCAATTGTAGTGTTTAAAATGAATAGCAATCATATTAAGGCCATCCATGGTACATAAACCTAGCTTATCCTATACTGATTTTTTTCCTCCAGATGGAAAAAAACTTCATCATTCTTTATATCTTACATGAACCACCATGATTTTTTATATTATCAGAAGTTCCCTTGTACCCACCCCATTTTCACACACATACACATTTGGGGAATATTATCTGATTTAATTAAAGTGAAATGAGTACTCTTGTTGATTTGATATTTTTAAAATTTTGGTAAATTTTTAGACAATATTTGGAGCTATTGTAAATTATGGAGAAATTTTATAAAGCAAATTAATAAAGTGCTTTTTTAACTGGCTTGCCCCCTTAATGGTTACTAACCTTAATTTGATTTCTTGTCCCATATGTGTTTCCTTTCTAGAAAAAGATTGTTTTTATTTATTTTCAAGATTGTTTATTTTCAAGATAAAAGAGTCTTGAAAAAGATCATATAACTAATAATTGTCAAGTGCCTAAGACTGGATTTGAACTCAGGTCCTGCTGACTCCAGAGCTAGCACTATATCCACTGTGCCACCTAGCAACCCCTAGAAAACTTTTTTGCATCTGTAAATATTCTGAAGTGTCCATGATATGAAAAAGGTTAAGAACCCCTGATCTGAAACAAAATGTCATTGCTTTAAATTCCTGACTTTAGGGTCAGTGCTCTAACTACTGCACATTTTTGCTGCTTCATGATCTTTTCCAGTGTAGAAGTATACCTGCTCTGAAACTCACAACTAATCTTAGAAAATTACCCAAGAAATGGAATCATTAAATCACAGGACCAGATCTTCTTGATTTTTGAGGCCAGCTCACTGTCCACTAAGCAAACTTCCTTTTTGCAAACCTTATTTAATCCTTACATCAGCACTTGAGGGAGCTCATCCAAAACTGTATGAGTAATCTTAATTTGTATAAGGATACACAATGATAATCAACTTCAAAGCATCTCATTTGCACATTGGAAAGGTGTGTGCTTGCATACAGCCCTTGAAATTGATTTTTTTTTTTTTAGATGTCCCTGGTTGAAAGAAGTCATTTTGGAGGAGAATGGACAGAGTAATTACCCTGTGATGGTAATAGTATAATAAGCATAGAAACATGAGTTGAGAAGACTCCTTATAGACAGAATTGATGTATCCAATAGAGGAAAACATGTCTCCTCAAAGAACCTTGAAGGATGAAATAAGTTCCTAAATTTATTTCCTCAGTTTGGATTTGTCTCAATTTTACTGCTGTAATTTCCCTGATTTCACAGTAACTGTGAAAAGGTTTGGAGGGAAGCTGTGCATTATATTTGGAAATTGTAATGAAAACAGAGGCACCCTGCTCTAGTGACTGGCACCCAAACCTCAAGTCAAAAGGATGTGAGTTCAAATCCATCTGCAGACATCTGCAGAAAATTTACCTAACCTCTCTGTGTCTCATTTTTCTCATCTACAAAATGATCCAGTTAGGTTCATTGGCTTTCAAGATTCCTTCCAAATTCTAATTTATTTCTATGTCTTTTAGATCGGACAAAACATCCTTTTGATTATTTGCTTAGAAAGCCTTTTATTAGGAAAAAGTTCCCATCTATAGTAACTTGATAATCATTAGGGATCATTTATGTGAACTCACTGTACCATCAGAGGAGCCTTCTCATCTGGCCCTTACCCTGTTTGCCAGGTTTGTGATACCTGCAACACAGTACCCTTTGTCCTTCCTTGATAGTTGGCACAACCCAGTAAAAATCATTCTATTTGTCTCAGCTGTTTTTCATTTGGAGCTCCTTTCCAATGTTTTGTCTAGTCTTACTTTGCTCTCTGTAGTCAGATCTTTGAAAGGTTCCACCATTGAGATTTTTTTATCCTGAGCATTGACATAGTCAAGGAAAAGGGCAGCTCCTCTCAAAGTCAAGGCTGTTTAAAAAAGGTCAGACAACAGGCCTCCAGAAAAAAGCACCTGAAATCTGTTTTTATTTTTTCCTTTAGTACACGAGAGAAATTCCAAGTGATCCAAGTCCCTTCCCTTCCCCTCAGCCTGCTATTGGGTTCTTTGTCAATGTTGTGAACCTATCTGGTTGACTTGTCTTAACTAAAAGGCATTTATTTTGACAGAAAAATACATAAGAATCTGATAGACTGAGAATCATTATAGAATAATTTGTTGATGCTCAGTACAATGCAAAAAAGCTCTGATGTAATCAGGGGGCCTGGATATCCATCCTGGCACTCCCAGTTTCTATTTATGTGACTGTAGGAAAGTTGGTTAATCCTTCTAGGATTTAGTTTCATCATTTGTAAAATATAGGGTTTAGATTAGATGGTCTCTTAGGTTCCTACCAGCTCTAGAGCCATGAGACTATTTTCTGTACATAAAGAATGAATCATAATTGCCCTTCTCTTGAGCATCAAAGGGCCTAGGTCCAAAGCCTAACCCTGATGGTGACTAGTTCTGTGACCTTGACCAAAACCTTGCTTTCCTAGTCTCTAAAATGAGAGGGTTAGACTAGATGGCCTCTGAGGTCCCAGCCAACTCTAGACTTATGATTCTGAGTCATCTGACTAAAAAGGTAATAATTGATGCCTTGGGAGTTAATGAGCTCATTATGTAGGTAGATAGAGGAGAGTGCCAAGGCTATAGCTACATGTAAGGACTGACCAGAAAATTATAGACAGACAGACTAGGATGGGTCAGAGAGATAGGATGAGAACCACTAGAGTTAAGTTTTTGAAAGGTCATTAGAATTAATAAGTTCATTAGTAGTATCCTGTTTTATACGGTTTTAAATCAATTATGTTAATAGTTTATCTTATATTAAACCACCTCTGCCAAAGTGATATAAATCCCACTTGGTCACAATGAATAATCTTTATAATATATTTTAGTTAGTATTTTATTTAGGATTTTTGCATCTGTATTCATTAATGATATTGATTTATAGTTTTCTTTCTCTATTTTTACTCTTCCTGGTTTGGATATCAATATCATCTTTGTTTCATAAAAAGGCATTTGGTAGGTAGTATTCGTCTCTAGGGGAAGGAAAAAAATAAATTTACATGATATTTAAAGCAAGTTATATACAATAAATATGCAGTTTGTATACAATCAACTTTTTTATTATACAATATTTTAATTATGTGGAAATGCTTGTCTTAGTCCATAAATTTAAACAAAAAAAAAAAAAAAAAAGAAAGAAAGAAAGAGCTGTTTCTGTAGTAGTGTAAATGCTGAATTGTAAGTGACTGAAAAAATGGATGATGAGCTGATTAAGACAGTGAAGGTAGACTGTTCTTTCTAGGAGCCAGTGAAAGACAGGAGAGAAAAAGGATGATAAGCTGAACAAGTTGAAATGTCAAGAGAAGTTTGTCTCTTACCCTTTTAAGTTTCGTGGGTTTTTTTTTTTTTGTTTTGTTTTGATATTGAGTTTGACTTTATTTATGGAGGAGAAAATGCAGCAGGTAGAATTCAGATAAATTTGACATTTTTTTCTTATCTTTACACTTTCAGTGTCTAAGTGACTATAATCCTAAGGGTAACTGAAGCTGTCTAAATTTTAAAAGATCCTCATTAAATCTAAGAAGGTGTAGTTCTTTCTGGTGGCTAATGTATTTTAGACTTCTCTTACTTTTCCTTTTCTGATTTAGTGGAGAGAAAAACTATTGTACTCATAGCCTCCCTGCTTTTAGCTATATGGTTTTCAACACAGTCCCGTGATCCAATTGTAGAACAGAGGAAAAGGCCATGGCAGTAGAGCTAGCACATCCAGAGTAATTTCTGTTCTTTACTTTTTTTTTCAAGACAATCAGAGTTGAGTGACTTGTCCAGGATCACCCAGCTAGTAACTGCTAGTGTTTGAGGTCAAATTTGAACTCAGGTCCTCTGACTCCAGAGTTGGTGTGCTGTTCCACCTAGTTGCCCTGATTTCTCTCTTTAAACTGTCTAGAACCTGATTTTATGCTAAATTTATGGACTCTTTAAAGAGGGAAATATGGAAATTTCATAAAAGACAGTTAGTGATTGAAGAAATAAAATCACAGAGAAGTCTAGAGAATAGGTAAATATACTCTCTCCTAGATTGTCCTTTTAAGTTCCCTTACTTCAATCAAGGCTCAGCTCATAGGTTAATCAGAAAGGCATCACTGGTACCCTTCAAAAGCAAAAGACAAACAACAACAGCTATGGTTATCCTCTTCGTGAAACCTTTTTTTTTTTTTTTTTCCTGTCCTCTTTCTAGCTGCTAATATCTCCCTTCTCTCCCACACACAATTATTTTGTATTCATTGTATATAGATTTAGATTCCTGAGAGATTGTAAGCTCTGTAAGGGTAAGGATTGTTTCACTTTTGCCACTATATCTCCAGGACCTAGTAGAGTGATCGACATATAAAGGATAGACATTAAATACGTGATTATTTTTTGATGATGGGTTGTTAGGATGTAGTGTACTCAGGGGGCATTAACTTGAGGAAGGAATAGAGTTATCTCTTCCTCTGAGACTAGATGGAAGGACAGTGGGATATTTAAATGAAGGAGCTTGATTTGGGTGGCCTCATGTTTTAATAAATTAAAAGGCAAGAGCATATTGTTAAGAATAAGAGTGTTGGGGTTGAATTTAGAGGCCATGGGAAACAATTTAAAATCATAGTTGTAAGGAATTTGGTATGAAGGCAATAGAAAATGAACACATTTGTATGTATTAAAGAAATGGTGTCTGAAAGTGGCTCAGTTGAGATTAGGTAGCATGAATTTATATATGTCTTGTCGAGTTCAAACCATGACTCTATGTTTACTGGGACAACTAGGTAGTACACTGGGTCTGGAGATGGGAAGACCTGAGTTCAAATTTAGAATCAGACACTTACAAACTATGTGACCTGGGGCAAATCCACTTAATCTCCATTTACCTCAGTTTCCTCATCTGTAAAATGGGTATTATAATAATTGTACCTAGCTCCCAGGGGTTGATGTGAGAATCAACTAAGGTAAAAGACTTAGCACAGTACTTAGCACATAGTAAGTGGTAAAAATGTTAGTCATTTTTGCTGTTATTGTTGCTGCTTCCTGTATTATTCTGGGAAGCAGGTAATCTTTTTGGTCCTCAGTTTTCTCATATGTAAAATGAATGGGTTTGGAACTAAATAACCTCTAAGACCCCTTCAAACTCCAAAACTATTGCCTTGGGAATAAAGAATTAAGGTAGAGCCAGAGAGCAGGGAAGTCTATCTATATTTACTGCTCATTCTCCCTCTTCTCTGGATTATTTCTATTTCCTCTGCTGAGAAGAATTCAATTCCCATCCAACCTATGATGCTTCTCTATCAGAGCTGGAAGAAACAACAATTTGGAACTGATACAGATTTGCCTGTAAAGACTGAGGGGGAGGAAATAATGAATTCATCAGTATGAAATAAAACTGATTTTAAAGTTCCTCATTCCATCCCAATAGGGCAGATTCATGTAGATACTCATCCCAGTCTTTCTTTGTTTATTGTTATACTATATTCCAGAGGATTAGTATTTACTTAGTGTTCCTTTGGTGGCCTTCTTTCCTTGAAAATGAGAGTCTATTTCATGTTAGGTTAGAGTAGCAAAAGCTCAGGCTTGGGGCCATAAGATCATCCTCAGGAGATGAAGTAGGGTCATAGTGGAGATAGAAAAGTAACCCTTTACTTTGTGACTATAGCTTCACTCTTATAGTTATTTAAAGGAAATACAAACTGTGCTCTTTGCCTAGAAGGCTTTAATTTTGCTCCTTCTACCTCTTAGCATTTCAGGTTTCCTTCAAAATTTGGGTCATAGGCTGCTTTCTACAGGAAACTTTTCTTGCCACCCTATCTGTTAATAATCTCACCCTCCTTGAGTTATTTTATGATCATAGACTTGGAGGTGATATGGACCTGGAGTCCAAATCCCCTCATTTTATAGTGAAGAAGACTGAAACTAGGAGAATTTAAATATCTTGCTCACATTTATATATTTATATATTTACATAGTGTAAATGGCAGACACAGAGTCAGAATTTGAATTCAGGTCCAACATTGTTCATTGAACCATCCTGTCTGTATACCATATACTATTTTGCTTCTGTAATGAATCATAATACTTATTACAGCAGTGTGACATCTGATTCATTATTGGAGGTGCCACATTAGGAAAAGGATATTCATGGAGTACTTCAGTGTGATTCTTCCAGCTAGTTAGTGCTGTTCCCTTCCCCTCTCCCCAAATTACCTTGTATTTACTTTATACATTTTTTTATTTCCTTGTAAACATACATATTACATTTCCTGATAGAATGTTAAGTCCTTGGAGACGGGAGCTATTTCTTTTTTTTTTTTTTTTTTTAATCTCTGTTTCATCAGAATTAGCCGAGCACCTGGTATGGAGTGGGAACTTAATAAATAAATGCTTGTTTATTATCAGTGCCTCCTTTCAAAATATCTTCTGTCTTCAGTTTTTTAAAAAAAAAGCATCTCATTTTACATAATCATAGGGGTAAGATTGAACTGTGATTTCATGATGTAAACAAGTCTTGGATGAGGAAATTTCCCTTAGCCAAAGCTGTTCCATACCACTGCAGCTTGGGTCTTAGAGAATTGCCTACATTATTAAGAGGTTATGTGATTTAATTAAAGTTACATAGCCAGCATGAATCAGAGCAGAGATTCAAACCTGGAGCAGCTTTCAATCTACAAATTCTTCTAAATTACCAAATTTAATCTGTTATTTTGGTTGTTTTCTTTCGGTTTTGCCTCTATAACTTTATTCCAATACCCATCCTCACTCTCATGGTCTCATTCCTCATATCTTTCAACCTAACAATGGTCCATCCCTCAAGAAATACCTCTTTGCAGACTTTCCTTAACTTTTCCAACCTCTGGAGATCTCCATATGGAATAGAAAATTCATTTTGAGGAGCAATAAGAAAGGTGATTTTACCCTGGGGGAGGATAAGGGTTCACTTTGGTTTTCCTTCCAATACTGGAGTATTTCCTTCCAATACTTAAATTAAAAAAAAATTTAAGGACATTGAATCCAATGGCAGTTTAAAAGATGGTAGGAATAAGGAGAGGAGCAGAGACACTAGTTAGGAAGCTATTTTTTACCTAGGATGATGGTAATGGTAATGGAAAGGAAAGGACAAGTATGAGATAAATGAGAAAGGAAGACTCCATAGCTCTCGGGCAGGGAAGGAGATGGGTGACTCAGTAATTATGCCTAAAATTCAAGCCTGGATGACTGGAAGAGTGATGGTATCACTTGCAGAAATAAGGAAATCAAGAGGTTAAATCCCCAGATTTAATCTTTGCCTTATCTTGCCAGGCCCCAAGCTATTATGCCACTTCCTAAATATCAAATCCTTGTCTCCTCCTCCTTTTCCAGAACACCTTTAGATGTTGTATTTCCCAACCCAAGCAGTTTTGCTGTAGCACAATTTATAGATGTATGTGTTCCCAAATAGCATAGCACTATGCATAATCAGGCAATAATAACCAGAATGGTTATGGGGGAATATGTTAATGGTACAACATGCAAAAATTTCATCAAAGAAATCTTAAAAAGGATACCTGTAAGAGGTAGAATAGGTTTATATATATAATATTAAATGATTCAGAAATTCATAATTACTACAATAAATAGTGATCTTGGATTGCTTCACCCAGAAAGTTGGACAGGTTGAAACTCGGCCTGGAGTGGAGGGAAATTGCTTTGACCAGTCCTTGTCTGTTCACAACTTCTCCTGCACCAAAAGTTCTACAATAAATATGGCACTTTATCTTCATAAAAACCCTCAAGTTTGCTTGGGAAAGGGAGCATTGGAAAGGTTGCACCTTCTGAATTATTATGAAATAGGGACAGTTTTCTGAGTTTTCTCCCTGTTTCCCTGTGAATAAATTGCAGAAGCAAACTGGAAATTCACATTATGTCCAAAATATTCCCTAATTGATGTATTGTGTGGGACCAAATTTGAGTTTTCAAAATATGGTTTATAGCAGAACTGCCCTTATAATGTAAACTCCCTGAAGGCAGGGATTAACTTATTTGTATTTCTATGTTCCTCATGCTTAACACTGTGCCTGGTACATAGCAAGAATTTAATACATATTCTGTTTGTCTTATCAATATGACTTGCAAAAACCCTTTCTTAAACAAGGGGGGAAAAAAACCACCAGTCATCAGTAAACTGGCTTAGAATTGACAGTTCTAACAAATAAATTTAAAGAGTTTTTTGTCACGGAAATAAATGCCCAGGATGTAATTTACTATCATTTGAGTCCAATTCTTAACTTAATGGAGGAAGCTAACATTGCATAGTGAAAAGACAACTAAACTTGGAGTAGCAATATTCAAGTTTGAATTCTGATGCTGACATTGCATGTATGACCATGGGCCAATCAACAGTAAAGTGAGGATGAATCAGATAAACTCTAAAATGCCTTCCAATTCTATCTAGTTTTATGATCCTGTGTTCTGGCTATTTATGTACTTCTTCATTTGATCCTACTGGCATCAGAATATTCATGGCTACCTACCTGTGAGTAGACTACAACTTCTCTTTCTCATACATATCCATGGATGTTTGCCCTGTTTACCCTGAATTATAGATCATTAAAGGAAATGCCATATCACATGTGCTACATGGTATAGTGGATAGAGCTCTTGGTCTGAAGTCAGGAAGACTCATTTTCATAAGTTCAATCTAGCCAAAGACTTTAAATAGTTGTGTCATCCTGAGCAAGTCACTTAACTCTATTTTCCTCAATTTCTTCATTTTGAAGAGTAAGCTGGAAATAGTTTACTTCAATATCTTTACCAAGAAAACTCCAAATGGGGTCACCACAAGTCAGACATGACTAAAAATGATTGAACAACAATAACAATGGAAATAAAAATGCCTTTGTTAACCTTTCTGATAATTTAATCAATTAATACAATCTGTACTCATTTTCTCTGGCTCCTGTTTTTATTGATCCCTTATCTCCTCTGCCCCACCCAGTAGACAGAGGAAAGGATATCACTGAAAGTATCATACCTTGCTACATTATGAGCAAAGCATAAAACATTGTTTTAACATTGTTTGGTCCAAGGCTTAGATGATACAAAGTGGCACTAAGTTCTGATCTCATTAATGAAATTCTTCCAGCTTTAGTCTGTCTGCTGAGCATTTGTGCATGGACATCATTCCTATGAAACTAGTAGCTTTTGCTAGTGTTGTTCCTTTTCATCTATTTTCAAGGAACCAGTTAGGGAAAGCATCCCGTATTAGTTTGCCAGTAATTGATATAATGAAAGTGTTAATGTGAGTCATTATGAAGACAGCAGACATTCTGGGACTGGAGCTAAAATCCCAGACAATGATGAAGCTCATAGCATCATAGATTTAGAGCTTGAAAGGATTCCAGGAGTTATCAAAGCTAACCCCCCTCATTTTACAGATAAGGGAATTGAGACTAGGGAACGTAAATGCTTGTAGAAGAGCTTATAGGGCAAGCCCTGGTTTCCCATTCATCATTCATTAAGTATTTAGTGGGTTCCTATTATTCTTTAGCATGGTGCTATTCCTGTATTCTTTAAGACAAACATAAGACATAGTCTCTGCTTTTAAGGAGCTTATTGTGTGGATTTGTGAATATGAAGAGCTGAGGAAGCCATAGAAGGCACGATTTTATCAAACATTGAATAGAATGTTACAGATTCTAAAGGCAATAGGAATGGAAAAGGGATCAGTGAGGATTGGAGTAATTGGGAATGTTTTTATGAAGTATCTTTTTAATAAATGCTTATCAACTTAACTTGGAAGAATTATTGAATTGGAAATTGATCTTGAAGGATGCTGGATTTGGATGAGCAGAGAAAATAATGAGGATGAGGCAGCTCTGTGGCACATGGAAGAAAATACTGAATGAGATGAGGTGAGATCTTTCAAGACAGTTGTGAAAATCGAGTAAGGCTTCATCTACTTCAGAGTTCAAGTAGGCCTGAAGGACTCTGAAGTTAGAGCAAAGGGCATTGCCTTCCCCTCCTATGACATCTCCCTATTTCATCCAAATATGGGCAACTATGTACTTATTGGTCAAGTTCAATTTCATGGGTAGATCTCGCGTTTAGAATGTAAGACTCTCAGCCAAAGAGGATGAAGATCAGTGGTGGGAGGGGCGTTTTGCGTTAGGGATTAAAGGTGCTGTCCTGCCCACAGGAGGCGCTTCCTCTCTTCGATAGTCTACTCGAAGAGTGGGACGCCCTTCTTGCGAGAATGTACAATAAACTTTGCTTTTCTCTAGAGCTCTCTCCAGCTTTTTTATTAAATGGTGACCCCTCACCATTTCCGTACCACACAATACTGATCTTGGACTCAAGAAGACCTGAATTAACATCTTGTCTCTGATATTTATTAACTCTATGATCCCAAGAAAAGTACTTAATCTTTCTGTAATTCAGTTTTCCCACCTCTGAAATGGGAATAATAAAAGCACCTATCCCATATAATTTTTATGAAGGTTAAATGTAACATAAATGTAAAACATTTTGCAGACTTTAAAGCATTATATAAATGTAATTGTGATGGTGATGATTGTTTTGAGGAGGTATAATCTGGTAGAATCATAGCTTGTACAAAGAGGTCTGGGGATAGAAATAATTATGCTGTATATACAAGGAACAGTGAACGAGATCACAGGATCATATATGTAAAGACAGTAAAAACCAAAGGGCACAGGTAACTCCAATCATTTTACCGTACCTACAGTAAAAAAGCTGAGAACAAATTTGTCTTTACAATATGAAATCTGTCTTTCTAACCTGACATAGATCATAGTTGACCACCACCTATTCCCATTGGGTTTTACAGGTTTTGCATATGTGTATTTAAAGACTGAACATTTAACGAAGTCAGTTTTTTTTTTCCCCTTCAAAAAAAGGCATGACTTTGCATACAGATTTTCAGTCAGTATTTCATAAGCATTTAGGATTGTTTTATTCTGTAGATTAAATAAGTGAATTGCCTATTTCTAGTAAGATTAAATTTCCATTCAATTAATTCTCTTTTCCTAAGAGATATTTTAATTTGAATCTACTTGGGCTTATTTTCTAAGACTGTGTATTTCCCCCCCCTGGATCATTGTAATTTTCATTCATTTTATTTTGAAGTGCTTCTCATATTCAATAATCTCTCCCTTCAAAAAATTCTGGCAATTGTTTTTGCCTACTGATGAGAAGGGTCTGATTCCTTTGTTAATGGTATTAAAAGTAACAACTAAACTCTTTGTAGTTGATGCATGTAAATTAATTGCATCAAGTGCCTTATAAAATTAAGCACAAATTCGAGCTCCATCATTTAAATTGTCTTTTGAATATGTTCAATGAGTTGCTTTTCATTTAGCAAATGCTGTCAAACCAGCTGCTGAAGTTTAATGAGTTAACTATCAACTCTATAAGGTTTCCCTCCTCCACAGTTTCTGGAAAACATTAACATGCTTAAATACACTTGAAAAAAATATTATCTAGTACTTTGTCCTGTACTTTGCTGAGTTGGAGACAGTCAAATAATGTGTCTGAGGGCAAGAATAACAGTGCAGAGTATAACCTTGTGATTGTTGCTAAGTTCCCAAGAATGTAAGTTTACCATGACTTATACTGAGAAATGTAGTTTGAGTGGAAAGGTCTTTCCTTTTAATCTGGTTTAAATCTGTGCATGTGGAAAAGCAGTATTTTCTATCCTATTTATAGCTCTGCCATCTGGCTAGTGGATTTTGGGTTTTACCTAGAAAAGGCCTCCCCCCTCTACTTTTTTTTTTTTTTTTTTAGTATTAAGTTAAAAGTAGTTGATGCTTACACCTAGCAGTTTGAGTATCAGGAGGAATTTGTGGCTTGGAATCCAGGCTCCCAATGGGGTTGGGGGGAAAAATAGCTGAAAGAATGATTATCCAGTTGCAGAAATGCTGACACCTTAGTAGAATGAGATCTTCTGTTTTACCTAAGATAATTTTTGCTTTTCCAGAAGTTCTCCAGAACAGAGTAGATATGATTGTAGGAAGGCAAGGACATTTATAAGGTATTTTTAAATCTTATAGGCTTACAGAGCTAGAATGCAAAGGGATACTCTCAGAGGTAATTAGTTCAGTCCCCTGATTTTGTGGGCAAGGGGCCCCAGAAATAAAGGAACTTGTCAAGTTCACATAGGTAATAAGCATTAGAGGAGAGTTGTTTAGTTTTGTTTTGGTGAGACAGTCAGGGTTAAATGACTTGTCCAGGGTCACACAGTAAGTGCCAAGTGTCTGAAGCCCTGTCACTCAAAGTGCTCCTGACTCCTGGGCTGGTGCTTTATTTACTGCGTCACATAGCTGCCCCTAAAGGAGAATTTTGAACCCATAAGGATTCCAGACAAAAATACTCTTTCCACTTGATATCTAGCTTTATCAGTCAGGAGAAATAAATTAATTTCTTCAGTATTTTGGGCAACTCTCAGACTCTTAAGTTACATTGTAGATGATGATCCACAGTAGCAAAAGAGATTTCTTCATAAAAAGTTTCCAATACCAGTGAAATTACTGGTCCAATACTTGTCCCTATAGTGGGATTGGGACATAAAACAATCCAAGAAAGGGACATATTATTGTGATGTCATCTGTCTCTTAATCATAACTCTCCCCCAAGAAACTTCCTTGACACCTTTTCTTTGATGTTTGAGGAGTTTTCTCTACCTGCATACATTTCCCCAACTTTTATGGATTCTTATCGTACTGATTTAGTGGCTTGCTAAATCTAAGCTTCAGAGGGAGAAAATGCATCTAGTAAGTGCCCCATGTTGCTGCTATCAAGATTTTAAATTCTGCTGGATGTGATTTTTTTTCTAAAAGCATTCCCAAAGCAGCATAAAACATCATCTTCATTTTCTGCTCTACTCAAGATTAACATCACCTAGTCTTTTGGGAAGGGACACCAGGATGCTTCCTTCTTTGGATGAATGTGGAAAGATATAGCCAGTTCAGTGTATACAGGAATTAGGAGGCCAATTTTAGCAGCTGTGGAAAAAATAAGAGCATTTCCCCTTTTTTTAATCTTACTGTTTATGCGGTATTCTGTCTTTATACTTTCTTGGTTCTGTCATCTCGCCACATTTTGCCAGCAGGGAAGCAAACTTTAACAAGTAAAGTCATTATAGGTATTTTACAGCATTTAGAATCAGTTCAACAAGCATTTTCTAATGTGCCTGCTATGTGACTAGCACTATCATGCTGTGGTAGATGTTAGGATTACAGAGATAAAAATGAAATAACCTTGACTTTGTCTTCTGCTGGGGAGAAATACACATGTACATACTATATATATGTATATGTATGTGTGTGTGTATACACACATGTATATAATCAGTTCTAACTCATTTTAAAATGTGAATTTATCCCAACTTGATTGCTACATTAGAGAATTTTGAGCAGAACTCAAATTTTGAGCTTGCTTCTGCTCAATTTCTTCAGAGAGAAACAGGAAGAGAACTCAGAAAACTGCATCACTTCACAATAATCCACAAGCAATAACCCTCCCTATGCCCCTTTCCAGCAGTATACTCCAGGTCTTTGACAAGGCAAAGTAGCATGTTTATTGTATATCTTCTGATGCAGAAGTGTATTGTATTTTGTATTAGTGTGTTGTGTATAGTATCATTTTATATACTTTCTGATGCTGCAGGTAGAGGAAAGCCACTTTAAACTATCACTACGATCAGCACATCACACCTTCTGTTATAGCATCTGGAGTTTTGATCCTGCCCAATTTATGAGAGACCTTACCAGTCCAGACTATGGAAACTGGGGCATAGACTGAGCAGCAGCCATTATTTATTGTAATATTTATGTATTTCTTAACCATTTAACATCTACAAAATGGTGCTACCATTTTTATTAGATTCCTGTCTCTGCATGTGACAGATAAAGTTTTTAACCTTCGTTCCCCATCCCATTTTCCTCATAAATTGGTGATTTTTATTTGTGATTTTGCATAGCACAATGCTTTTTGGGAATGTATATATTGGTCACAATAGAAATGACTGAATATGCAGATAATATATAGGTGTCTCAGTGAATAGAATGCCAGGCCTGAAATCAAGAAGTCTCATCTTCATGAATTCAAATCTGCTCTCAGACACTTACTAGCTGTGTGATCCTGGGCATCTGACTTTAACCCCTATGTTGTCTCCTTTTGTGTTTGCCTCAGTTTCTCATCAGTAATATGAGCTGGAGAAGGTAATGGCAAACCACTTTATCAAGAGAACCCTAAATGAGACCATGAAAATCTGGACACAACTGAAAAGCAACTGAATGACCACACAAATGTATTTATGAAAAAGTTGCAAAGTAGTTTAGGGGAGAGTACTAGCACATTGGAGGAGGTAATTAGGAAAGGTTTCATGTGGAAGGTGGAGTTCTAAAGGAAACCAGAGACTATTAATTAGAGATTAGGAGGCAGTGGAACAGGAGGGATAGTATTTGCAAAGGGTCATAAGTGAAAGATATTATATCACTCCAATTTGACTTCCATTTCTAGTGCCTTGTGTCTGACACCTGTGGATTAGATTATCTGTTCCTTTTTTAAAAATTTTTACCTTTTGTAGGCAATTGGGGTTAAGTAACTTGCCCAGCTAAAAAGTGTCTGGAGCTGGATTTTAACTGAGGCCTTCTTGACTCTAGAGCCGGTTCTCCTTCACTGTACCACCCTACTGCCCTTGTTCCTTTATTTGTAAAAAGTTTTTGAGGGTGTTTGTTGAACTGGAGAAAGATATAAATATTTCTAACTTTATTGTTTTAAAAGATCATCCCCATGACAGTCAAACATTTAAATGAAGAAATACAACATTTATTGAATATTTACTATGTGTAAAAACAAAAATGCTAAAAATAAAAAATTAAGTCAATTTGCTTTCATGAAGCTTATTCTAATAAGGAAACAACACAGAAGATTCTAGCTACAAGTCAGATAAAAAAGTCACATGGTTCTTCAAATGTAGTGGCAACAGGATAGTGATGCCCCTTTATTGACATTTCTGCTGATAATATCTTTTTTTGTTTCTGATTTTAAACCACTGGACAATGTGATGGCAAAAATCTTATTTTCTATGTTTCCAATTGTAGGAGCAATTGCCAGGCTTACTCTTTTTAGGGGCTGCTTCTCAGAGTGCTAACTGAGGGTAACACACTAGGGGTCAGCAATTCCTGGGTTCAAATTCCATCTCAGACACTTGTTTTCTGTGTGATGTTGGGCAAGTCACTTAATTGATACCTACCTCAATTTCCTCATTGCCTTGGAAATATCGCTATTCCAAAGGCTCATGGGTTTAAGGACCTGGGCTATCTCCACTGGGGTCTGATACAAGATGGTCATGAAGATGATGGTGTATGACACATGTTGATTTGCATTTCTTCCCCAGAGTGTCTTCTTTCAGTTGGGCTGGCTCACTGTGTGTGTGTGTGTGTGTGTGTGTGTGTGTGTGTGTGTGTGTGTGTGTGTGTGTCGGTGTGTAGACATGCACACATGTGTGATAGTTGGTTTTCAGTTGGCTGAGATGCTTGGCCCCTTCTCTCTAGTCCCTGAATGATGACTATGAGGCTGAAAGTAAAACCAACAGTCAGGGCGCAGGGAGGGAGCGAGCGGGTGCTGCCATTTTTAGGTTTCTGGTCTGTCTGCTAGTTAGTGACAGTTGGTGAGCAGCAATTGTTGCTGTTGCTGAGGAAGAGGAAAAAAATTTCTTTTCCACAAGGATAACTTTCTATAATATGAAGGGTCATGGGGCTGGGAATTTGGGGCACACTGCTTTTCCCAAGGCTCTTAGACTCAGGCTCTTGGGCTATCTCTATTGGGATCTGAGAGGAGATAGTAGTCAGTGTGGTGGCGTTGATTTCACTTGCCTGGTACATGCTGCCTCCTGCTTGTCTCTCAGGGTGCTTTGCTACTTCACTAAATCTGCCTTGTGAAGGTAACCATAAATCCTCTTAATCAAGTATGAAAGAAGGGGAACAGATCTGCTCATAACTTCTTTGGGAAAAGTTGCATATCCATTAAATATTCATTTGGCCAAATTTTAAATACACATAGCCTAAATTATGTATGTATAAAACTTTTTAAAAGAATTTTCCCCAACAACCTAAAAAAAGTGCTTCCAAATAACCATGTACAGGAGTGCTAATGCCATGGGTCTTGCATAATTTACATTGGACTTTTTCGAGGAGCTTGATGAGCAAAAGAGATTCAATTCAGTACATCAAACTAAACAAATTTAGCTATTTCGGTTCAAACTCTTTTATTGTGTCTTGGTTCCTAGCTGTTTAAAACCACCTTCCTTCTAGATGAGGAGAAAGATTTTTTTTTCTCCTACAATTTAAGTATCAGTAAGCCTGAGTTCTAAATTAGCAGGATGAAGTAGGTGGCATTTAAAGTCTATAGTCAGGGGCCTTGGAATCCTAGGATCAGAGGTTTAGATCCCAAAGCACTTTTAATCACCAACCCTCATATTACTATAATAAAACTATTACAGATGAGGAAGACTAAGGCACTTGAGGATTAAATAAGTTGCCTTAGGTCAGACAACAAGTAAGAGTCAGAATTTGAACAGAGGTCCCATCACTTCAAAGCTGGGACTCTTTCTGTTTTTTACCAAATTGCCTCTCAGAATTGAAATGCTGATTCTGAAACTTCCTAACTGTGAGACCTTCAACTACATGTCACCTGTTTTTTAATGCATAAAATGGAGATAAAATTATGAGAAAAGTGTCTTTTTACCCTTAAAACACAACATTAATATGAGCAATTTTGTTTAGATCAGTCTAGCCTCTGTTTAAATCAGTAGCAAAAAAAAAAAAAAAAAAAAATCTTTCTGAAAAAAGTTATGATTGGATCAGGTTTTTGCTGCCTCATGTCTAGACCTACTCAATAGCAAAGCACTGCTTAGTTTTTCATGCCTTAGTGAATCCTGGAGATGGAAGTGGTGTCTGTGACAGAATCTGGCTCCAGATTGACTTGACTACAAATTACTTTTTCTTATTTTAAAAATCAATGTGTTGGTGCCATGTTGGCATTCTTTTCCCAGTGAACTCATTTCTGTATATCTTGGCTAAACATTCTTCTCCTTTAAAGGGTTATAAATTCTTTATTTCTGAATCATGATGAGATAGAGAAATTAGAACATACACTCTAAATGAAACTGTGGGGGGTAAGGGAGTGGAGTATGCATTAGACAATGCCTTGAGAAAATATTTTTTAAAATGTTAGTGTGTTCCTTCCAGCTTCTCGGCTTCTCTGTTACAATCACCAAATGATAGATTTCTGCTGCTCACTTAAGCAGAGCAACTACAAATACATGGCCAAAGTAGATCTGTATTGAATTGTTTCAATCAACAGGCTGAGGAAAAAGCTACGAGTGCCTTCATCCCATGGAATTGAGTTCTGTTTTCTCACTAAGTAATCATGGGTAATGAGGTGTTAAATGAAGAACAGCTTGTTGCTATGAATGAGAACTCAGCTAGAACTTGTACCATTCCTGAATGGAAGGGAATTTGGGCTTGTGGTACTAGGGCAAATGTAATGCCTGAGATTATATCTGTTTTCTTAGATGTTTCATGGACTCATGTGGTCCTTCCCATTTATTTCACATGACTCGGGTTCTGGACTTGTGCTACAAGTTGGAAGAATGTTTTGCAGCTTTTCTGAGGTGCTCTAAAACCAGCTTCAGCTAGATTAAGACAGACATTGATATATTTGACCTCTTCTCTCTGTATTCTCTTCCTTCTTTTTCTCTTTCTATTCTTCCAATCCTTTTTTTTCTCCCTCTATTTTCCAATCCTTTTTTTTTCTCCCTCTCATCCTCTTTTTGGGAACTGTGGTTGTAATCTTTTTAGGTTCATTGAGCTTGAACCACCAAGTCTGGAACAGATTAAGTTCTCAGTTCCATCTTCCCTTTGGGTCCACCACCATATTGGGGCAGGATGTCCTAACTCCCCACCCAAACTATGGCAATAGTCAAAGTGATTTCCATAAAGTCTACAACTTCCCTGTTTGAAACCCTTCAGTCTTTCCCTTTTCTATCTTTCCAGTCTTCTTAGATTTTATGTTTCCCCAAAGTTTAGGATCCAGCAAGACTTACCTTCCCCTCACATTCTCCAATGGCTGCTCCAATATCAGACATTCTCTCTCTACCTCCCAGCTACCTTTAAGATTTAGCTCATGTCTGAATCAAATCTTATCCCTTCCTTCTACTCTACATATCTTGTATGTACATAATTCTTTGCAGATTGTCTTCTTTATTAGAAATGAATTTTGGAGAGTAGGGTTTTGCCTTTTCTAGTATCTCCAGTGTTTAGCACAGTGTCTGGCACATAGTAAATAATTAATGAATATTTACTGACAGACTGAGTCTGTTCAGGGGGTTGTTCTCTACCCCCAGCTACTCTTCTTTTCCTTTATTATTTCATCTCTTACTCTGGTCAAATTAAAGTTCATAGAATCATAATATCATAGAATCAGAGCTAGAAGGAGGCCAACTAGTCTTTCTTACTCATTTTATATACAAAGAATGATGCCCAATGACATAAAATTTAGCTTTATTGGATTTCTCCTATACTTGGTCTCTGAAACCTGTTTATATTTCTATATCAAGATTCTGTAATTTCCTCATCTTTAACTTGGTAGACAACTCTTATGTAGTCATTTGAAGCTTGGAAGAGTTAAGTGAGTTGTCTATAATTATGCAGCTAGAAAATCTCTGAAGAGGGACCAGAATCTAAGCTTTCTTGACTTAAAAGTCTAAGTACTTAGTGTATTAATTCACATTGCTTCTCACTTTAATATACATTGTTTTCTAAATGGTTTAAAATTGGTGGCAAAAAAAAAAAGGAATTGATATTATCAGAGAAAACATGATTGGCTTTTTTAATCATTTCTTTTTGTATTCAATTTTCTTTCCTTTTTTCAAAAAATATTCCTTCCATGTTTACAATTCACACATGTATATATGTATATAGTTGTTCAGTCATTTTCAGTCATGCTCAACTTATGACCCCATTTGGGGTTTTCTTGGCAAAGATACTGGAGTGGTTTGCCATTTCCTTCTCTAGCTCCTTTTACAGATGAGGAAACTGAGTCAAATGGAATTGAGGGGCTTGCCCAAAGTCACACAGCTGGTAAATGTATGAAACCACATTTGAACTCAGGAAGATGTGTATTCCTGACTCCAGAACTGGTACTCTATCCACTGTGCCACATAGATGCTATATGTGTGTTTATATCTATATATCTATGAAATTATAAGAAATTATGTTGAAATAGTAGAAAGAACAGCATTTTAAACCATATGGGACTGGGTCAATCACTACTGGGAGAATTGCAATGTAGAAGAGATCATTATGGGATAAGAATAGTCCAGAAGACTTCTTAAAGGAAAGAGGGATTTGGCCTAGATCTTGAAAGAAGCTCAGGATCTGTGATAGATGAAGAGAATAGTAAAACCAATTATTAAAAGACATTATAAAAAGATTTATGTGAATGAAAAGGTCTTGTGTAACCAGACAGTAGAGAAACTAACTCAGCTGGAACGGAGAAATTCAGTTGAATAGAAGTAACATATTGGATAGATACAGTGAGGGCAATTGATAGCTCACTTTTAGTACCAAGATAAGAAATTTAAATTTGTTTAAATTATCAATAAATGGGATGGGAATATAATATTTTAGAAGGATTAATCAGGCAGCAATGGACAATGTGGACAGAAGCAAGTTTGCTATAGTAGCTATTCAAATAGGAAGTACAATCTGAATGTAAAAATGGAGAGAAATTGCTAAGTTCCAGAGATATTATGAATTAAGTGTTGGTAGGATTTGGTGACTTATGGGATATAGTAGGAGAAGAAATAAAGAGTTTTTGAGATGAGGGGACTTGGGGGATGAAGAGACTAGGATCAGCTACCAGTTTGGTGGGGAAACTTGGGCTTACTTCTTATTGTATAATGTTTCAAGTAATAAAAATAATAGCTGGAATTGATATATTACTTTAATGTTTATTTTAAAAATTTACATACATTATGTCTTTTGATCCTTACAACAATCCTATGGGGTTGGTATTATACATATACATACACACACATCCATATATATATATATATATATATATATATATATATATATATATATATATATATATATATATATATATATATATGGTATAATATATTTCTCCATATAATTATCCTATTTTACAGATGTTGAAATTAAGAGAAAGGAACTGACTTGCCCAGGGTCATATAACTAGTAAGTATCGGGAACAGGATTAGAATCCAGGTCTCTCCTGCCTTCTAAATCTGTAATTCTTTCCATTCTCTCCAGCAGCACTAAATACAGATAAGGATATTCTGAAGGTAAATAGAGTCTGGGAGAGAGTTTGCAATTGCAGAAAGCAATTTGGAAGTCACTATTTAAAAAAGGAATTCTTAAAGCTGAAAGAGAAAATAAGTTCTCTGAAGGCAAAAGGAAGAAGATAAACGAGTAAAACAAAAAGACCAAATGATGAAAACTTTGGAAAAACTTGAAGTTTTAGTGGAAAAGAGAAAGAAAAGATAACAGGAAAGTTAAAAAAAGAACTATAAATTAGAACAGGGGTTCTTAACTTCCAATACTATTTCAATATGTAACTTCATTTGTAATCCTCTGTGTATGTTTATTTAAACAGAGCAGTTAGTGGGGCAGCTAAATATCACGGTGGATAGAACACCAGCCTTGGAATCAGGAGAACCTGAGTTCAAATCCAGTCTCAGACCCTTGACACTTAACTAGTTATATGACCCTGGCTAAGTCAGTTAACTCCACTGCCTCACAACATAACAACAATAATAAATAGGTAAAAGAGTAGTTAGAGAGTAGGAGAAATGGCCAGTAACATAAAGGCTGATGAGGAAGGAAGAAGAAGGAATGATAAACATGTGAAATTCAACAAAGATTGAAAAGGAGCTGGGGAAAGGAAATTTTCATTGGGAGAGAGGATTTCAGTTAACTTTCTAGCGTTAAAGCTTTTTGAAGCCAATTTAGAAAATCAGAGACATAGGAAGATTCAGTTAATGTGAGGTAGATACTTATAATCCCTGTCTATCCTATGAAAAGTAGAAGTGGTATGGCCATATGCAGAACTGCTTTGTTCTATCTCTATGCCTTTTCCCAACCCAACCCCTTCCACCACAATATAAATCCATAAAGCCTTGTGGGTTGTAATAGTCGGGCTCATCCAGATGATGGAAAAATTAAGTAAATTTTTCCCGTTTCATATTCTATAGTGCCTAGCACATTTCTTGGCACACAGAAAGTGCTTAATGCTTGTTGATTAATTACTACCTTCATTGTACCTAACATATATCAAGCATTATCTCATATTTTTTTATTTTTCCTGTTCCCAAGCATTATCCTACATTATTTTATTTTTCCAACTTGTTTCTCATAGAGGGATTATTCCATCCATTAATATACTTCACGTGTTTTCATTCTTAGACTATTAGCATCACTTTGAAATTGGTTTTGTGAAGATATTTTTGTCTTTTTCAAAACTCTCCCTCCCCAAAGATAAAGTATATTTTTATTTAAAAGCAAACAAACAAATAACTTTCCATTGCAAAATGTTATTCAAAGCAACTGTGTGATTCTTCTGGAACTCCAGCAAGCCAGGGCACTTTGCTCTTTGCCAGTGGATAAATTGGAACAGAGAGTGATTTTTCACTTAGCAACAGAGGATTAGACCTAAGGCTTCTGAGTTTCTAGTGTGCTCCTCTTAATGGTTACAGAGATTATTAACTAGTGAAATGTAAAGGGAATCACTGCCCAAAGCAGGAACAGACCATATGAGTTCACTATACAGTATCTTCCATTGGGGAGACTTTTCTGTAAAGTTTCCTTTCCGTCTCTTCTTGATGAATAAATGATGCTGGAATCTATGGAAAAAAAAATTTCACTCTTATAAAGTGTAAGATTGTGTTCCAAGAAAAACAATGTGTTTACTTGAGAAAAAAAATACATGGCAGCTTGACTGTGAGGTTGTCTTCACATAAAATGTGCAAGCTACCATATTATTATTAAACTGTCCTTCTATTCTGTCCTGTTTTCAAAGTTTCATTGGAACAAATGAGGCAGAAATTTCATTCATCATAGAGCTGATTTTTCAATGATGAAATTGTCAACACTACTTTTGTGTCACTGTTGCATTTGTGGGATGTTATTGTGTGCTGGCCATTTGAACAAATCCTGCCTGCTTACTATGTGATATATATTAGGTGCAATGTAGGTAGTAATCAATCAATGAGCATTAAATATTTTCTGTGTGCCAAGAAATGTGCTAGGTACTATAGGTACAAAGACAAAGATGAAATAGTTCCTACTCTCAAGAAGCTTACATTCTATTGGATTAACAACATACCTGTATAAGTATATGTGAAAATATAAACAAAGCAAATATGAGGTAATTTGAAGCAGGAATGAGGTAGTACAAGCTGGGAACCATTGGGAAAGGTCTCTTGAAAGAGCTTAAGCTTGAGCTTGAGCTAAGGTTTGATGGAATGTCAAGTAACAGTGCCTGAACTTAAAGAGTTTCTAAATGAGGAAATATGATTTTACTTCACTTGAGCAAATTTGTTGCAAGCCTTGGTTTTAGTGGAAATACAAAAATGAACAAGACCTACATGTTCAAGGAGCTCATAATTTGAACAGATCAGAGTTGTTCAGTTGTTTTCAGCTGTGTCCAACTTTATGACCTCATTTGGAGTTTTCTTAGCAAAGATACTGAAGTGTCTTGTCATTTCTTTTGACAGATAAGAAAACTGAGGTAAATACAGTTAAGTGATTTGCCCGGTACCACATAGCTAGTAAATGTCTGAGGTCAGATTTGAACTTAGGAAAGTGAATCTTCCTGACTCCAGGCCTGATACTCTATCTACTGCTCTACTGAACTGCCCTTTAATATGTCAGAATATATATGCAAATAGCTAGAATATAAACCAGAATATATGTGCTAACAGGTACCAAAAAATGTGTTGGGGGACTTTATGAGGACAAACATTCCATATGATTGGGAAAAAGAGAGAACCTTACCTTAAAAAGGGAGTTTCCTTAAGGAAGGGAGCCCTTTCTTCAAAGGGAAGGCTTTGAAAAATTACAGAAACTGATGGGAAAGGAAGATGACCTTAACAACCTATGGAAATAGTAAGTTGTAGACTGTAAAATTTCATGGGCAATTATCTTTTTTTAAAAAATTATTTTATATTATGGAAATGTTTGTTTATTCCATAAATTAAAAATAAAATACATAAAAAAAACCAAAAAAACGATGAGATAGCATAAGGGAAGGAGAATCAGGGAAATCCAGAGCCACATTGAGGAAGCAGCAAGAAATTTAATTGACTGGAACACAGTACATTTAAAGGAATAGGAGGGGACAACTCTAGAAAGTTGGCTTGGATCTCAATCATGTAGAATCTGTGATGCCAAATGAAGATATTTTAACTTTAATGGTATAATGAAAAAAATAATCACTGGCTTTGGAGTCGCTGGGTCTAAGTATATAGTGGATTGATATAGACTGAAAGCAGTTCTGGTTTTCTTGGTTAAATAACCTATTTGTAATATGAAGGTAGTCCTACAACATAACTCATAAAGAGGAAGAGAAAGTACAAAAGTGTGCTCTTGCCACTGCCCCAATACATGATCCTGGCCTATTTTCACATAGGATCCCATTGTAAACATTATCAAGATAGCAAATCAGAACACTGGCCCATCTGATTTAAACCCTCCAAGACCTAAGACTGTTCTTCCACAGAGCTACTGGAGCAACTATTTGGATAGAATTGATAATGCCTTTATTTGAATCAACTGATTATTTTAATTATGTGGAGAGACAGGATTTCACAGCTGATGGAAATACAGTCTTCATGGCCAGGGATGGAAGGAAGGATGGTGAATCTTAATAGAAAAACGGTGACAAAGACAAATTTTCAATAAGTTATAATAACTTCAATAAGTTAGACAACTAAGCAGTCTTATTAATAGAGGCACTTTCATTTCCAAAGCATCTGGATATTTGTATTAGCAGTTTTTATATTTAAATAGGAGTTTCCAATATTAATTTCTTCAAGTGTGTAACCAAGAGTTAGAGAAAAAGAGGGAGAAAGAGAAAATGGGAGAAATGCACACAAACAGAGAATGGGAGAGAGAGAGAGACAAACTAAACATACACCGTAGCAGTGGTCCTCAAACTTTTTAAATAGGGGGCCAGTTCACTGTCCCTCAGACTGTTGGAGGGCCAGAGTATAGTAAAAACAAAAATGCACACTCTGTCTCCGCCCCTCAGCCCATTTTCCATAACCTGACAGGTCACATAAATGTCCTCAGCAGACCGCATCGTAGTTTGAGAACCCCTGCCATAGACTAACAGAATCAGAAAAATTAGATGCACTCGAAGAATGAAGAGACATAGAAACAGTAGAGTGAAAGAAAGAGGAGAGAGATGAGAGACCAAGAAGATGGAAACTACAAAATTGCTTGTTTGCTTATATCTTTTCTTCAATCCTTTAACCTCAGATAGAACAATAATGGAATATAATATGGACAGAGACTTTGTTTCCTCTAGAAGAGATGTCGGAGGATGTTCGTAAAAATAATATTAGAAAGTTCCTTGAAGGAATTTAAAGGTTAAAGAGGATGTTTCCATTTCTAGGAGTAATAGTCTACAATTTAGAAGCTTTGTAGAATTTATTCTACAAACTACAAATTAAATTATTTATTTATTTGTTTATTTGTTGTCATTTGGCTCTCAAACAATAAAATTATCTGAACTCTCCCCAAAATAACAAATTATTGTTTCTAATAAGATTATGGCAGCATAATGTAATAATTCCACAGTTTTGTTCAGACTTCCTAAGATGGGACCTTAAATAATTTTTAAAAGCTTTGACAAAATGATGTCAAACTAATAATGCATTGTATGTTCTTCAAACCATGGTGACCCAAAATGTCATTAAAAATCTAGCTCTATGTGTAGGTTGAATAGTCAGCTACCTTTTCCCTTTCTATCTGACACAGTGATTGATAGTCATATCTTTTAAGTTATTCCTTGTGATTACAGTATTGTTTCAAGAAGGCCCTTTTAAAAATGTAAATAACAATACAACATATTTTCCATTATTTTATTAACATGGACTCAATTTTCTAGTTAAAAAGAAAGAAACTAGTCCCAACAGTGAAGATATCAAATTGATAAATTTATAGAGTATCATGTTAAGTCCAATAACTGTGATGAATGAATGGATGAAATGCCTCAGCAAACAGGAGGAGAAAGAGCAGGAAGTAAACTTAGGTGGGGCACTGCAGAGGGGACCCTAAGTAGATCCAGAAACTGATTCTAGTGCTAGTCAAAGTTTGAAAATTGAACATCCCCTTCCTGAAAATTGAAAGCCACTGATAAAAATACTTGGAAACTGAATTCTGTCTAGTTCTTTAGATTCTTCACTGTAACCCACATGAATTGACTCATTTCTTTCCACCACCACCATCGCAAAAGAAAAAATATACAGAGAGAGCAGAATTTTCTGGCATCAATACAAGTGTGTTTATAAAAAGTAACAACAGCACTTGTCCCTCATTTCACATTATGCAGGTTGTGTAGCTGTGACCTAAGTAGCATCATAAGAATGGCCTATGGTAGAAATACCTTAGTGTAAATAAAAGAACACACAAATCCAATTTTTTCTGCTTTGCAGTTTTGATGGGGCTAACCATCCCTGAGTACAGAACATAAGGAGAGCAAAAGAAAGCTAAAATTTTGTTAGTTGATATCCACTTCTTCTGTGGTGTTAACTGAGTATCCAAAGGGGAAGGAATCAGGGACAAGAAATTGTAAGAATTGAATAAACATAAGTTCTGGAGGCTGATTCCACAATCTGGTGATTGATATAAAAAAAAATTGAAAGTGATCCTATAAAATTTAGTTCTTGGAAAATAAAGCCTGTGAGCCACTGATAGAAAATTGGGCTACAGAAGCATGCCAATGATCTTTCTGCTTTATGACTCAAAATATCTATGGCACAAGATCATTTAAAAATAGTTTAGACTTTAAAAAAAAAGTTTTCTTGTTATGAACATCTATGAGTGGGCATTCTGACCTAGAAAAGCGTTCTGGTAAGTCCAAAAAAACATTTCTTCTAACCTACATGATTTATAGGACACAATTGAGATGAGCATAGTGATCTGGCCAAATGAATCCAATTACAGTAAAATTCCAGTAGGCCAGAATCCAACTAACTAGAATACTCAATTAATTGAATTCCCCTATCTCTGCACTTGCTTTGTGAGTGAAAGAAATAAATGGCCCAAACTAAGTCAGTAGTGGGGCTTTATTTAATTTAAACAAAAACACTTTGTACCTGATGAAGAGACTGGGATAGTAAGTAGAATGATATAGTGAGGAAAACACTGACTTTGATGTCACAGGACCTGTATTTGAATCCTGACAATGCTACTTTAGTACCTGTGTAATTGTGGCAAATAATTTTTCATACCCTTTTGTTATCAGCAAAAATCGGAAATAAGGGAGGGGAAAATTGGAAATGCTTTAAATCCTCTGATCCTTTAACTTTCTGTCTTCCTCTATGTCTTCTACATTTATAGTATTAAATAGCAATCATTCTGATTTGTGGCACTGAGGCATTTATGGATCCTACTCCAGATAAAGATTAAACATTTTGTCCTAATATGATAAGTGTGTTTAAAAGTACACTTGATGAGGAGGATGTCAAAGCTATACTTATTTACACCTCACTCTGTCCTCTCTTTTCTGAAACCAACAGAGAAGCAGACTGTCATTTAACCAGCTAGGAATTATAATCTATATTTTGGCTACCAGCCAATGGTGGCCAGGCTACCAGCTGGCTGGAAAAGGTATTTTGTGTTGATATAAAAGCTTTCCCAACAGAAGCATTATATTACCACTGCTTCCAAAGGATCTCAAGTTATCCCAATTCTCTCACTGCACTGAGCTCTTTCAGGGTGGGAAATTCTGGCCCTGGGCTCTTATATAAATCTAGGACTATGACTTAGAATATGATTTTTAAAAAATTAATAAAATGGAAATACTATCCTTTTATTCTCTGAGTTATCCCTCTGTCTCTCTGTCTTTGGGAAAATCTCACTCTGCCTCTTGACCTCTTGGGTAGCCTTATGTGCAGTCTTGATCTCATACCTCAAGAGGAAGAGTTATAAACCTATCTACAAATTTGTTTTACTTTTTAACCAAGGCAGGGAGTGAATTAATGCATTTCATAAAGATCTTTTGGAAAGGGATTTCTAATTAGAATACAAACATTATAATGCAGTGGAAAGAGTGCTAGGATCTAGCTTTGAGTCCCTGATCTACCTCCTCCTTCCTTCGTGATCTTGGATAAGAAGCTTTATCTTTGAAGGACTTTGTTTCTTCATCTGTAAAAGGGAGGACTAAATGACCAAATCCCTTTCAAATTTTATATCTATGAGCCCAACCTACCTAGCCTTCTATTCCCCCCCCCCCAAAAAAAATGTCACACTCTCTAATTATTCTGTAAAGTAAAAGTTTTATTATACATTTTTCCGGCAGTGGCTACTTATAAAACCTGAAATGTTTGTAAGTGAAGTTCTCTATATTTCTGTGTATTGTCTGAATTTTATTGTCCTCTGCTTACTTTTTAAATTTGAATTTTTCTTTAGCAATAATCTTTGTTTTATTTTCAAAAATTTTATTTATTTTATTTGTAATTTGTAGAATAAAATAAGCATTTTTCATAATAGTATAATAAAGGATTGCTCATGAAGTTTAAAATCTATTATAATATATAGGATAATAGTATATATATACATATATATTTACATACGTTTTTGGTCTAATAACGGTCTTTTTATTAGGTTAATCAGGAAAATAAGAGGAAAGGTTTTTTAACCTCAAAATAGAAATAGTACTTCCTAATACAGTCAACTCACAATTTTATTAGGGATTGCTACTACCTGGTGAGCTCCATGAGTCAAGGACAATTTCTTATCACAAATTGACTTTTCCCTCTGCAGCTATCACAGAACTCTGTACACAATTACTGTTTAAATAACTGGATTATTGAATTTGTTGACTTTATAGTTGGAGGGTTATCTAGGCCAGAATTGTTGGTTAGGGAACTCCAGAATTGGCAGCTAACAACACAGTTCAAATATATTTTGATGTTGTCTATACTTTTTAGCTTTCCTTCTAATGCAGTGCCACACATAAATGGAAGTTTCCTAATTTTATTAGCATCATTTTTAACTCTTTCCTGCCTTCCCAACTATGTACAGGATGATCTTTCTTATTGTTCTTGTTCAGTCTGTAATTACATCAGTAATGTCTGATTTTTGTAACCACATATGGAGTTTTCTTGGCAAAGACAAGATGAGGAAACTGAGACAAATAGGGTTAAGTGACTTGCCCAGAGTTACACAGCTAGTGTCTAAGACTGGATTTAAACTCATAAAGAGGAATCTTCTTGACTCCAGGCTCAGAGTTCTATTCATTTAGCTCAGGGTGACCTTTAGCCTTTGGTCAGCAGCTTAAGTGTTAACTTTCATCTGCTTAAGTCCAGTTTGGGAACTCATTAGCAGCTAGGACAAACCATTAGCAAATATATGATGTTAAGGTAAATGTTTGAAGACAGCTTTATACTTAGATTTTATGATCTATGTTGACCTTATTCTACATTACAATTTTTAGGCAATTCACAATTTAGATTATATGCCAGTCTGAATCCTAACTGAAAGGGCAAGAATCATAGTACTATATATGTGGCACAGAAAGGGATATTTTTATATATATATATATATTTTTTTTTTATAATATTATCCCTTGTATTCATTTTTCCAAATTATCCCCCCCTTCCTCTATTCCCTCCCCCCGATGACAGGCAATCCCATACATTTTACATGTGTTACAATATAGTCTAGGTACAATACATGTGTGTGAATATCATTTTCTTGTTGCACAATGAACATTAGAATCCAAAGGTACATGCAACCTGGGCAGACAGATATTAGTGCTAACAATTTACATTCACTTCCCAGTGTTACTTCTCTGGGTGTAGTTATTTCTGTCCATCATTGATCAACTGGAAGTGAGTTGGCTCTTCTTTATGTTGAAGATTTCCACTTCCATCAGAATACATCCTCATACAGTATTGTTGTTGAAGTGTACAGTGATCTTCTGGTTCTATTCATTTCACTCAGCATCAGTTGATTTAAGTCTCTCCAGGCCTCTCTGTATTCCTCCTGCTGGTCATTTCTTACAGAGCAATAATATTCCATAACCTTCAGATATCACAATTTACCCATCCATTCTCCAACTGATGGACATCCATTCATCTTCCAGTTTCTAGCTACAACAAAAAGAGCTGTTTGGCACATATATGTCTCTTTCCGCTCTTTAGTAAGAAAGGGATCTTTGAAGGGACTGAGTCCACCCATTGTCATTTGATAAGATGAGGAAATTGAAATTAAGTGACTTGCCCAGGATTCCATGATTAGTAAAAATCTAAGGTAGAATTTAAACTCAGTTCTTTCTGATTCTAAGCCTAGTAGATTCTAGCCTTTTGCCATCTAGAAGATTGGAGTCTTATATTGTTTATAAATTGAATGACTTAGGGAAATTATATTAAAGATAAAAACCATCTTAATAAAAAAAATTAAGAAGGTAGGCTTTGGTCTGTGGAGCAAAAGAGGGATTTGAGACCATCTGGTAACAATCAAGATCAGTTGATCAACAAATATTTCTTAGCTGAACATTACCTGTTGCTGTCCTAGGTGCTGGAGAAAATATGGAAAAAAAAAAAGGTAATAGTCTTGCTTTAAAGGAACTTGCAATAAGTCATAGGGAAATAACATGTCGGTATATATAAAATGAATATAGGGTAATTGAGTACATTAGCAAGTGGGATTAGGGAAGGTATTATATAGAAATAATACTTGAGCTGATTCTTGAAATAAGGGATTCTTCAAGATGGAGGTGACAAGGGAGTGCATTCTAGGCATAAGCGTTGGCTAGGATAAATACAGAAATGGGAAGTGAATGTTTGAGGAATGAGAAGACTAGTTTGTCTGAATCATAAAGGGGAAGATGGGGAGTGTTGCATAATGAGGCTAGAAATTAGGTCAGGATCAGGGGATGAAAAGGCCCTTAAGAGTCAAACAATTTATCTTTTATGTCAGTCAGTGAGCACTTATTAAGCACACTATTAAGTGTGTTATATTAGAGGCAAAAGAGAGTCTTTGGAATTTATTGACTAGGAAACTGACATAGTTCTGTGAGTAAGGAAAATCACTTTTGCAGTTATATCAAAGATGAATTAGAGTGGAGAAGAGACCTTAGGCAAGAAAGGTCAATTGGTAGGCTATTGCAATAGGTGATGAGGTTGTAAACACTATGGTTGTGAATTTATGAGACTGGAAGAATGGATGATGCCTCTATAGAGGCATTTTGGCAGAGGAATGGGTTTAAGAATTTTAATATAGACATACTGAGTTTGAAATGTCCACATGACATGCTTTTTTTTTTTTTCTGGCAAAAAAAAGTCCTTTTAATGTGTCCTAAGACAGTCAGCTAAAGCAGAAACCATGAGAAAACATTTAACATTTTTCTTTACAGCAAAAAAAAAAGGGAGGCGGTAAAAATGAAACAAAAAAAGAATCACTGTAGATATTTATAGGGAGAAATAATTTTATACATGGGATATAATGTTACAAACACAAGATAAATCATGAATAAAAAGGTAAATGCTTAAATCCTTCATTCGTTTTTACAAAGCATTTACATGGAACATCCATACAGTCAAAACCAACATGCTCCTTCTTTTGAAATGTCATCCGAATTTTTCCAAGAAAACACGGCCAATTTATCCTGGGACATTCTTAGAAGGTTCTGTCAATGATCAGATGACAGAAGAACCCTGTAGAATATGTTCAAAATGTTTTCCTTCTTTATGGTGTGTTGTTTCCTCCTCTTTGACCTCCAAAGTTTCTGTAGCCTCTGCCACCCCAGCCCCCCAGCTTCCTCTACTGCTTCTTTAGCCACTCAAGCCACCATAACTGCCATTGGGTTTGGCTCAGTCCAGAGTTGTTTTGTTTCCATCAGTCTCCCCATCTTCCCAAAGTCCCCTTTCGTAGTTTTAGCATATTCTTCTGAATTGAAGTCCACAAAACCAAACTCTAGATAAACCCTGACTCCCTTTCAGAGAATAGCGTGGCACTAACAGGGCTATAAAATTAATCTTTCAATGTTTTTTCTGTGGTGTCTTTTACTAACAAAGTTTTGTAGAACTGGCTTCTTGGTACTGCATTAGTTCTCTTTTGGCTCTTTAGCTCCAGCCTAATTGCTCTGCTTTCAATTTCTATCTTGGTACAAGAATTTCAGCTTCCTTTGAGTGCCTTTGACAGAGGCCAATTCAATGAATGTTCCCTCCTTTAGTTTAGCCATAGTTGTTCCAGAATAAGCTGATTGGCATCTCCTCAAACACCTCTTACGGACCTTCTTCAGTGGTGCTGCAGTTATTCAGCACCAGTATCTCTGAGTTTGCTGACTTGCTATTATTCCTACTTCAGAAATTATTCTTCCCACCTCTCAAATTCTCGTTTTTGAATTTTTTTCATTGTGTAGTCCAGAATGAGTGCCCAACTATCACTCTCAGTTCCTTGTTTCTCTTCTAATCTTATGCACATATGCTTTTATTCAATGTAGGTGATTCCTTTGGGTGTCCCATCCTTGGTACAGACCAGTCTAATCTTAATCACATCTATATACATTTCTTTCTGACTTATTTTATAAGGCAGATTCTTGACAAACATTCTCGCCTCTCATTTTTTTATTTTCTTTTCCACTTTCATAGCCAAGGACTTTGGAGCCATTTCCACATATTCAGCTGATTCAAATAGCCAAAAGTACCAATTTAGATGTCCACAACTCTGTCTTTTAGGAAGGTAGGCATAAAAGTCCATGGTGCCAGTTTTCTGAAGTGGTTTTGTTGATGTTCAGATTACCAATGAAAAGGGTGATATTATAGATACTTCAGTGCCCAGTTTCTGTTTCTTGGCTTTGAGAGTTTTCTGTTTGCCCACATCCTTTTCTCTAGTTTTTTCTCTGATGGGCACTTTCTCTTCTTCCTACTTATCTTCTTTGTCATCATCTTCCTTCTTTGATTTCTGGACTTACCCAGATTTCACAAAAGTAGCCTTTTTTCAGGCAAGTATGGTATCCATAGCTTCTTCTTTATATTTATCCTCATCTTCATTCTCATCATTGTCATCTTTACTTCATTTTTTTTTCTCCTCATCCTCAGAGTCTTGTTTGGCTGGAACTGCTGACATTTTTGTGGCTTTGTGTGGTTCAAATTCTTTATCCTCCTCATCCTCACTGTCATCTTATTTAGATTCATTGCCCTCTTTCTTGACATTCCTCCCATTTTTGGTCAAGGTGGCTGCTGCTTTAGATGGAATGGCTTCCTTCCTGCCTGGCATAATGGCAGCTTTGGCTGGGATCACCACTTTCTTGGCAGGTGTGATGGCAATAATGGCTTTTTTTGGCTGGTGACACCTATCTACAAGTGTGGTGAAAATGGAGGAGAAATATAGGATTATAATTGAGGGAATGATGATTTTTTTAAAGATGGAAGAAATATAAGTTTGTCTGTATTCAGTCAGAAAGGAAACAGTATTTTGATTAAAGAGAGAGTATGATTAAAGGATAATCTACTGGAAAAGAAAGGAAGGGATGGGATCAAGAACCCAGGTAAAAGGGTTGGCCTTGGTCAATAAGCCTCTTTTTAAATATTTTTAATGTGCCAGCCATCATGTAAATACTGGAGATACAAAAAGAGACAAAAGATAGTTCCTGCCCTCAAAGAGCTTACAATCTAATAGGGGAATTCAATAAGCAAATATTTACAAACTATATACTGACCAATTGACTTTTGGAATGTTTGAAGAGGGAAGAGAAGGTGTAATGGTTTCTGTGGGCAGTGGAATGGTAAATCAGTTAGGAAGAAATTAAAACCTTCCTACAGTGAGGGCCCAATTAGAGTAATTTGAACAAAACTCTCAAATAATAATGTTTTTATAGTAAGGGATTAAACATGTCTCCTTTTTATCTCTTTATCTTTGTAGCATCTGAAAACTCCCAAGTGCAAGATAAGAAGTCTCCTGCACCTGGCCGCCCCACCTCTGCTGCTTTAGGACAAAATCGTAATGTACCAGGAAACAAACCAGGTAAGCCAATCCAGAGACTGAAGCCAAAATTCCACTGAGTAGCCCACAACACTAGGGACTGGACAGGGAGATGTCGTCTGAACTGGGGGCAATAGGTCTGTGAAAATAAATTTTCACAGGGTTAAAGAGTTAAAGAAAAATCAACTTCTCAAAGACAAGATGGGGTGAGACCACCATTCACAAGAAGAAAAAGTTCCACAGATCACCAGTCCATAAACTTCATATGAATAAATAGTATGAAATAGCAGTCAAAAAAGCGTTGCTAATTTTGGCTGCAATGAGAGGCAGTTCCAAAACAGAGAAGGTGAAGGCTCCATTTTAATCTGCCCTTTCCAGTTCTGGACACTACCGTATTTTATGAAAGATATTTATAACTTTGAGAGTGTCTGTTGGCAGTCAGGATTATGAGACCATGGCACCATTGATATCAAGATCACAAGACATTTAGCCTAAAGAAGAGATAATTTGGGGGGAACTTGATAACATTACCTGGTAATTAGAAGACTGTCATAGAAGAAGGGTTAGATTTGTTCTGCTTATCAGTTAGAAGTGGAACTATGACTAATGTGTTGGGATTGCCAAGAGGCAGATCTTGGTTCTATATAAGGAAAATCTTCTAAAAATTACTTCTATCAAAAATGGAATTGCTGCTTTGTGGGTAGTGGGTTCCCCTCATTAGAGATTATCAATGGTACTGATTAATTATGTATATTTGTTGTTTAATTGTATCCAACTCTTTGTGACCCTGTTTGAAGTTTTCTTAGAGATACTGGAGTGGTTTGCCATTTCATTCTCTAGCTCATTTGACATATAGGAAACTGAGGCAAATGGCAAAATGACTTGCCTAGGGTCACCCAGCTAGAAAGTATGTGAGATTTGATATGAAGTCACAAAGATCCATCTTCCTGACTTCAGTCCCAGTACTGTATTGTTAGGATTACTAAGTGAGAACTGAGGTTGTCTGGATAGTTACAAGGTGAGAACTCAGGTTGACTTGATAGAGGGGGCAAGCTCATTGGCTGAGGTGGTTCTTCCCAGAAGCCCTTGCATTATCCCACGCCCATTCTCTGGGAGAATAAAAGAGAGGACAGCACTGGGCGCAGAGCAGATCGGCCTGGAGAAGGATAAGAGCTGGAGGAAATTCAGAGCCAGGATTCAAGAAGAAAGACTCTGAATTGCATCAGGCTTGACGGAGCTCTCTGCAGGAAGGGAAGTCACTTCTTTGGACAAGAGTTAACAGCAACTGCCTGGAGACAACGGTTCGTTACAGGAAGAAGAATCTGTCGGAGAGATTTGAGTAGAAGACACAGCAGATCTCTTCCCAGAGAGCGATCCAGCAGCTTCTAGAGACGACAGCTCGCTACATTTGGCGCCCAACGTGGGGCAAGGACTTTTGCTTATCCTGACAAGAGGAGCTAGACCAGACCTTCGCAATTTGGCGCCCGAACAGGGACAGACACGGTCCTGATTCCAGTGGAAAAGCTTCCGATCTAGATCTCAGTCTCTCTGACCCAGAACCGTGAGTAACAAGGAAACTTTGTTAAAGATTAAGTGAGCGTGCTAATAGATAAATAAGGAACTTAACTTGTTAAGGGCTAAACCAGGAATCTCTTATAGTGAAATGGGGCAAACACCTTCTGTTCAAGGAAAATGTTTAGAGAGCATCATCAAGGTTATGAAAAGCCAAGGATTGATTATAATTTTAGAGGAGATTAGTGAACTTTTAAGAACTGTGAAGGTTATATGTCCTTCTTTTTCTCTGGAAGAAGAATTGGATCCAGATGAATGGGAATTAGTAGGAAAGCAATTAGGTGAACACTACAATTCCAGGCCAAACTCAATTTCCAAAGATACAATTCATATATACAATGTAATCCAATTGGCTTTAAACAATGTTATTCTAAAGGAAGAGATGAAGGAGCAAAATGGGGAAGTGTCAACTAAACTAGGTGAAAAGGATGAATCAGATAACAATGAAGTTAAGTACAATTCTGAGCAACAGCAACAGGAGCACCTCCCATCTCCTCCCTCAATTAACCCTTCATGGGTGGAGCAAGAAGAAGGAGAGGAAGAGGCAGAAACACAAACAGAATTGCCTGTGAAGCAGCCTAAGCCTATGACAAGATTAGAAAAAGCATTGGTTAAAGCTAAGAGAGAAGGACAGGATATAAGTGATTTTATACATGCATATCCTGTGATTGAAAATATTGATTCTGTAGGTCATAAAATGAGAAGATATGCACCTTTAGATTTGAATAAAATTAAGGATTTGAAAAAAGGTTGTACCCTTTATGGGGCTACATCAGCTTATGTTAAAATGTTACTAGATGGTTTGTCTTATGAAGTCCTAACCCCAAATGATTGGAAATCCATAGCAAGGATATGCCTGGAACCTGGAGAAAATTTATTATGGCTTTCGGAATTTCATGAATTATGTAAAATTCAAGTCAGATGCAATTTGGAAATAGGAGTTAACACACAATTCACTTTTGAGCACTTAGCTGGTGAAGGTCGGTATGGAGAGAATTCAGAACAGACTGATTATACCATGACAATATATGAACAAATTGCTAAGGCTGCAATAAAAGCTTGGGGTGTCCTTCCTGGACAGAAAGATCATGGAGAGGCTTTCACTAAAATACAGCAAGGTCCCAATGAACCTTTTGCAGATTTTGTGGGACGTTTGCAAACTGCTGTCAAAAGAACTATTGGAGAAAATTCAGCTACAGAAATAATGACCAGACATCTGGCTAAGGAAAATGCCAATGAGATTTGCAAAAGAATTATATGGGGATTAGACAAAGATGCTTCTTTAGAGGAGATCATAAGACGCTGTGCTACAGTGGGAACAAATGCTTTTTACACCCGGACAATGATGAATGTGGAAAGACAGGGTCCCTCCTGGCAAGGGCCTTCTAGAGAAACTCGGAGATGTTTTCAATGTGGAAAAATTGGACATCTAAGAGCTCAGTGTAGATTTGGAGATACAGTGAAAAGACAGGGTGAAAGAAGACCTAAAACCCCATGTCCAAAATGCAACAGAGGATTCCATTGGGCATCAGAGTGTAGAATAATTCAGGGAAATGGGATGAGGGGCCCAGGTCCAGGGCCCCAGGCAAAAAAGACTTGGGGCATGATGGCAGCTGATGTTACACCCAAAGAACCTTTAGAAGGCCAGGACTCTGATTTAATCAATAGCAGCAGAAGTTAGTGCTAGGCCTTTGAGATGGGTATTTGAAGGAGAAACAGGAGCTTTTACTCCTTTTGTGGTTGAAAAAATCCCCATCAATCTGTGGGGAAGAGACATTTTACAACAGATAGGATTACAAATAAGCACTTCGGCTTTTTAGGCAGGGCTGCTGTTGAAGGCCTACCTGCACTTTCACCAGTTCCTATTCAGTGGAAGACTGATTCACCAGTGTGGGTAGAACAGTGGCCCTTAAGAAGTGATAAAATTCAGGCCTTATTAGACATAGTGCAAGAACAACTTGACCAAGGACACTTGCGGCCTTCTCTAAGTCCTTGGAATTCCCCAGTATTTGTGGTGAAAAAGAAATCTGGAAAATGGAGGATGTTAACTGATCTAAGAAGAGTAAATGAACAGATGGAAACTATGGGAACTCTTCAGCCTGGACTTCCATCTCCTACTCAGTTGCCAAGAGAATGGCCTCTATGGGTTATAGATATTAAGGATTGTTTCTATTCTATTCCTCTAGATAAGGAGGATATGAAAAGATTTGCTTTTTCAGTGCCTAGTGTTAATTTGGCTGAGCCTTATAAAAGATATGAATGGACAGTTTTGCCACAGGGAATGAAAAACAGCCCTACTATGTGCCAAATGTATGTTGCAGCTGCTCTTGCTCCAGTAAGAAAAGCCTTTCCAAAAGTAATATTGTTACATTATATGGATGATATTTTGGGATGTGCACCTGAGGAACAAATGTTAGAGGCATGTCTACAAAGGACCATGGAAACATTAAAGTACTACAAACTGCATATAGCTACAGAAAAAATTCAAAGACATGCTCCTTTTCAATATTTAGGATATGAAGTATATCCTAAGACACTCACAGTACAAAAGCTTTCTTTAAGAACAGAGAAGTTGAACACCTTAAATGACTTTCAAAAATTAATAGGAGATATCCAATGGATGCGTCCAGTGTTAGGCTTAACTACCAATCAACTACAACCTCTCTATGACATTTTAAGGGGAGACAGTGCTTTAAATTCACCACGCCAGCTTACAAAAGAAGCACAAAAGGCTTTGAGAGAAGTTGAACTGGCTTTATCCAATGTGGTTGAAAGAGTCACTCAAAAACCCTTGGAAATATCAGTTTTTGCTACAAAAGAGGCACCCACAGCAGTCCTTCATCAAGGAGACAGAGTGATTGAGTGGGTGAACCTCCCAGCACAACCAGAACAAAGCCTTACACCTTACCCAGTGCTTGTGGCTAGGATTTTATTAAAGGCTATTAAGAGAGTAACACAATTATCTGGGATAAGTCCTGAAAAAATATACACATTCTATACTAACACACAGATTAATGTATGCTGTGAGAACATCCCAGAATGGCAAATTTTATTGGCCACCGCTCCAAATTTTGCACATGGATCTCCATTAAAGATTACCCGGCTACTACATAATTGGCGATGGATTTTTGAAGAAAAGGTTTCTAAGGTTCCTCTTAAAGGACCAACAATCTTTACAGATGCCTCCAAAGAAAATATTTGTGCCATATACTCTCATGATTTAACCATAAAGAGAGTAATCAGGACTCCTTTTCAATCCACTCAACAGAATGAATTATTTGCTATCATGCTAGCTCTCACTTATTACCCAGGAGACGTAAATATAATTACTGATTCAGCCTATTCAGTAGGTGTAGTACAAAGAATTGCCACAGCCCAAATAAAATTTGCAGCCTCCAATATTTATCAGCTCTTTAAAGAACTTCAAGAGCAAGTGAGAAAACATCCAGGCAAGATTTATATCTTGCATGTCCACTCACATAGTGGACTTCCAGGTCCCATTTTTGATGGAAATTCAAAGGCAGATAGCCTTCTAACCATGTTAGCCAGTAGTCCTTTGTTTCAGGAAGCACAAGAATCTCATTCTAAATATCATCAGGCTGCTCGAGCTTTACGTTTACAATTTGGAATCACAAGAGAGGAAGCTAGGAGCATAGTAAAAAGCTGTACAGCTTGTCTTCCTTTCCATGCTCCTACACTCCCTCCAGGGAAGAATCCTCGTGGTTTGAGACCCAATGAAATCTGGCAAATGGATGTGACCCATTATAAATCTTTTGGTCGTCTATCTTTTATTCATGTCGTGGTAGACACCTTTTCAGGATTCACATTTGCAATGCCAGCAGCAAAAGAGACAGCCCGAGTGGTCACTGAATTCCTTATACAGGCTTTTGCAATTATGGGTGTGCCACAAGCAATAAAAACAGACAATGGACCTGCATATACATCCAAACATTTTACACACTTTTGTGCACAGTATAAGATTTTACATACCACGGGCATACCCTTTAATCCTCAAGGGCAGGCAATAGTAGAGAGAAGAAACAGAGATATTAAGACACTCCTCCAAAAACAAAAGAAAGGGGGAGCCACAGGTAGCCCTAGGGAACTTCTAAATTTAGTTCTCTATACCATTAATTTTCTAATTTTTGACAAAGATGCACTGGCTCCAGCAGACAGGTTTTATAACCCACCAGAAGGGCAGTGTCCAGTGAGAGCATCTCCACTGTCCTTAGATAATCGCCAGGTGATGTGGAGAGATCCAGAAAGTGGTGAATGGAAGGGACCAGATAGGTTAACTGCCTGGGGGAGAGGGTTTGCTTGTATTTCTTCAGCAGGAGAAGGAATCAGATGGGTGCCAACGAGTCATATTCGCCTTGTCCATCAGAGAGAGACAGAAAAAGAGAAAGGCCTCAAAATAAAGGAGAAGATCTAAGAAACATCTGACACTGAAAGAGCATGGATAATAAGAAGACTGTTAAAGAACTTTAAAAACCAGCAGGAATCATTGGACTTCCTCACACAAGATGAGACTAATGGACAATGGACTTATGGACATTTATAAATTTTCAATTTATGATTATGTTATATACTTCTAGCATGTGTTACGTTACTATGTTACTATGTGCTTATGTAATTTATGTAATTATCTGTAATACTTCCCATATTGATGGATTTATGTTTCAAGGTCATGACTGTCCTATGTTCTAAATCAAAAGAAAGGGGGAGATGTTAGGATTACTAAGTGAGAACTGAGGTTGTCTGGATAGTTACAAGGTGAGAACTCAGGTTGACTTGATAGAGGGGGCAAGCTCATTGGCTGAGGTGGTTCTTCCCAGAAGCCCTTGCATTATCCCACGCCCATTCTCTGGGAGAATAAAAGAGAGGACAGCACTGGGCGCAGAGCAGATCGGCCTGGAGAAGGATAAGAGCTGGAGGAAATTCAGAGCCAGGATTCAAGAAGAAAGACTCTGAATTGCATCAGGCTTGACGGAGCTCTCTGCAGGAAGGGAAGTCACTTCTTTGGACAAGAGTTAACAGCAACTGCCTGGAGACAACGGTTCGTTACAGGAAGAAGAATCTGTCGGAGAGATTTGAGTAGAAGACACAGCAGATCTCTTCCCAGAGAGCGATCCAGCAGCTTCTAGAGACGACAGCTCGCTACACTGTATCTCCTGGGTCATAAGTACAAGTGGAAAAAGTGCATAATTGCTGCACTTATTAAATGATGATCTTTGTTTTTTATTCCATCTAATTATGCAAAGATTTTTATTGAAATCTAATTAGTACATTTCATTCTTCTCTGAAGTCAATTAGATGTTCTTGCAAACTATTTACAGGTTTCTGTATCATATTTTAAGCAAATAGACCAAACAAGATAACATATAGGGGGTAGCTAAGTAGCATAGTGGATAGAGTACCAATGCTGAAGTCAAGAGGACCTGAGTTCAAATCTGGTCTTAGGCATTTACTACTTCCTAGCTATGTGACCCTAGGTAAGTCACTTAACCCCAATTGCCTCAGGAAAAAAAAAAAAGATAGTATATGTTAAGCATTTCACAAACCTTAAATTGCTATGTAAATGTTGTCATAGATATAACAATAATAAATGGGTTCAAAAACTATTTTCATTTGGAAGAGATTTTAAGCAAGTTAGAAGATTCTGCTTTTAACTTTTCTTTTAAAGTACACAGATATAAAAATTTTTATAGGTGACATAGTTACCTCATTTTTATCAACCCCAAAAGAAGAGAATTTCTAAGAGGAGAGGATAGTCAATAGTATCATTTGCTGCAGAGCAGCAAAGAAAAATGAAGTTTGATAACATATCTGATGAAGCCACAACTCATAACATGGAAAAGAATAGTTTTAGCCAAGTGCAGAATCAAAGATAGCAAATAGAGCAAGCACAGGAGACTTAGAAAGCTGTGGTGCCCTTGACGGTACCTTAAGAAAAAGTCTGAAGAGGCTTGTTAAAGCTAGGATTTGGAGAAGGGGAAGATAATATAAATGAGCTCTGCAGTGCAGATCACAATTCATCCATGTCTGCTCATCCTATGTGGTGTATTTTGTCTCACCAAAACTGAAAAGAGAAGAGAGACAAGCTCTTACTCACCAGACATTGTCCCAGAGTTCAGAGGATCACTTTCCAGTGGGGTAATGTGGGGTGCAAAGTATGATTCCTCTGTGGTAGGGAGAGAGAATTTTCCTTTGTGGGTCCAGAAACCATGGTTTACTTTATCATCATCTTAAGGGGCTCAACTCCAATGTCAAAAGAGAACAGTTCAGAGTTTGCATGTCTACTAACCAGCTCTGGGATAGGGTATGGGTGGGAGAATGTTGTTTAGTAACTCGCAAATGGAGAGAACATTTCTGTTGGTGATAAGAGGATAAAAAGTGGCCAGTCTTTCTTTTTTTTTCTGATTGGTTAATCCTTGAACTCATATCCCAATTGGGGTCATTCATATTGGAGTTTGTCAGGTTCCTACTTTGGATATCATAACCCAAAACCAATATAACTATTTCTCTCTCCTATTCAATTGAATTTTTCTTAATTAGTCCTTGTCTTATTTTCACATCATGAATTACAAATCAGATTTGAGAATGAATTTCATGCTTCTTGACCTGCTTCGTAGTGTTTATCTTGAACAGTGGTTGCACTTAAGGTCAAATTACTAGTAATGGCTCTGCCTCCACCCTAATATTCAGTTAAAAGCAACATAATACAGATTTAGATATAGCTGATAAATGAATATAGTGCTTAAAATTTGATATGGATATAACTCATTTTTATTTATATTACTTTGCTCAATATTTCATTAATGCCCATCTCTTTTATGACCTTTTCTGAAATCATGTTAAAGCATTTTTACATTTAGTAAATTGCAAGGGAGATTATGCCTTTCTCTACCCTTGCTGAATAATGATTGTATAATTTCACTAAGATTTCATTTGTATATAGTATTTGAAGTGTTAGGTGTATGTCCTGCTGGGGTACAAAACAAGCAAGCAGCTACACACAATACAAACATAAATCTCAGCTCATGTGCTCACAAATTGTTCTTTGGCTGAGAGAGAGTATACAGCATAATACAATCATAAAATAATGATTAAAAACCCACTGGGAAAAACATAATGATAGCCTGGATATAAAGAAAGATGCAGCTTATGTTCTCTGAAATACTCCTTTCTATGTCTTTGATGGAAGTCTGTTCAGTGATCAACAGTGAATTGATGAGACTTAAGAGAAAAAAGGCAGCTACAGAACCATAGAGAACAGGTCCTCTTGCCCTAAGCTTTTTTATTGGAAAGACAGTCTTGATGAAAGGAAGGAAGGAAGGAAGGAAGGAAGGAAGGAAGGAAGGAAGGAAGGAAGGAAGGAAGGAAGGAAGGAAGGAAGGAAGGAAGGAAGGAAGGAAGGAAGGAAGGAAGGAAGGAAGGAAGGAAGGAAGGAAGGAAGGAAGGAAGGAAGGAAGGGAGGAAAAAAAACTGAATTTTAGTATAATTAAGAAAGAGTAATAAAGGCTGTTGGAAGAGAACTTAGATAGACAAGGAAAGAAGAATCAGCAATAACAACAACTTGAATAAATTTTCCAACTCTTTTACTGACTGATTCCAACTTCCCAATGAATGGCAGTCATTTGAAGAGGAGGGGAGGCTTACTGGGGGACAGGCATCTGTTGAGATGAACTTCTTGCCCCTCTACTTAGAGTTTATACTCCTGAAGCATTTCTTACTTATCATCTGTACTAGAAAGGAAAGTTTATTTGGGAATCTTGTCTGACCCAACTGGAAGAGCACATAGCAAAATGGAAAGAAGTTCTACTTGGAAGTTAGAATACCTGTCTGAAGTCATAATATCCAACTAGCTTTGTTTTTTGTTTTTGTTTTTTTTTCTTTTTTTCCTTATTGCTAAGGCAATTGGGGTTAAGTGACTTGCCCAGGGTCACACAGCCAGGAAGTGTTAAGTGTCTGAGGCCAGATTTGAACTGAGGTCCTCCTGATTTCAGGGCTGGTGCTCTATCCACTCTGCCACCTAGCTGCCCCCCAACTAGCTTTGTTTTAAACCATCTTGGATCTGGCTTTCTTTATTTGTAAAATAAAAGAATCATTCATGGGGAATAGCAATCAAACTGGAAATTAGCTAGAAAATAAAGTGTGTAAAGTATGAAAATAGAGTGTATGATACACAAGAAGCCTGGGAAGGTCTAGCATCCCACTGTGAAGGATCCTGAATGCCAGAGAAGTTGCTATTTTAACTTAAGAACAATGGAGAGCTCTTGGAGCTTTTTCAGAAATGACATGATTAAATCTGTGCTCCTGAATGATCAATTTGTGTACAGGATAGATTAGAGAGAGGAGAGACTAGATGCAAGAAGACAAGGGTAGGAGCTATCGCAGTAGTGTGAGTGAAAAGTGTTGAAGGTTTGGGTGGATGTGAGAAATGCTGAGGAACTGAAATCAACAATACCTCCATGGATGAGAGGAAGGTGGCTAGAGTGAATGATTGAAGAGTCAAGAATGATTCTCAGATTGCAAAAAGTGGTGACTAGAAGAATGTTGTTACTCAGGGCAGAAATGGAGAGGTGTTTAATAGGTTCCCTTTTGGACATATTGTGCTTGAAATGTTGATTGGACATTTATATGTAAATGCCACGCAGCTATAATCTACATTTCCATCCCTCCATCCCTCATCTACATGCTGATTTTAGAGTTTTCTACCTGAAGGAGATCTCTAAATCCGTTAAATTGTTGAGGAGTATGCACAGAGAGAGGGAGAGTAGAGAGCCCATGACAACTCTGGCACATACTCTATACCCACAACATAATAAGTGGGGACAGGTATGATGATCAAGTAAACTAAGAGGGAGACTAATTAAGGAGCCATTGCAAAAGCTAGTCATAAGATGATGAGGTCATCAACTAAAGTGATGGCCAGATGAATAAAAGCGTTAAATGCAAGAGATGTACCATGAGGTAGAAAGGGCAAGATTTAGCAACTGATTGGATATGTGGGATAGAAGAAAGTAAGAAATCAGGAATAACACTGACTCTGCAAATGCAGGGAAGATGTAGTGGTTGTTCAGTCATCTCTGATTCTTCATGAACCCATATCAAGTTTTCTTGGCAAATTTTGTCATTTCCTTATCTGGCTCATTTTACAGATGAGAAAACTGAGGCAAACAAGGTGAAATGACTTTCCTTGAGTCACACAGCTAGTAAATGTGTGAGATCAGATTTAAATTCAGGTTTGCCTGGCACTTTATCCATTGAGCCACCTATCTCGCCCTAGGAGATTATGGTACCCAGGACAGATATATGGAAGTTTAAAAGAAGAGTTGGTTGGAGGGAAAACATAATGAGTTCTATTTTGGACATTTTGAATGTGAGATATTTCAGACTTCTAGTTTAAAATGTGCAATTGGATGACTCATATAGAAATATGTTTTGCCTGATTGTACATGTATTATATATATCAAATAGCTTACTATTTCATGGAGGGTAAGGGAGTGAGGAAAAGAATTTGAAACTCAAAATTTTTAAATGAATTGTTTTTAAGTGTAATTGGGAAAAAATACAATATTATTTAAAAATAAAGTAAAAATAAAATATACAATAGATAATTGTTTGTGGGGAATTGAAGCCTAGTACAGAACCTGGAGCTGGATATATAGATCTCTGAGTCCTCTGCATAAGAAGGATAATTAAACCTATGGGAGCAAGAGCAAGAATTTAGAAAGAAAGGAAAAAAGAGAGCTCAAGACAATCAAGAAAAGTCACTTTATTGTCACAGACTAGAGGAAAGAAGGAGAGGATAGGAGATGGTATCAAAAAGTTGTGAGATGAAAGAGAAGGATTTTGTGTTGAATAGCCTCATTGAGACAAGGTCCTCAAATGAGAGCAGGTGAGACAGGAATTGTTGGAACTTTGTGGGGAAAAAAAAGAGAGAAGTTTCTTTGAAGAAGGATAAGATAAGGGTACAGGTAAGAAGAGGGTAAAATAGAGAATCAATTAGAGATAAGTAAAAGGATTGCCAACTGATGTGAAGCCACATTTGAAGTTGGATAATGTGAATTTATAATATAACTTAGGGCTCAAGAGAGAATTTAGAAAGAAAAAAAAGAGCTCAAGAGCTTTAAGGAAACCCATTGTTAGATGTATAAAATGGATGGGAAACTAATAAAGAAGACTAAAAAAAGCCAGCAAAGAAGAACTAGGAGAAAACAGTGTTTGAAAACTTCAGTATAAGAGAATGCATTCAGAGAGTGGTAAGTTGCACATGTTTAACATATTTTACATGTATTGGTCAATCTGCCATCTAGGGGAGGGGATGGGGGGAAGGAGGGAAAAATTGGAGCAAAAGGTTATGCAATTGTCAATGCTGAAAAAATTACCCATGTATATATCTTGTAATAAAAAGCTATTTAAAAAAAAAAAAAAAGTTGCACATGTCAGGAAGAATGAAAATTGAGATGAAAACCATTAGATTTGGCACTTAAGAGATTGGTGATAACTAGATAGCTAGAGAAGTTTTAGTTGAGAGATAAGATCAGAATTCCTACTGGAAAAAGGTGAGTAGTGAGTAAAAGGAAACAAAATAGAGTGAATGAGTATAGAAAGGCATTTATAGAGCTTTGGTTTTTTCCCCCTAAGGGAGGAAAAGTGTAGTATGATAGCTTAAGAAAAAAATTTAGCAAAGCTTATTTGTGTGGAAGAGATTTGGGTGTTTTTGAATGCAGAAGAGAAGGAACCAGCAGATAAAAAAAAGATTAAAGATTAGGGGAAGGGATGATTGAAGCTACTGTTTGCTGGAGATTTTGGAGGATGGTTCATTAAGAAGGGCCACCTCATTTTCAGAGAGTAGAGGAAAGGAGGACAGTGGAAGATGGTGTCAAAAATATGTGAACTGAATACATTGTTGGTGGAATTGTGAACTGATCCAACCATTCTGAAGAACAATTTGGAACTATGCCCAAAGTGGTATAAAAGGTATAAAAACCCTTTAATCCAGCAGGGTCACGATCTATAATCCAAAGAGATCATAAAAGACAGGAAAAAAATCCACATATGCAAAAATGTAATAAATCTTTCTATAACGGCTAGGAATTGGAAATTAAGTGTGTAGAGGGCCGGAACTCTGGAAAAGTATACTTGAAACAAGCATATTTACAAAAAAGGTGTTAATTCAGTGGAATTGATGAGATGATGGTTCCCTAGTTCTGAAATCTGAGACTTAAGGGAGCAAAACTAATTCCTTTTTTGTTACAATGCTTCAGATATTTAAAGTGCTATCATATCCTCCATAAAAGTTCCTTTCCCTAGACTAAACATTCCAAACACTTTCAACTGATCTTTTTATCCACACACACATGAAGACCTTTGCTATACTTCTTGCCTACTTCTAGGTCAGAGGTTCTTCACCTTTCTGTACTTAGTACTTAGTATGGTGAACTAGAGAATCATCATCTCAACAATTCCACTGAGTTAACACCTTGTTGTAACTATCCTTGTTTCAAGTATACTTCTCCAGAGTTCTAGCCCTCTACATAAGTGGATATACATCAATTGGGAAATAACTGAATAAGTTATGGTATATGAATGTAATGGAATATTATTGTTCTGTAAGAAATCAGTAGTCTGATTTCAGAAACACCTCAAAGACTTAAATAAACCTATGCTGAGGTGAAATGAGCAGAACCAGGAGAACATAGTACACAGTATGATAATCAACTATAATAGACTTAGCTCTTCTCAGCAATATAGTGATGAAAGACAATTCTTATAGACTTGGGATGGAAAATGCCATCCACATCTAGAGAGAGAACCATAAAGACTGAATAAGGATCAAAGCATACTATTTTCACATCTTCTTTTGTTTGCTTTTTTTTTCTCGTGGTTTTCTCCTTTTGTCCTCTTTTGTCTTTCACAAAATGACTAATATGGCAATATGTTTTAAAATGATAATACATGTATAACATATATTGCTTACTGTTTTGGGGAGAGAGGGAGAAAATTTTGGAACTCAAAATTTTATAAAAATGAATGTTAAAATGTAATGTATGTATAAATATGTATGTAATTGGAAAAATAAAATACTATTGAGGGGAAAAAAGGTTGTGAAATGAAGTGAAAGGAAGAAGGAGTTTGTGTTGAATGGCTTTATTGAGAGGTAGCTCTCAATTGAAAGCAAGTGAGAAGGAGGAATTGTGGGATTCTTAAGAGAAGAGAAAGTATTAGAATAACTTCTCTGGCAGGTAAGATAGAGAATCAATTAGAGATGAATAAAATAATTTCCAAATGATGTAAGGGCACATTTGAAATTGGATAATATGAATTTTTAATGTAACTTAGCCAGCAGAGGTGTATGACTTCCTCTATTTTCATTCAGTTAAATGATGCCTGAGAAAAAGCCATTGGATTTGACAATTATTATTGGGGAGACAGAGCTAGGATGTAAAAGTGGTAGCAAGAACTACTATCCCCATCCCTAAGCAGTTCTAGAAAACATAATCAGACTAAAACCCAGTTAGAAAAATTAGAAAATCAAAGGGGGGGAAATATCAATTAATTCTTGTTCTAGCCTATGTTGGCATAGGGGAAAAAAGAGATTGTTGGACACTGGGGCCAGGAACACATCACGTATGTGTAACTTAAAGTCTAATATGTGTAACTTATCTAGAAGATAAGACATTAATACAGCTATTATGTAATATTCTGTATTATGGTAAAGTATATTACATTAGAGAAGTATAAAACAAAGTATTATTTGTGGTCCAAGTGAAACAAGGAAAGAAAGATAGAAGGAAGGAGGAAGGAAGGGAAAAAAGAAGGGAAGGAGTAACTCCTCCACTCTACCTCAGCCCCACACAAAGATGGGCATATTCTCGACCCACAGTTGTACTATCTCCACATTCAAGAATTCTGAAATCCTCTTATCTAACCATGATCAATTGTCTTTTCACCCCCCCCCCTTATACTTTCTTTTTACAACCCTCTTTATCAGCACTGTGACCTCCAATCTCCTAATCCCTCAATTCTCTCTCTGGACATCTCTATACTTAGTACTTTCTCCTCTTCTCCCCATCTTGGTTCCTTGGTGAACCAATTCCACTTTACACTGTTCTGCTTTCTTTAATCTGCCGCCTCCTTATCAAATGGCTGATTATGCTCAGCTAAACCTTAGTTTTGGCTCATTTCTATTATTCCTTGCTTTTTTACTCCTACATATGTGCTGCAGAAGAAAGATGGAGAAAATCACACAACCAGTCTTATTGGATCCACTACAGATTTATGTTGAATAACTGGGTCCTCATTGCTGCTAGGCAATCCTATTCAATCTCTCTTATCAACTTACTCTCCCACTTAAGGCAGCAGCTATTCCAAATTTTTTCATCCTTCCTCAGACCTCCTGTGCCTCCTATTCTCTCAGCCTTGTAGTTTATACATCAGAATCACTCCTGTCATCCCCACTCTTTCACTTATTTTAAATCTTTCCCTCTCTACAGACTCACGTATTGCCTACAAACACTGCCTGTGGCTCCCATATCCTACTTTCTCTCCTCATTCTAAAGCCTTTCACTGGAATTGCTGTCTCCAGACTAATGGTCTCTTAGCTGACCAATTCAATGACCTTTTCTCAGTCTTGTTTATCTTATATGTAGCATACTTTGTATATACTCATATACTTATCTATCTTCCCCATTAAATTGTAAACTCTTTTACCTCCTTTTGTATCCTCAACACTTGCCACAGTGCCTGGTATGTAGTAGGTGCTAAATAAATGTTTATTGAATTGAAAGAATTATCACACTCATAGTCCTGATCATTGCAATGTAGAAAGGTAAGGTTGACCTCTGAAGTTAAGGAACAAAATTTCCCCTCTCACCTCTACACATCCATAGTTTCCTTTAACAATTTTAGTTCAGTTGTTTTTAGTTATACCACATTCTTCATTCTTCACAAATAGTGGAATGGTTTGTCATTTTATTCTCCAGCTCATTTTATAGATAAGGAAATTGAGGTAAACAGAGTTAAGTGACTTGTGTCTGAGGCTAGATTAGAACTCATGAAAATGAGTCTTCTTGACTTCAGGTTTGATACACTATTTATCCACTGTACCACTTAGCTGTCCCTCCCTTGATAATTACCAGGTCTCCAATTTGCCCTCAGAAATTCTGTCACTTCCTATTTTCAGGGCCTTAGACAAGTCTTTGAAACCTTGTTTTGAGAATCAAATGAGATAATATATCTAGAATTGATGTATAATCCTAAAACACCATATAAATATAAGTATCTGTAGCCATAGTGAATATAAAGATAACCTTGGCCTTTGGGGAATAATGCAATTCTCTGGCCAAGCTTTTGTATAGCCTCCCACAAGATATTCACTGTCCCTTGCCATTGTCCCATGCATTCATTAAATGTTTCATGAAAACAAAATACCGGATACAGTGTAGAGTAACTAAAAATGGGGTCATAGAAAATCATGGCATATGAGAGCTCAGATCATCTATGTCGATTCCTTCTTTTGATGGAGCAAGAAATGAAGGTTCCAGTGAAAAGATTTGATTAAAGTCATTGAGGTAATGATCTGTGACAGGCAAGACAAAAGCATAGGACAAGAAGTGTAGTGCAGTGAAAAGAGCACTTGCTCTAGAATCAAAAGATCCAGGGCCTCAATTTTTCTATCCATAAAAATGGAGAGATTGGATTTGGTGACTTTTGAGAGCTCTTCCTATCCCAGAGAACTGAATCTGGCATTTCTAGGGCTTTTTTCTGTTACAGAACAGACGACCCTGCTTGTTCTCTCTAAGTTTTCATCACCTAAACTGGAAAAAAAGTGAGTCAATCAGGCTCAGATTTTTAGAATGGAAAGAGCAGTGGGCATAGAGTCAGAAAATTAGATTCAAATGGTAGGCCCATTTGACTTCATAGAGGCCTCAATTTCTCACCTGAAAAGTAGAGTTAGATTCGACTCCCTCCAAGATCTCTTCTAGCTTTAACAGTGTACAATTTAATAGCTTCAAGAAAAGGCTAAAGATATATTTACAACTGATAGATTCATAATAAGTTAATAATATTCTGCCTTGGTCCTACCTATACTTAGATTTTTATCTTTCTTCAAAAGGGAGGCAAATCTATATTTCTCTTTTTTCTGCCTCCTTAGATAAGAATAAATGATGATATAAATTGCTTCAATGATTCACCTCAATCTTTTAAGATTGAATTTCACTGCATTTTGTTAGGGCAGCTACGTGGCACAGTAGATAAGAGTACTGGAGTCAGGAAGACCTAAATTCAATGTGGCCTCAGGCATACACTAGCTGTTTGATCCTAGGAAAATTACTTATGTGTGCCTCAGTTTCCTCAGCTGTAAAATAGGGATAATAACAGGTACCTACTTTCCAGGATTGTTGTGAGGCTCAAATGAGATAACTGCAAAGGGCTTAGCACAGTGTCTGGCACACAGTTAAGTGCTATATGAATGTTAACTAGTATTGTTTGTTTCCTGCTATTAACCAAGGCATCTAGGTGACACAGTGGATAGAACTCTAAGGCTAGAAACAAGAAGATCTGAGTTCAAATGCAGCCTCAGATACTTACTCAGACCTGGGAAAGTCACTTATCTGTTTGCCTTAGTTTCCACATCTGTCAAATGAGCTAGAAAAGGAAATGGTAAACCACTCCAATATCTTTGCCAAGAAAAGTCTGAATAGGGTAGCAACGAGTTGGACAGAACTTAAATGACTGAACAATGACACTGTTAATCTGTTCAAAAAAATGCTTTGCAATTTGCAAAAAAAAAAAAAAAAAATGTTGTGTTCAAAATACACTAATACTGGAATTAGTGATAATGTTTTAAAAACAACTAAATTATATCTACTGAAATCTTTCTCTCCCGCCTTAATTTTATCTTTATTGATCCTATTTTCCAGACCCTCCACCTGTACTTCGAGTTGATGACCGACAGCGGCTGGCACGAGAACGGAGAGAGGAACGGGAAAAACAGCTAGGTACCACAGAATCAATATTTGGTCACTAAATTTGGATTGTTTTATGACTGTGGGCAAATCACTTAACCCTTCTCAGCCTGAATTTTCTCATCTGAAAAAGGGGTATACCAGTGGCATCTAACTTTCAACATTATGTGAGGATCACATGAGAGTTTTTGGAAAGTACAATGTAAACCTTGAAGTGCTATGTAGGTGTTGGCTCACATCATTAATAAAAATATCAAAGTGGGTTATATTTTATCCTTTAGGAAGAGGAGAATTCAGATTGTGAAGCAAGTTTATATAATTTAACATAAAACTGGCCTATCAAGGAGTGGATCTTGAGAAAGTATATTTCATCAAATTTACCATGACTTCGAATGCCTCTATGACTGTGAATGATTTTGTAGTCAATATCATAAGAAAGAGCATGGATATGTGTAATGTTTGGGCTAGCTTTCTGGAGGACCTTGGGACCAGCCTTGATTTTAGTGCAGGAGTGCAGGAGGCAGGAGAGCCACCAAAGGGATGGTCAAAGATAGAATGTCTATCTTCCAGTCCTTGTTAGCCCTTTTATACCTTATTGTAATTACATCATTACAGAATACTGATTATGTGTGAACTTAGAGAACCATTACATCACCATACTAAATATAAATGTGAACTAGAGAACCATTATCTCATCAATTCCACTGAGTTAACATTTTGTTTCAAGTATACTTATCCAGAGTTCCAGCCCTCTACAGATATAATACTCAAATGATGAACAAATATAAATAAAATGCTGAATGTAAAGTAGTGATTTAGACCATATCATAGAAATATACTATTTTTCTTCTTATAGTGTCTTTATCAAAGCTGTATGTGATTCTGAAGTGCAAGATACACACATATATAATTTTGTACTTGTGTATGTGTGTGTGTATATATGTATATACATATACACACATATAAACATTTATATCTCTGTATATGATATATTTTATGTATACATACAAACACACACACACACACACACATATATATATATATATATATATATATTTTTTTTTTATATATAAATAATTTGCATGATTAACCAGCGTTATATGGAACTACTTTTCAGGTCTGCAAAGTCCTTTTTTCTTTAATGTGCACAAAGTTATGGGGCTGCACATAGTTATTACCTTGCATAATTAATCCTAACACTTCTCACCTCAGAGACATTCTCAATGCAGCACATTATGTTGAGCTTACATGACAGACATCTATATTCAAAGATACACTGGATCAGTACTAGTAGGATTTCAGGAAAGTAGGTACCTATTATTATCCCTATTTTACAGCTGAGGAAACTGAGGCACACATAAGTAATTTTCCCAGGATCAAACAGCTAGTGTATGCCTGAGGCCACATTGAATTTAGGTCTTCCTGACTCCAGTACTCTTATCTACTGTGCCACGTAGCTGCCCTAACAAAATGCAGTGAAATTCAATCTTAAAAGATTGAGGTGAATTCATTTATTGTTGTTGTTCCTTATTGTTTATTCAAGGTTAACATCACATCTTAAAAAAATGCTAGAAGGAACATTATCTTTACCCCAATGCCAAAAGAGTTGGACCATGGAATGGACTCCCCAGGAGGGCTTTGCCCTCTGACCATGTGCGTGAGAGCTTGCAACACACTCATTATTTGTCAGCTTGAGTAGTGAATAATACAGCTGGGCAGAAAGATCTAACTATGCATTTGACACTTTTTTTACAAAGAGTAAATGAAAGACTTTTTGCTTTCTTTTTTCTTATTCTTTTGTCTTCCAGAAAATGTGATTAAGGATCCTGTGCCAGCTCCTCCTTATTTAAGTGCCTTACCTTAATGTTCATTTATGCAAAGTTTCTAACACAAGATACTCTCTCTACCTTGGGAAGATAAAAAGGCTGATCAACTTGACTAAGTGGTTCCAGGATGTCTAGGTGCCTTATAAACTGAGGCTTACCTTAGGTCACTAAAATCTTTCCAGAAGACCTCTAACATTTTCTGAAACCACTGTATTGTGTCTTAACTCTTGTTGATGTTTTAATCTGGGATCATGGCACCTATAGCCTCAACCTCAGAAGGCAGTACTTCCACGAAAGCCTCAATTTCCAAAACTGAGTGTTATGTAGCACCAGGCTAGTTATCAAGTTTCCAAAAACACCGTCACATTTTATTTTGTGTCATCAGGGAGCACACAGTTTATGCTCCAAAACCATTCCTATTGTGACTTCAACTGGACATGTTTCTTACCCCTGAGGGTTTTGTAAGCACAGAACTCTTGAAAGTGAAGAAACAATAAGTTCTTGATTGTATGCGAGTTTCCTGTACTGTTTTTAACCTGTGTGTATCTGAGAACTATTTTACCCTAGCTTCTAGTGACAGAGGTTTAATCTGCCTTTATTTTCTATTTCTCTCTCCCAGCCCCAATTTAAATCTGATATTCTTTCTCTTTTGAATCTCACCCCAGATAGCTGTAGTGTGGCTCAAAAATTAGGTTGGGAAACAAACCAGAGATAAGTGGCAGAGTTAGGGAAAGTCAAGTCTACTTGGGAAAGGGGAGAGGCACTGACTGAGCAGTTGAATCTGATTAGTTACTATGTTGCACTGTACAATCTATAATGATCCTCATCATTAAGACAGGTGGAGAGGGAGCCCTAAAACTATTTACACTCTAAAATTCAAAACCATCCAAAGAGTATAATATTCTAATCCAATTAGTACAGGTTTTATGCTGTTATATGACTTATGGAAATTACCTGGCAGATTTGTATCAGCTAACCCTAATAAAAGTGTTCTGAGCAACTCTCTGAGACTAAGTTGCAGAAAAGGGCCCCCCATACATATTTATATCTATTTTTAAATCTATGTATTTATGGAGTCTCCTCATCTGGAAATACCCTATCACCTATGAAATCACAAGTCTATTAATTATGCCCATCATTGGATATGGAAATCTGACATAACAAAGATTGGGGAAAAAAATCATTTTTAAGAGTTCCAAAGTATTCTTCAGACTTTTCAACAATTTAAAACACTCCCTACATTATAATATTATTCCATGGAAAGCAAGTTTAGTTTTTGAAATGAACTAGTATATCATATATATTTTCTTCATAATTGGATATTACTTTTTTTGTTTTTAAAACCAAATGAGCTATTGAATTATTGAGGTTAACCATTTTATTCTAATGAACAATAATTTGATTTTTTTTAGAATTTCATAATAATGAATGCATATGCTATATGCATTGTGTTAATGGTTTTTAAAAACAGATTTCCTATTTTCCATGTATTTCAAAGAGAAATTCAGTTGTCTGGATTGCATAGATTAACTATAACAGTTTAAAGAAGTTGACTTGAATAAAGGTCAGCTAATCAGTTTGATTAGCAGTATATATTAAGAAAGTAAGTTAAACACTTTTGAACAACAGAATTGTTCCAGAGAATTTGTTATTTTGTTTCTTTATGGTCATTGTAGAATTTGATTTAAAAAAAAAAAAAAAAAAAAAAAGTTCATCGCTTCCTTCTCTCATCTTCATTCTAATTAAACAAATATACTGTGATCTTTATCCTCCATTTTATTCCTTCTTCCCTTTTAGTGGGAATTCTTACTCTTTTTTTCCACATGTCATGGATTCAGTCTGGTGAAGCCTGTGAACCCTGTCTGAGAATAATATTTTTAAGACATAAAAAATACATAGGATTGCAAAGGAAATCAATTATATATTGAAATGAAGATGTAATTCCCCCCCCATTTAAGTTCATCCCCCCCATCCCCCTTATCCTGTTCTTGTAATCTAAGCCCTAGGTTAAAAACAATATCTTTAACTATTTTTTAAAGGTTAGCCTATCTGAAATCATGTAAGATTCCTTTCTGATTCAAGCTGAGGCCACTAAAGGTGACCTTCAATGAATTTGACAAGAAAAAACATCAGAAGATTCATTTGGCTGTCCCATAAATTGTTTTCTTGGTAGTAACTGAGACCAGTAGAACCAGACAAGGACTGCCACTTAGTGTTACCATACTGGGCTGGAATCAGTTCAGTAGCCATAAATCACCAAGCATACTAACCATTGTTGGAGTTTTTTTTAATGTTCATTTAGAGCACAGTAAGATATTTATGGAACCCCAGGAAAGCAATGTGAGATAAATTTTATTCTCAGTGAAGCTGATGATCAGAGTGTTTATTTGCTAGATTTTTTACTAGCAATATTAGAAGGAAGCACAGATAGACTGTGGAACAAAAGTCTAATTGTTTTGCTTTCAGTGGTCTGGTATGTTTGTACTCTTTTGAAAACAGAAAGGTCCTATTAATAACAGCCATGAGGTATGTCTTAATGCACTTACCTTAAATCTATTTCATATGACCTATTCTTTTTATCTTATACTTCAATTTGTTGTTCAAAACCAGTTCTATCATCCTTAATGACCTTTTTGGTTTATGTCTAATTTCAGCATAGTCTCCAAGACTAAACCTCAGACAGTGCTATATAGGATAGAATCTCTTCAACTGTCTTACTATATTTTTATAATACTTATATGTATTATATGTATTATAATTTAAGATATTAAAATTTCTCCTCTACTGGTAATCGGGAATATCATTTTCCTGCTTCTTTTTCCCCTTCAGCAACTCTTTCATTGATACCTTTTCCTATTACCTTTCTTAACTCTTAGGCTGAGCCTCTGCCAATTCATGCCCCTATTTCCCACTTCTCATCTCTTACACAATTATCACTTGAAAGTTGATCTACATATTAAATCATCATTTGGATATTATTATTATTATTATCTATTTGATATCACTATTTGGACACACAACTGTCAACTTCAGTTCAGTGAGCATTTAGGAAGCACTAGCTCTGGGTACCCTACTTGCAGTGGGTATTACCCACTGGTAATGGGTAGTATATACATTTGGTCTATATTTTCTTACGTCTTTATCATTTTTTCCATAACTCTCCAAAATGAACACTGCCTCAAATGAAGAATGCTCAAGGATCCCATAGTCCTTTGCATTGTCATTTATATGGTTCCTTACCTGAAAGGCATTGCAAATTGGGAAATCAGATCCAAATTTTGTACTCTTAATAAAGCAAGCTCAAGTATCAATTTAAAAATCTTCCCAAATGTCCATATCCCACAGCAAAATTTGAATTCCTACAGTCTATACCATATAATCTATTATTTTGACATGTACTGCACTGTCCTGTTCTTTAGTTCTTACAGTGCTCATTGACTTAACTTTCACATGTAATTTTGATGTTCCCCCTCCCAACACAATGCCTTTTGTGCTTTAAATCATAAATGAGCTTCTTGTGCAACAAGAAATTCGGTTCTGCACACATATATTGTATCTAGGATATACTATAACACACTTAACATGTATGGGACTGCCTGCCATCTATGGGAGGGGGTGGAGGGAAGGAAGGGAAAATTCAGAATAGAAGTTAGTGCAAGAGATAATGTTGTTAAAAAAAAAATTACCCATGTATATGTACTGTCAAAAAAAAAGTTATAATTATGAAATTTTAAAAATGTAAAAATATAAAAATAAAAAAATTAATGAGCTGCCTGTGACATTGTAGATTTTTTTATACAAAGAGAGAGCAATGCTTGAATGGTAGAAATGCCATTGGATTGAATGAAATGAGGAGAAAGGAATGAAGAATCATTTAATGTTACTTTTAAAACCTAAACACTTTCTTATTCAAAATTTTGTGTTAGTAGAGTCATAATTGAGATGGCGCTTATGGCTTAAATTTGCAGCTAAAACAATTTTTAAAGCTCTTAGATTTAATCTCTTTTTTAGAAAACTTAGAAAATATATCCTACCTTCTATAGTAAATAAAATGAGATGAATAAGCAGAGATCATTTAATCATTAGGATTTAGCAGATATTTATTAAATGTTTGCTATGCCTGAACAGTGCCAAAGGGAAGTTATACTGCTCCAGTTCTCAAGGATATATAGTAAGAGGGTAATATAAGACAAGTATCTAAATAAGTAATGTATAGATGGCACAGTGGATAGAGTACCAGCTTTGGAATCAAAGGACCTGATTTCAAATATGACCTCAGACATTTGTTAGCTATATAACCTTGAACAAGTAACTTATCCCTGTTTGTCTCAATTTCCTCATCTGAAAATGAGATAGAGAAGGAAATGGCAAACTTATCTAATATCTTTGCCAAGAAAACTCCAAGTGGGGTCACAAAGAGTTGGGCACAACTGAACAACAGTAAAAATGCTTTATTCTCTCCTTTCCCATCCCACCATCTCCAGTAAAATATGAGCTCCTTTTGAGCAAAGACTGGTTCACTTTGTTTCCCTAGAAATATAGCTTTAGAACAGGAAGAGATTTTAGAAACCAAGTCCAGCTCCTTCGTTATATAAATGAGAAAACAGCTGCTCAGAGAAGTGTAGAGACTTGCCTGGAATCTCATAACTGAGAAATATCTAAGATAAGATTTGAATCATACCACACTGCTCAATAAATGCTTATTGAGTTTTATGTTCAAGGTAAAATATGTTCCTTCAATTAATACTCTTACAGTTATATATTTTAGTCCCTCACCACCCTGGTCACATATACCCTAGTTTCTCAATATCCTTCATAAAATTCAACACTAGAAACTTAATAGGATATTCCAGATATGGTCTAAGCAGGACAGAGTACAGTAGGACTATTATCTCCCTCGTTCTGAACACTTCCTTTTTAAATGCAGCCACGGATCACCTTTGTTGTTTTGGCTGCCATACATAGTACGCAAATGACTCACACTAAACTTGCCACCCACTAAAACTTCCATGAGGTCTTTTTCACATGAATTGCTGTCAAACTAGGCTTCCATCATCTGGTGCTTGTCCAGTTAGTTATGGGTTAGTTAGGGTGATGACTTATAGTACTTATCTGATTTTCCATAGCTAAGAAGTAGCAAAGTGCAGACTAGAACCCAGTTTTCCCAGTGCTGGGCACATTTCACTACACCGGAATAATATCTGAATGCCTAAGTTAGTCTTCAATATGACCTTGTTGCCTTTCTAGTGGAGCAAAGTCAATTCAGACATTTTTCAGTAGAATAAATTTTCTCTCTCAAACTCAATGACCACCACCATATTTAGTATAACTGGGAATGTTGAACATCTTTCATGTTAAGCATTTTGAAAAGGGGGCTATAATGTTGTCTTAAGAAGTGATATTTTAATTTAATGTGAAAAGAAGTGATATTTGAATTTAATATGAAATATTCTTAGTATTTTTCAAAGAAGTTTCTGTTGTTAGCCAATGTGAAGTTCATCTCGTTGAAAAATATCGTGTGTGTGTGTGTGTGTGTGTGTGTGTGTGTGTGTGTTTGCTAAAAGAAGCCTCGGATTCAAATAAAAAGCTCCAGACTTTTTTTCCCTCAAAGATGAGACAAAAGAAATACAAAAACTTATATCACCCAGAAACTGGAATATTCATTTATTCATTGAACAGTTTTGTTTTTCAGTCATTTTTCAGTTGTCTCTGACTCTTTGTGACCCCATTTGAGGTTTTCTTGGCAGAAATACCAGAGTGGCTTGCCATTTCCTTCACTAGATGAGGAACTGAGGCAAACAGGATTAAGTGACTTGACCAGGGTCATACAGCTAGTAAGTATCTGAGGCCAGATTTGAACTCAGGAAGATGAATCTTCTTGATTCCAAGACTGGTGCTCTATCCATTGTGCCAACTAGATGCCTCTTCAGTGAATAATATTTCATTGAAATTATTTTATCATTCATCATATTGTTATTTAGCTTTTTAAGTTTTGTCTTCCTAACTTGATTATATTTTATATTTTTTCCTAAGTAGTTTATAAGTTTCCTTCAAATCCTTTTAACTACTCAGATATGCTAAGTGGTTTTTTCCCCCCAAAGAACATAAAGAGAAAGATATAACTTATCATCTGGGAGATATAACATTTTTAAAACTCAAGATAGGTTTTTAAAAATGGATATAAACACCAAAAGTATTTTTGTGGGCATAATAAAGAAATCTGAGGATTGATACCAGGGGATGCATACAATTTCATTGTAAAACAACCATGTATCCATTTATAGGCCTTTAGGAAGTTCTAGGATAGCAGAAATCCATGGTGCGTATTATTAGTAATAATAACATTAGCTGACATTTATGAAATGCCTGTTGTGTTCAGTGTAGAGTGCTAAGCATTTATAATTGTCTTATTTGATTTTCAAAACAAACATAGGAAGTAAATCTAATTTTTCCATTTTACAGATGAGGAAACTAAGGCAAACAGAGGTTAAATGACTTGTGCAGGATCACATAGCTCTTAATCTGTGCTTGGAGGATAATATGAGAATGAACTTAGATTTATTGTTAGTTCTTACCATCACCCTTTGTAGTTCGTAATAGAATTAAGTTAAAAGGAATAATAAAAACATTAGACCATATGTATATGATTATTATTTTATTACAGGAGGACATGGTAGAGAGAGACACACAGGATGGTAGGGTGGTGGGCTGTGATTTCTGGTACTACTACACTGATGAGATTTCAAGTTATGTATTTGAGTATTATTAAAAATAACAACTATATAGCAGTGTAATTGGTAAAAGCTGACTGTGGGTGAGGTGAAAGGCAAAACCAGTAAGTTGGGGCAGTCATAGTACTCTGTGCTAGAGAGAAGGTATCACAGTTGTGAAATTTGTACCCTTAAAGACAAAGTAGCCCTCATGGTTCTCAATTCTGGATCTCTCCAGTTGTCCTCCATCTGATCCTCCCTTCCCCTCTCTCTTTTCCTGAAGCTGCAAGAGAAACCGTGTGGTTAGAAAGAGAAGAGAGAGCTCGGCAACATTATGAAAAGCACTTAGAAGAGCGCAAGAAGAAATTAGAAGAACAGAGGTTAAAAGAGGAGCGACGACGAGCTGCTGTAGAGGAGAAGCGAAGACAAAGATTAGAAGAGGATAAGGTGAGAAGTTCTGACCAGTGTCTAACCAATCTTTTGGTCTCAGATGCAACAAAATTATAATGTATGCATTTTCAGGAAAATATTGCTATGCAAAGTGAAATTGTTTCCACAGTGATGACCTGTTTTGCATATGGCAGATTTGATTTGAGAGAATGAGCTGTTTGCTTTGTGAAGGAAATTTCTGCATGTAGCCTAATTTTCTAGAAATTAAATTTGCAATCCAGAGTTATTTGTGCTGAAGTATTGAGGAGTTCCTAAAGAGGGAGGATGAATCCATCCTTCTAAATCAATTATTCTTAACATCTTTTGTGTCACTGATTTATTTCTCTATCACTCAACCTATGCATCCCTTCTCAAAATAATGTTTTAGAAGATATCAAATAAAATGCATAGGTTTATCAAGGAAATCACTTATGTTGAAATACAGTATTTAAAACACACACACACACACACACACACACACACACACACACACACACACACACTCAATTTGTTAAGAATCCTGAGCTAAAATGTTTTTAGTTAGGGTCTGTTGACTGTGAGTCAATGTGCCTATTATTGGAAAAAGGTCAAAGCGTCTGAGTTAGTCTTAGTCAAACTAACCATCAAATCCTCTTTCACACTTAAGGAACGTCATGAGGCTGTTGTCCGGCGCACAATTGAGAGGAGCCAGAAGCCAAAACAGAAACCGAATAGGTGGTCCTGGGGGGGATCCCTCCATGGCAGTACTAGCACCAGCATTCACAATACAGGTAAGAAGGGTAGAGAAGAGCTCCTAAATCATTTCTTTTTCTTCCAAAAACCAAGAATGCTGCTTGGATCTCATCAGATAGGAACCAATACCAAGAGGGAAATGTTTGATTCTTTTTTCCCCCTCTTTTTGAATCTATACCTCAATTTTTGCAAAGAGAGCTAAGTTCCCCAAGTAAGGAGAAACATAGAGGAATAAGACACTCAAGAAAAATTGAATCCCTTTACCCTACTATTGAATTAGATGTTTTGGAGTTTTTTCCCCTTATGTTTGAAGAGGACGTGTGATGAATATAGGAAGCCAGAATAGGGTTCAATCTTTCAAGTGTCAGTAAAACTGTTGATCTCAAGGGTTCAAAAATTTTAGCAGCAGTACACCATTCACAGTTTATAAAATAAGGTATGGATTTGAACTTGGTAACACTTTAAGCAAATAAATTACCATATGTGGTTCAGTGATAATAGATGAATTAAATTTGTATTTTTCTTGTAAAGACACCAAACATAAGTTTTTTTTCCTTTTCTCACTAAAATTACTTTATTTGTGCCTTAAGTCTTTGTGTGCTGGCTAAAGAATGTATGCACTAATAGTGTAGTACTAATGACGAGGCCAGGAAATAAAATTATTTCTGAAATTAGAAATAAAGCACAGTAAATAATGTAGAATCTTCCCTCTTGATTTTGAACACAATTCTCATTATGTGTGGAAATTAGTCTCAGGGATCAAAAAAGAAAAAGAAATAAATATCTACATGAGCATTTTAGTGAGTCTTTCTTTATATCATTGTACTGTAAATTGAACATACCTTTATTTCACATGGTGTGTTAATACTTTTTTTTCCCTTTTTTTTTTCATTTGTATGACACGAATGATCTTGTTTTTGGTTTTTTGTTGTTTTTGTTTTTGTTCTTTGTTTTTTTTTTTTTTTTAATTTATCTTGAAACATCATTGTTTTACATTTTGTCCTTAGGTGGTTTTGTTGAGACACCATTCACCTTTCTCGATTTAGCAGGCCTGGACCACCACTTCACACCTTTGGGTGGTACTAGAAAATCTGGTACAGCCATCATCATATCTCTTGACTCCCTGACCTGTAGCTAGTGCCACAGACCTAAGAACAGTTCATCCCTAGCTGAGCCATCATCACTTAGACCTAATGCATGCTTAAAATCCTACTGCTTAGCTCTAGATCTGACTGATAGCACAGTTCTTCTCAAGTGTGATCATTATTGTTTGGGGGCTTAAAGAATTTAAAATAATCCAGCTCTCCATCTATGATTCTGTGATACTGGAACCATGGACAGAAGTTTCCTCCTGTTTTTCTAGGTGAGCTAGCTTATGTCTCTGGAATTACACATTCCTTCAGGACATGTTCCATACATGATGTAAAGCACTTGATTTGGAATCAGATGACATGAATTGATTAAAATTCTGGCATAACTCCTTGCTTTCACTGTAGTTCTGGGCAAATCACTTAGCCTCCATTTTCTCAATGGTAAAATGAGCGTTTTGAATTAGATGACATCCAAGGTTCTTTCCTCTTATAAATTGATGGTCTTTTCATCCCTTGGAATAACTGCATTTCCTGCATTCAATTCTTTTTTTTATGTAAATCATTAAAAATGTTTATTAACTAAGTGATTCAAAGATCCAAAGCATCCCATTTATTTTAAATCTAATTGATCTTGATTACTTTTGCCATTTTTCTTACTTGAATAAATGCAAAAAAAAATTACTTGTTTTTAAAATTCTGTAACCCAGCAGTTTGTGTATATATGACCCTGAACAACCACTTGATGAATTATTAAAAGAATATGAAAAACATGTAACTATAAGTTCAATTTACAAGGTTGTTAATCATAGCTTAAAAGCTATTTTTTGGGGGGGTTCTTCATGATCTCATCACAATACCTGCCCACTAAGTCATATTAATATAATTAATGAATATTTTCTCAGAGTTATAATTTCTTTCTCAGAGTAATCAGAAATAGTTTTCCATGACATATAGGAAAATCAACACATTGTTGATTTTCTTCTTCTTGTAGATATTCTTTCATCTGGATTTTTTTTCTGTACTTTACAAATTTAGCATTATAGATTTCCAGAGATAAAAGGAGGAAAACTACCTAAGCTCAATTTCTTCTTCTACATTCATAGTATTAATAAAACCATTGCTGCTACTGAAAGTAAAAGATCTAGCAGCAATTTTTACTTAGACTGCTGAAAAAATCTACTTTTTTTTTTCCAGGGTAGTGAATTGGGGGACTTGATCTACAGGCTTTGAGAATAGACAGTAGATCTACTGTTTAAAAAAAAAAATCTAAAAAAAATTGGAGTTGATTAGATTTTTCAAGTCATAAAATCCCCAAGATGATTCCAACAAAGAATCTTGCTTTAAGCAAGGCCTATATTTTCTATAATTTTCAGAAAGCATTTATTTAGTAAATAACATAGTAATGATGTGCAAGAAGGCTATATATTGAGAGCTACATGGGTGAAAGTTCCTGGCCAGGATATGCTTTAAAATATTTCTCTCCTGGAGAGAGAAATAGTCTAATGCATTTCTAAAATCTCCTTGAGATAAAAAAAGAGAGAGAGAGAAAGAGAGAAGAGAAAGATTCTCTAATCCTTATGTTCCATTATCTCACCATTCATGACCAAGATGTTTTGATTTATTTTTATTCTGATTCTTTCTTTCTGGTTGCCGTTTAAATTTTTTTGGCTTTGAGAGTAACTTGGAAAGCCATCAGATTCTATCAAAGTCAGTTGGTTAGAGATAGATTCTCAAAGATTATTTCAAAGATATTTCATCAATATAAAAGTATCCAAAAGAAGTATCCCTTTTGAAAGTTAAAATGGTTTTCCTAAGAAAATCTAAACTACAAGCCTTTAGTCCTACTAAAATAGCTATCAGAAGATATAATTACACGTTTCATGTTTATGTAAAGAATATTATTTCATAAAGCCTGTTGAAAATAGAGATGAGAATACAAAATGGAATTGTGATTTCATTGATAGAGGGAATTTCTAGGTGAGCAAATTTTTGTTTGATCAACAAACTATAAATTAAAATATTAGAGAATTTTCTAGAGCAATGAGAGATTAAGTGATTTGCTCAGGGTCACATTGCAATATCTATTAGAAGGGAGATCTAAACCCAGGCTTTCCTGGATAACTTGCTATCTGTTACACCAAACTATTTCAAACCTTGGAAATAATGGTCCAAAACAGTTCATTTGTTCAAGGAAAAATGGCCCTGTAATAAGATATTTAGACAAGAAGAAATCTGTCAACATATAAATTAAATTAATATTGAAAAAATATTGAAAAATTAATAAATCCTATGGAATTTTTCAAATATTTTAATATCATATTTATATATTTATTTTAATCATGTAATTTAATTATAATAAATTGGTAGTATAATGTAATATAGTATTTTATATATTTATGTTTTAATGTAATATTTTTCAAATCACTGATGAAAATAAAACTCAGCACAAAAAACTTGGGTATTTTTTTTAAGAGTCTACTGAAAATTTTTTTAAAGAATAATGTGGAGCCCTTGCAATTGGCAGTATTGAGGAAGAAAAGTGACACTTGTCTGAGAGGCAATTACCTAAAGGGTTTCTATGATTTATTAGTATATTATTAACTGGATGTGTTCTTCAATATAATAGAACCCATGTAACAATGAGCATGAGTGGGTTCGTTTCTATTCATAGCATGCTAGATTCAATTTTGCCATTTCTGTCACTATTATCCCCTTTTGACTTTGCACGTTATACATGATAATAATTTGCCAGCAAACCATAAGTTATGAGAATCAAGATAATAAGATCTCATTTCACTTAATTTAACTGTTTCTCTCTCTTGGAAGGCGTATTTGGAGGAGGGCAGATAGTTCATCTGTGCTGTGTAAGACTGCTCCCAACAGTGTATGATGGTGACAAGTGATGATCCTTAGTTGTCTTATTTCAAAAACTGGATGCTGTTGGCAGAAAGCTTCCACACCTTGAAAGAGTTTCTTCTTTTGGACACTCAAAAGTATTGTTGTTAGCTTGCTTTGGTGTCCTGGGGAAATTACATAACTAGTTGCTAGAAGCTACTTTGCACATACACACCCTCAAATTTTTGGTTCTTTTTATACTTTTGTGCACTTTCCCTAGGAGAGTAAAACCCACTTGTTGTTTTCGGCTCGGTTGGGGTTGGGGGGAGAGGGAGGTATCATAATATATGGTCACCTTTATGATTTCTAGTGATGCTGTTCTAAATTCAGCAGAGGCTTATGCCTTTAATCCTCCTGGAGGGGAGATTTTCCTCCATCCCAACTCTCTTTTCCAGGAAGAGTGAAATAAGCGCATTGTGTTATCCCTATGCGCTATGTCCCCTTTAGTTTAATCTACTATATCCCAGTTGGTTTTGCTGACACAGAAACTGATGCCCCCAAAACTGGCTTTGTTTGTCCTACCAAAGAAAGGAATTTCCTGCCCAGCCTTTAAGTTACCCATCAAACATCCACTGAGAAAACTGTGCTATTTTAAGTGATCTAGCAATAGAGCTGAATCCATCCAGACCTAGCTTTCCCTTTCATCTGCCAGCTAGAAAGCTTGGGTCTTGCATGTGGGCTGTCAATTAGCATTATCTCCATTTGTTTTAGATCCAGACAGGCGGTCAGTTTCAACAATGAATCTTTCGAAACATGTTGATCCAGTCATTAGCAAGCGGCTCTCCTCTTCATCTGCAACATTACTAAATTCTCCAGATAGAGGTACAGTCAAAAGGAAAATTTTAAAGTGTTCTGTCTTATTACCTAATGGCTCTTTTGCATATTTACAGCTACACTAAGCATCTGAAGTTGTTTTCCTTCCCTACATTTCTTAAATAGGAAGAAAAAACTCCAAACTAAAAAAAGCATTAAGCGCCGAACAACGTTTTCCTTGCCGAGAAGACCATTTTTCATTTTAGAACTTGGCTGAATGATTGCATTTAGTACACGGTGAAAATGGTGCTTCCTGTCAAGTTTTTAGTAAAAGAGTTTACAGCGCCAGAAACAACCCACTTTATCCACAAAAAATGCACGTGGCCTTTTCTGAGAACATTTATTGGGGCTCTAGCCACGTGGTCATTTGGCTGTTTTTCTGTACTATGGGAATGCCTGGTTTTGAATTTCCAAGCCTCACTTCAAGTGGTTCATGTTGGTAAATGTCATTGTTTGAATTTATTTCTCATTGAATCAGACATTTTTATTACATTTCATGTGTCTATGTTCTTGCTTTTTCATGTCAATTCATTTAGCCTTGAGATTTGCCTTAATTTCCACAATGTCTTCACAAATTAGCAGTCACAGCCTTCCCATTAGCAGCATTTCATTCAGATTTTGAGTTGCTTTCATTGCAAGGATTTACAGTACATGAGATGCTAGCAGTTAAAGTTTTGTGTATATATATATATATACCACAAAAGGAAAAAAATCCTGCTTCTTTTAAAGGTATATATTATACACTTTTTACAAGCTGAGCTATAAGAAATATCAAGATTTTAAAGCTGACTTACTGTGCAATATGAAAACATTCTTTTAAAATAAACATCACAAGCTGATTACTTTGAAAATTTCATTATGAAACTGTAAATTTTCAGTGTTTATTGTCATCATGTATATATGTATAAAATGTATGTTTATTCTATACTTGTGTGTATGTATATTTCTATACTTTTCATATTGTATATTCTTATATCGTTTATGTAAAATGTTAGAATGTTATAAAAATGTTGAAAGTAACTGTTAACATATTACTTTAAAATATTTGAACCTAGGGACAAAAAAAAAAAAAAAAAAGAAGGGGAGCTCCTTCTTTAACACAAACTCTATTTCTGTTTCTAAGCTATTTGAATTTACATTCAGAGATTCTCTTTGACATACAATCTAGAAAATACAGTTAAATGATAGTGATTTCACATACAATTATCCCTTCAATAACATAGAGATTAGGGTAAAGATGCCCCTATTAACTGGAAAATCCACTTAAATTTTTTTGACCTTCCCTTTATCCCAGAGAAGTCTGAATTGTTATAGTATTAAAAGAAAATATATCTCTAATTATGTAATATTATACATATAGTTTATGCATTTCTGAGTTTCTAAACTTTTTCTGTATCATCTGCTAGCCTTCACAGTTTACTTGTAGTTTCTGCTAAACTTCCCCCAAAATCTCATTTAATTTCTTATGGTGACCTGGGATATACTGAAAACATTTTGGGGAAAGTCACAAGGAGGAAGAGGTAATTGTACGTGCAGGAAGAACCTTTTTTCCAAATAGTATTTATAGTTATACATACAGGCCTCTAAGCCCAACAAAAGCAACTTAGGAAAGCTGTTTTTTTTAACCATTTGTCTTTACTTTCTATGGACTTGATCTGTTTAGCATGTCAGCATATATTACCAGCGTTCCCTGGTGCCATGGCTGGCGTTGATAGAACAAGAGGTTGCTTAACTTTTCCCCTAGGAATGTTAGTGACAAGTGCTAAGGCTGTCTCAGTTAGTAAATCAGGTAGAGAGAGTCCTATGGATGGGCAGCAAGCAATAGAATGTATAAGACAAAACCTAATAGATTGACTTCAGAGTCAGAATCTGAAAGCTAGAATGGGCCTAAGAAGTCATTTAATATAATCTCTTTCTCCCTCCCTCTCTTCCCATGTTTCTACTTGCTTTATAAACAAGGGAATTGAGGTGGAAGAAAAATTAAACAATTTATCTAAGGTCAAACAGGTTACTGTGGAGCAGTGACTAAAAGTCATGTTTTTTCTGTGCTTACTGTAGTATTGTAAATGGCTAATATATTTCATGGGGATCCATTCATGGAGGACTTTTCCCTAAATGTAATCATTTCTTTTTGATGAAGAATTATGGAGAAAGCTTTGGGTTTCAGAGGCAGGTGACGACCAAGTAGTAGATTACAGTAAGGATCAGAAAATAGCAAATTTAAGATTTATTCTGTTTGAATAAGAAAAGCAGAATTAGGATACTGACTACTAGGCATGGTTCTAGGAAACAGAACAAGACAGAAATAAGGCACCACATTTATTAGATCCTTCTTTTCTGCCTCTTTATCAAGAAAGCATTGATCTTACAGAGGCTTCTGGGTGAGATCAAAGGAAAGGACAGGTTCAAGTTCACCAGAACTCCCCAAAGAAAGGTTCATGTGATAAGAGTAAGCACCAATGTCAGGAAGTCAAGTAATTCCCTTACAGTGGATCTGAGGAAGTCAAGGATTTTGGGGTTGTTTCATTTTTTTGTTTTTGCCAACAGATATATCAATTTGTGTATTTCATTCCTAAAATAGTAAGATTTGAGATAAGGAGGAATTTTTCTTTCTGTTAACTGTGAAAGAGGAATTGTTGTTGGCATATTACTTAAAATCATTTTTATCTATTTATTAAAATGAAACTAGGCAACCCAACCCAAGGAGCCATAAGGACTCATTGTTAAGTCATTTTATCTACTACTGATCTAGTGGTATAGAGAAACTTTATTGCCTACCCATGTCTTAACTTCTACATCCATGCTAAATTTCATATATCCTAGATCTTCTTTGCTTATTCATGTACGATTAACTGTGTCCTCTGATTCCCACACACCGGTGTGTCTTGTTTGGTTTTTTAATATTCTTCTAACCTTAGTGAAGTGATAACCCACCTAGCTACCTAGTTATAAGAAGATGGTCCATAAAATCTAACTTAGTCAAGTAAAGATCCCTATGAAATTAGTGTTTCTTTTGAATTTTGAACCTTTAAGAGAGTATTATGATAAAACTTCACTGTAATAGGAAATGAATTAAGAAATACTTTTCTTTAAAGAGGGATTGTGATTTGCTAAGGTTTTTTTTTTTTTGGAGGGGGGTCATTGTAGCCACAAAATAGTTTTAGTCACTGGAAATTGTTAGGTTAAGAGCTTTCAATTAATTTCTCATCCTCTTTGATCTTTCTTGCTTAGCAAGTTTTTCGAGAGATGAGACATGTTGAAGCATAATAATGATAATATTAGCAGGTATGTAGATGATAGAGTTTTAAGATTTTTTTCCAAGTATCTTATCTTATTTGATCCTCATAACTCTGTAAGTATTTCTATTATCCCCATTTTACAGATGAGGAAACTGAGACGAAAAGAGATTGTAACTTACTTAGGGTCACACATCTAATCATTGTGTGAGGCAGGACTTGAACTCATCTCTTCTTGTTTCAAGTCCAGGGCTCTAAGGAAAGCATTCTTTTTTTGAAATAAAATCAAAGACAGTTTTACCTGTATGAACTTCAAATTAGCAACATGTCCTTTGTGAGTATATAGTGCTTTTACTTTTAATACTTTTTCCATACAATTATTCAGAGATCTGATCCTGCACCTTCTGGAGGAAATCTATATCTTTTTAAGAAGCTTTAGAAGAATAGATTTACCATCTCTTAATCATAAGGAAAATTACAATAAATTTTAAATTTTCTTCTTTTTAGGTAAAGGAAAAGAAGAGAGGTGTGAATAATACTTAATCTTCTTAATTCTTAAACTCAAAATAAACCTCTACAGGTTATTTTAAGAGGAGGAAAGAGGCACAGTATACTCTCTGACCCAGCAATCTCTCACACCAGCATTATCATATATTATTAAATGATGTCTTGGAGTCTTACATAGTATCTCTTTGAAGCAGTATTACAGGGACAAAGGAATCTGTATGGATCCCCATGAACTCCTTAGAGACATATATACCTATTATAAAGGAGCTATTTCATTAAAAGAATAATCCCTATCATGAATGCACTTGAAAAATAGTTTTGCAAAGAAAGGAACACAGACTGTTTGGGGACTAGAGAGTAATGCTGAAATCCTGGATTTTGTATGTGGATTTTATTACTGTGTAATTTGTGGCAAAATATCTAGTTTTATGTGCCTTGATTTTTCCATCTTCAACCCTAAATTTCCATCTACAATCATCAATGTCAAATTTACTTCAATGTTTGTTACAGAGTAAGAAAAAAAATGGTGGTATGCTAAGTAAAATATTGCTCTCAATATCTGTGACCTCCTAATTAGTTAGCACCAGCACATAATAATTGGTACTTTAAGGAAAAGCCCAATACAAGTGTGTATTCTTAGACTCTAAAATGCAGCTCTGTAATTTTTTTTTTGGTGGATTTCATGGCTCATATTTTAATTCTGTTCATTCAATTATTTAATAGTAATAACAAAGTTCTAATTATAAAACTTGACAAATTAAATAATGAGTCAGATAAAATAATAAATCCATGATGCTGTATCACATTTTAACATTATTTATTTTGATGGGTACTATTTAGTTTTCATTCTGCAATAGTAAATGAGAGACCTGTAAAGAAAAAAAAAAAATCCTCATATAGAAGCAAAGTTTTAGATTGGCATGTGCTTAGCCATTGAATGGCATTGAATGGGAGAAATGAGACATAGGAAAGAGATTCTGGAAGAAACAATTTGAATCTTTGAGTTACAACTAAGAAAAGTTGAGCTTCATCCCTCAGAGGCTAAAAAGCAAAAGTGGAAAGAGATTCGTCAACCTCTCTTATTATCCTTCTCATTTTTTTCTGCTTCAATTCCTTGTCATTCCCCACACACATTCAAAATATGATTATGTGATGAAAACCTTCAGTTAATGTAGTTCACCTTTTTCCCATTAATTTTTTTCTTACTCTAATATAATATATTCTAATTTTAGGCTATAGTAGTTTCCATAGAGATTAGATTCAGAGTTACACTGTCATTAAAGTCTAAGCTATTGTCACATTCATTCACTGGGATTCACACAGATTTATAGATGTTACAATTGCATTCTTTTATTAATGTTTTATGGCATTTTATATAGTAATTACTCTAACAATTATGACAGTTTAATTATTGGGATTCAGTCCAGAAAGCCTAAATCTAACAGTGTTTCTCATTTATCCCTAGAGTGAACAAGGATGAAAAAAAAAAAAAATCAGGATTGAATTCTTTAAGTATGTGCTCACATAATTATGCTTTAGTAAACTGGGAATTCCTTCCTATTGTTGATGTTATAATCATCATGACTTTCCTCATAGTTTTGCCCCACATAGTTTCCTAATGGAAGTCAAGTGCCCTTCCTTTGAGAATCTGACCTTAAAACATTAATCTAAGAAAACTGACATCTTTTTAAGCAAAGATGCTGCTACAACCTAGTATTTTTGATGCTGAATAGGTGTCACCTTCAGTTAATCATTGTGAGTTTATTAAATACCTACTAGGTGCTAATCACCATTCTAGGTGCTGAAGATACAAAGCCAAAACAAAATAGTCCACAAGAAGCATTCAGTCTATTGTACTTTTTAAAGTACATTTTTTAGGGGACTATATTCCAAAATACAAATATGGAATCTATATTCCATTGGATCTTCACAGAATTGGCTCATTTCTCTTAAGATATTTTAAGGAAATCATTTTTGTAACTTCTCTAAGTGGTAGTCATCTGAATTATTTAGGTAATTAATTAAGAGATTTAAGAATTGATTTTATGAAGGATCAATATATATTTCTTGATATTGGCTGTCAAGCCTTGATTGTTACTTCAGCCTACCTCCTTTTGTATTATTTTCACTTGAGTGTTCAGGATTGATATTGGTCATCTAGAGATTTTTTTTTCCTTCAAGTTGGCTTATGGCTCTTATGTTTAATTTTATCTTATTCCAACAGTAAACCTTATCTTCTACCATAAATTTGAATGTGGCTTGAAAGTCGGGGACCTGGAGAGCCCTATTTATAACTTTAAAACCATTACCATGACTGTGCTGAATGGAAATATAGGAATAGAAGCACCATAAAGTGCTTGCCATGCAGTCTGTCTTTTTAAAATTGTGTTAAATTGTTTTTCTTATTTAGTTAAAAGTTGAGGAGTATATGTCTTGTCATATACCTATATGTGAATGTTTTTCCTCATTAGAATGTAAGCTCCTAGAGGGCAGGGATTGTTTAAGCTTTGTCTTTGTATCTCTGGCACCGAGCACAGTGGCTGGCATGTAATTGTTTAATAAGTGCTGGTTGATTGACTGAAAAAGGAAACTGGGTTCTAGTCCCAGTTTCCCACTTCTTAGCTGTGCAGCCATGAGAAAAGCCAGTGTCCTCTGAATCTCTGTTCTTCATTTGCTCCTACCTCACAGGGTTGTTGTGAGGATCTGTTCAAATAATATACCTGTAAGGCGTTTTGTAGAACATAAAGTGCTAATAGAAACAGAAGTTGTGATTATCTAGTGATCTTCAATGGGAACCCTTTTGTTAGTTTTTTGTTAACTCAGATGAAAAGTCTAATATTCTGGCAAAGCCTTTGTTGTGGCTAATTCTGCAATAGTAGATTCAATCTACTAATCTGCTTGGGTGGGTTAATACAAACACCCCATCTGAGGCCCGGATATCTTACAGATAACCACCTGCCTAGAGAAGAGATGGCATATGCTAAGACTACATTCACAATGTTTGTTTCGTTTGTTGAGCAGAGTTGGGGGAAATCAGGAACAAATAGGAATTAGCAAGATGTTTGGGTTAGCTATCATAGTTTAATGGCTACCTGTTTAAGGTAGGTGATGAAATGGGCTGTTTCAATTCAACCATGTTTGATTAGAGCCCCTTTTACAAGGGATGCACCAGGCTAAGCATTAGGGATACAGAGTAGATAATTTGATCCTCTTAGGAACTCCTAATGGTGATGTTCAGCAGACTTCACTTTTCCAGAAACCCCAGTGTCATTTCAAGACGTTGAAGTATGGAGACAGTAGCGATAATGTGCTGAGCCCCCTCATCTGTGGAAAGAATGCTCTCTAACATCTTACTTATGTGGTGACATTTAGCTCGCCGCCTGCAGCTCAGCCCCTGGGAGAGCAGCATTGTAAACAGACTCCTGACGCCCACACATTCGTTCCTGGCCAGAAGTAAAAGCACCGCTGCCTTGTCTGGAGATGCAGGTAAAACTTTACAAAGTGGAGCCTTCTGGGGAGAGCTGAGCATCCTTTCAAAGCATTCTAAACAACCATTTGGTCTAATCAAATTTCAGCTTTCTCTGAAGTGCACCCCGCCAGGTGAAATGGCTTTGGAAATTTATCTGTTTGGTGTTGGTTTCATGCTATCTGTATTGTTTTCTTGTCAAAGTCTTAGCATCTTTATCTGGACACCAGATGCCCATAGAGACAGAAGGGAGCCTCCTGCTGTTTATCAGATGTATCTAGATACCCTCTTTCTGTTCATGGCAGATATGTAGCTGAACAATTTCCCCTTTTTTCATTTCTATGCCTTTATTTGAGTAGAAAAATAGAAATGAGCATCATTTATTTTGGCATTAATCCTTATAAAGAATCTGGATCTAAAATCTAGAAGTAAGAATAAAATCAAAGGGTAAGTCTTTTAGGTATAACAGAATATGGTTTCCTTCATGTGGTCTCAAGCAACAAAAATTCCTTGTGTCTGTCTTCCATGGGTAATTTAAAGAATACATTATCAGCCACAGAGAGGTGTTGTGAGACTAAAGTACAGCATTGCAGATTTGGGGAAAAAAGTTTTTAAATTTCCAGTGTGGATTATTTTAAACTATTATTTAAGAACCTCAAATCACAACACAGAAACAGGTCAATTAATTTAACTGTGAATTAATGTAAAGCTATACTTGTTAGAAAAGTGTGCTTTAATTTCTCCAAGACATCTTTCATCTTGAATTGATTCATATGTTCCCAAATGCCTTTGAAAGGGGATTAAGTGACCAAACCATTTCCCTTTGCCTTCTCCAAATAGAAAAATGAAGATAATTTGCATAAAGTTCCTCCTAAAGATGCTTTGATTCTACAAGCTCCTGTCCTTTTTGCCTGCATAAATAATATTACTTTATACTTTTATAGTTATCTTTCATCTAAGGTACTTACAGGACTTTACTAGCTCTATCTCCATAATTCTCACAACACCCCTATGAGGCACATAAGGTACATGGTATGATTATTCCCATAGCAGAAATGAGGCAACTAGGAAGACTAAAGGATTTATTCCAGGATGATTCTATGGCAGAGAAAGAAGTGAAATCTACATCTGCAAAATTTCAGATCTCATTATCTCTCCCTGGTCCCTGGCACAGCCATCTGTGCATAATGGGTGTTCAGTTAAAGAGCTAGACCATATTGCTTCTCATCATTTGAAACTCATTACTAGATTCTAGAAGTGTGGAATTCTGATTTTTAAAAGCCATAGTTTTGCCCATTGATTCCATCCTTTCATAGTCATCAAATGAAATTATCTTCATTTACACCTAAATGAAGAACACCACAATGGTTGTATGGCTTCGTGATTTAGTATGTCTACATTATATGTTGTTTGATCTCCAATCATTTTTGCAGATTGGGAATTACTTATTTCCCTATATATACCATTAACATTCATTAGAGCCCTTCTTACTTCATTCTTTTCCTTTCCCAAGTGATCCCCATTTTCTTACCTCCTTTCATCAGTGCACCTGGCCAGAGTAATTCTCATCAAGTATTCTAACAACTTCTTATCTGTTTTGCAATTTCTTTCACCTGTTTTCCTTTTTCCAAATGGATTTACTCACATAATTCTCTCTGCAGCATGAACCATGTACTTCCTTTTATGTTACTCGATGTAATAAGATAACCCTTATATTGCGTTGTTACTGATCGTTGCTTAACTGTACTCTAATATGTTGTCTGTCCATTTCTTATGCCAACAAAATTTTTGAGATTTTCTTATTTCAATTGGAGCTTATGTGTGAAAAAAACTTTCAATTTTAAGTTTAATGTCAATATCTTAATTTTTTTTTTATTTTCCTTTGTTTTCTTTTTGGTCTTCCATTCTTTAGGATTATTCCTTTGCTATAGCTCTTTTTCCTAATCACTGCAGGAATGAAGAAAACCAGGCATAAAAGTAGGGTACTTTGAAAACTACATTTTTCCATGTAATTTTCCATGCCACTTATAAAATATCAGCTGCTTTCACATCTCAGAAGCAAAAGGGATACCTTATCTCTTATTGACATGGGCAATATATCAGTTATAAAATGAAGAAAGTCTTTCATGGCACCTGCTTTATGTGCCTTTACCTTCAATTGCTTTTCTATAATCATTCAACCCAAACACTTGAAATGTGAGTGATCATTTATTTTAAGACACAGAAGCCTGTTTAGGCAGACACAGTTTTTCAGAATTCAGAAAATTCAAATGTCTTGAGAGGATTAGGGAAAATTGCCAGGCATGTTTTAAATATGGTGTTTACAGTGGAAATAGTAGTTGGAAATTAAATTACTTCCCATAAGGAAGCAATATCTATTGAAAAAGATTATTTCATCTTTTCTGTGTTTCAGTCCTGATCACTTGAACTAAACTAGTAGGTTGTTCCACTGTTTCTCCTTGAGTTAACTTGAGACATGAGGATGAAAAAAAAAAAAAAATAGTAATACCATGCGAGAATTTTTCAAAGACATTTTCACTTTTTAAAAATCTCTATTATTTAAGTATATTATGATAAAAGAGTTTGGACAGGGAATGAGCACAAATTAGTGTAAGATTATTTCTTCAGAAGATTGAAACTACAAAATGAATCATTTAAAGAGATGTACCCTATTAAAGGACATGCTCAACAGAACAGAAACTCACTGCATCCCTAAGAGGAATTTAAAATTGTCCACCTTATCTGGAAGATGATACCTTAAACAATTAAGGTTTGGGATTTTGCAAATGCTACACTGGGGAAGATTTGAATATATTCTCATGTTCTCATTTAATATTATCTCCTGCTACATGATAAAATGTAAACCAATGGGAAGGATGAAATTGGCATAGATCCAAGATATTCTCAGAAAATATTCTTCAGAGACCTGCTGAAATTGCATTGCATTTTATAGGAGAAGGGAAAAGGTATATCTGGATGCTTCATTCCACTTTGAAGGTGAAACTTATGGCCTTGGAGTCGGTATGTTTCTGTTTTTATTTTTTTCCCCCTCAGGGGATTAATGACCAGGAGGAAGCATACATAGCCGTAGGCAGAGCCAGAGGCCATTAGCCTCAATTGATCAATAATCCTGAGGGGAAAAAAATAAAAACAGAAACATGCTGGCTCCAAGGTCATAGGTTTCACCTTCAAAATGGAGGTTAATGGCCCCTGGCTTTGCCTAAGGCTATGTATGCCTCCTCCTGGTCATTAATCCCCTGGAAAGGGTAGGTTTGTGAGAATGATGAGATTCAGTGACAATGTGTATAACCTTAAGAAGCTCTGGAACCTAGATGTTAGGATTTTTCCCCGAGGAAATTAAACTTACTTTTTAAGTGATTGAAAAAACAAATAGTTACTTCTGTTGAGGTTCTTACAGAATCTGCCATTAGCTGAAAGAAAATCTGATGGCATATCCCATAATTTAACTAGGGAAAGCATACAATTATGAACTAATTTCCTTTTGTATATCAAACCTACATGCCACTGGATGAGAGAGTATGCTGTCTGAAAATTTAAAAATCTCTGTGATTGTAGATGTCCTTGTTTATGATATCCCTATTACAACCCTCTAAATTTAAGTATAATCTTTTGCATTCATGAATAATCCCCCAAATGTTATAGAAATTTATACTTGGTCACATTTTAAATAGATCAAGAGATATACCTAGTATTTATTTAAATAGTAAAAATGGAAAACTTAAGCCTGAAAACTAAGACTACCCTTGCCAGCTGAGATAATTGAAAATAAATTTGATCATCTACATGCAATTACATAATGATACTTGTGTAGTACATTATTTTAGCATCCTTAAGGCTATAAAAACATGTAATTCATGGTAATGCTCATTTTATGGGGGACAGAAAGTGATAAATGTGTTTTTTAAAAGGTAGCTCAAAAATATTTTATTTTTTATTAGAAACGTGTGCTTTTAGAAAAGCTAAAATAAATATATGTAATAGTGATTAAATATTTTAAATATGTTTACATGTTTAAGATGATCTTTGATTTTTTTTTTTTTTTTTTTTTTTTTTTTTTTGGCAATGATGATTATAGATCCACAATTAGAACACTGCATCTGCCATCAGTAAGACCTAAATTCAAATCCAGCCTGAGAGGCTTATTAGCGCTTTGATGCTGGGAAAATCACTTAATTCACTGTCTGCCCCAGTTTCCTCATCTGCAAAATGGGGATAATAATAGCACCTACCTCTCTAGAGTCCTTGTGAGGATCAAATGAGACAATTGTAAACAAAGCATTTAACACAGTGTCTAGCATATTGTAAGGTCTATGCAAGTGTTTATTATTACCCCCAAAATGTGTGCTTACATACACATTGATGTCTATTTTAAACACAAAAAATAAAAGCATCACTCATCTAATTTGTGGGCTTATAGCTAAAACCTTTATCTTTAAAAAAAAAATGTAAATGATAATCTATCCTTAACTCCTTTAATAGAAAGAAATGTAATTATTCTTACTCCTTAGGCTGCTGAACTTTCCTCCTGGCATAGTTGTACTGTGGCTTGCTGGCTGGCTTGCTAACTCTGTTTCTGTGTATGTCTGTATGTCTCTGTGTGTGTGTGTGTCTGTGTATCTGTATTTCGGTCTATGTATCTGTCTTTTTTTCCCATCATAATGCTAGTTACAAGAAATCTGACTTCTGTCTACATAACCTTTAAGCCATCCTTAAATCCTATATTTGTCTGAAACAAACCACTCTTGTGTCCTCGAAGGTAGATTTTAACCAGAACCATCATTTATTAGCTAAGACCATTGCCTGCTGCCTTTCATTATTGGCTACATCTGGATTTTTGATCTGTTGTCTAAATATGGCTGAATCACTCACAAGATATCCATCCATTTCATTTGAATGCCCATTTATTCCTTTTGAAGGCATCATGAGTTCATGGGGCCATGGGAAGAATTGAGTGATGGTTCTGGGTGATCTAGAGATAATAATATCTTCTCCTTCCTTTTCTTCTTTCGGCTTTGCTCCTTTTCCTGCACTTCGCTTCTGGCTTTCCTTCTTCAACTCTGATACTACCCTGTGTAAAACAATCAACTGCATCCTAGTTATCCCCATTTGTCCTCGTTCAGCATCTTGCAGCCCCATCAACATTATGTCCTACAAAGCTGCACATTGTAGAAATCCAGTTGACCGGCCCAAACTCTTTGTAACACCACCCGAAGGTACTGGGCGAAGGAGAACTCTGCACAATACAATGGTGAGTAATCATTGGGAATGGGTTAATAGGGGTGCAGCCCCAAAAGACTGTTAGAACTACAGAGAGATCCAAATGACCTTTGGGGAGAACAGCTGTACCCTGGCCCCAATACCTGGATTTTGTGCCCTTCTCATGCCCAAATCTTAGAATCCCCAGCTCAAAAGTCAAAATATAGCTAAAATTTGAGCCTCTACATGAATCTCTTCCTGCTTTCCTCTCCTACTTAGTGATCAGCAGCCCCTACCCTACAACACATATACTGTACTGTCAATTGCTTAGTAAGGAAATCTCAATAAAGAATATCCTCTCCTGCTGCAAAATGGGCTCATCTTTGGCAAGCAGGGGAGGTACATGTACATGCTAGGAAATTAGTTTGCACAGTGCATTGAGAGCACCCAAAGTTGTCTTATTTGGACTACTCCAAATACAATCCAGTAGATAGATAGCTGCTGAATGACTGAGAATCCATCAATTAATAAGTATTTGTTATTTACCTAGTATGTGCCAGGAACTATGCAAAATATTGGGGATACCAAACAAAACAACTTTTGATTAAAAGGACCTTACATTCTTTTAAGGGAAAATTCACATGTACACATAGAAATAAATACAAATACAACTAACACATAATTCCATGTGTGTGTACACAGTATGTTTGTATACATATATGTGTAAATAATTTACCTCTCTTTTTTTTTCCTGAGGCTTTTGGGGTTAGTGACCTGCCCAGGGTCACACAGCTAGTTAGTGTTAAATGTCTGAGGTCACATTTGAACTCAGGTCCTCCTGACTTCAGGGCCGGTGCTCTATCTACTTTGCCACCCAGCTGCCCCATTTACCTCACTTTTTAAGGGAAATCACATGTACATTTTGAAGCAAATAAACATACCTGCATATATATGTAGGTACATGTGCAAAGATAATTTTATTTCACTTGTGTTTTTGAGGAGTATCACATGTACACATAGAAGTGAATATAAACATCACATACTTATATGTGCGTGTATATACATGTGTACATATATATGTTTACATGTATGGTTTGTCCATTTCCCTGCTTGCTTCAGGTTCCTCATCTGTAAAAATGAGTTGGAGAAGAAAATGGCAAACCCCTCCAGTATCTTTGCCATGAAAGTTCCAAGTGAGGTCACAAAGAGTAGGACACAGCTGAAAAACAACAATAAATAATTGATGGGAGCTGGGGAAATCTAAAGAGGTAGGGGACAGAAAGGAGTATGATGTAGGCATTGGAGTCAACTCATTTATGCTAAGGCACAGAAAGAAATGTGGAATCTTATGTGCCAGTAATGCAAATAGAACAATGTGGGTGGACTATAGAGCATGTGAAGGGGAGTGATGAGTAATAAATCTGGAAAGGTAGGCTGCAGTTAGATTATGAAGAACTTGAAATACCAGAGAGAAATGTATATTTTATCTTAGATTGGGAGTCACTGGAACTTCTTAAGCAAGGAAATGAGAATTATTAGCCATTGTTGCTGTGTGATAGTCTCTAACACACTCATGGGATTACATTAAGAAAAGTCATCCGTAAAGCCCAGGATGTGTCATATGGACTTGAGCTGGTATTGTCATGTCAAACACTAGGATGACTGTGTTTTGTCTGCCTGTGGTAATGAACAGCATCTCCAAAGAGGAACGTAAAGATAATTTCCCACCTTGGCTCTATCTCATCAGTAAAATCTGGATGGCTGATTTTGAATGCATTTACAAAACTAGTACTCTTTTGGTGTTTTAAAGATGCATTTAGTTGAAAGTTAATTTATTGTGGAATCCCCAATGATTAAGACACTTGGTTCATTTCCCACCTCAGATATTTTTATTTGAGCTTGGACAAATCACATTAGTTTTCTGAACAGCATTTGTTGCATATCTGTGAAATGAGGGGGTTGAACTAGATGTTCTCCAAGGGCCTTCCAGATCTAATCTTTGACCATTAGTCTTTTAAACTTTGATTTTTATATGTCTATTATATGATTTGATCATTAAGGAAAACAACATGTCCATTCTTAATGGAGATGATGCCACAGTCTTGTTCTTTTTCATTACATACCTTGCATATAATAAGATAGTTTAGAGATTAGGTTGTTTTTCCTTTATTTTGAAATGCATGGGTATTTTACATGTACGGGAAGAAATGCCATTTTTTTCTATTTTCCCTCTGGCTTTAACTGATTCATCATCCAACTGAAAGACTCCACTAATTATCCAGCCATGATCATAGCATGGCCTGTTTAATGAAAGCCTAGAACACATTATTTTAAAATTTTAACTCTATAGAGTGACTCAGATTTAAGATGAAAGACTCTTTAAAGGATTTTTCATAGACCTTTGAGGATAACACGTGTGTGATTGGGCAAGTCTGATATTGGTGCTAAAAGATACAGTACCTCTCAAGCCAATTGTTCTAGAATCTATCTTTAATTCTTGATTGAGACACTTGCCAAAGATGAAGAAATTTTTTGATGTGAGAATTTCATATATTGACTTTGAACAATTGGGAGAGTTTAGCTTTGGATTTAGAGTCATAGATTCATCTTCCACACCTTGAATGACTGGAGGAAATTCTGCCCCTAGGGCAAATTTTTTGGAGGGTGGGGGGTGGGGCAGACACACATTTGGGAGTCTAGTGAAATCTATGGATTCCTTTTTAGAATAATGTTCAATGAATAAAACAAGTACATAGGATTATTGACAAAACTAATTAGGATACTTAAACAAGTTCATAAGTACCATATTAAGAACCCTATTCTTAAGCATTCAAGATCTTTAAAAAAAAAAGTATTTGAATCTTTTTTTTTAAAAGACATTTACCTTAAAAGACATTAAAGGGAGCAGCTAGATAGTGTCGGCCCTGAAGTCAGGAAGAACTGAGTTCAAATGCAGCCTCAGACACTTAACACTTCCTAGCTGTGTGACCCTGGGCAAGTCACTTAACCCCAATTGACTCGGCAAAAAAAAAAAAAAAAAAAAAAGACATTAAAAAAAAACACATTTACCTTAAAATTAAAAAAAAAAAAAAAAAAAAAAAAGAAAATGAAAGAAAAGAAAAAAATTATTTATTTCTGCTATAAATACATGGAAGAAAATCTAGGTTAATGCGGTCACAAATCAATTTTTACTATTAGCTAAATGTAACATTTAAAGGAAATCATACTGAGAATGGCCCTGATTAAAACTGAAATGACTTTTTTCTTTGTTGGCCTTTTTGTCTCTCAGCACTAAAAAACCACGGTTCAATTGGCAGCTCTCTCTCTTTTTTTTCCTACTAGAACCTACTTTCAGGAAAGGCTTAGATGAGCTATTTTCACCTTACAATGAATTCTCAACTACTGACCCCATCCATACCCTCCTTTTCCAATCAATTGCCAAGGCTTTCTGATTCTCCTTCCACATCATGTCTGGTAGTGGTCTCCTCCTTTCCACTCACACAGAAATGTTACTACTATGATCATGCTTTTATCACTTCTCACCTAGATTATTGTGGTAACCTCCCAATTGGTCTCTCTGCTTCCAGTCTCTTCCCCCTTTCATTCATCCTCTGCATAGCTGCCAAAGTGAGATTAGTAAAGCACATGTTTGGCCCTGATTCAGTAAATTCCAATGACTTCCTATCCCCTCCTTCAACCTAAAAAGAGGCTAAATAGAAAATGAATAATTAAAGAGATTCCTTCTGCCGCGCCTTGTTAAAATCCAGAATTTATGAAATGTTAAAACTTGCTTTCCCCCTTCCCATTCAGACGTCTTTCAGACTCAGAGACTTAGGGAAGAAGGGAATTTTTGAGGTTATTTAGTCTCTCTTAGAAGAATTGACTTGCCCAAAGTCACCGAAATCTTTTGGCTCCAAATCCAAGGCTCTTTCTATTGAACTACACAACTTCCCACTACTTTACCCTCTCCACCTTGAAAACTTCTTTTCCCCTTCAGATTTCTTTTAATCTGATCTTATCTATGTAAAAATGCTACGCGGGACTGGGAGAAAGATCTTTGCTGATTACATACCAATCTGATTTGTTTTAGCTCTCCCAGACATAGCTCTGACCACAGATGTAATGAAAGGGTTAAAAAATGGGATGCTACTTAAGAGGCTCCAGAGGGAAGGTTAGGAAAGAGACCTTGAAACAAACAGTGATTCCCTAGAACCATAAGAAGAGCTATGATAGCATTAATACAATATATATATATTTTTGTACATATATAATAACCAGTAGAGAACTAGAAGTAAATAATTCCTTATGTTTACCATATTGGAAAATCTTCAATTTATCTAAGAAGAAACTTAACATTATTGGTTAATTGGACCTTCATCTCTTGTTAGTGATTATTTCTTTAGAGTACTAGAAAAAATGCTAGGTGATAAGGGATTGAGGAGGCATTGGATGGTGAGACAATGGAGGAATTAGGTAGACCACTCAGATTTCAAGCATAAGGTAAGTTACTTCAGCTTCTAATAGTTACCTTTAGAATACTTGTTTTTATTGTCTTTTCTCTAACCCAGATGTTAAAGAGCCATATTTTCATTAGAAGTGTTTTGAATATGGGGTGACTTTATTTAATTCCTGTGGCCTAGCATCATCCCTGCATATCAAAGTATTCCTCCGAATTTTGCCTCTGCCCAATCCTTCTCTGAAGGAAAAAAAAAAAAAAAAAAAAAAAAAAAAAATATATATATATATATATATATATATATATATCAACCTTCTAACTACCTGCTTAAAAACTACAGAAATGCTAGTGTTGAAAACCTTTCTCAGATTTCAGACTGGTAAATTCTGGTAAAGATTTAAATAGCTTTAAATTTAAATTTTTCTGGTAAAGATTTAAATAGCTTAAATTCATGATTTAGGAGCTGAACTTCCACTGAGGATTAGAAAAACACCAAGACTTACAAGGTCCAATTTCTTTTTTTTTTTTTTTTTTTTTTTTTTTTTTTTTTTTTTTTGATTAATTGGGATTAAGTGCTTTGCCCAGGGTTATACAGCTAGGAAGTGTTAAGTATCTGAGACCATCAGGTCATCCTGACTTCAGGGTTGGTGCTCTATCTATTGTGCTACATAGCAGCCTCTCAAGGTCCAATTTCTTTCATGAAGAAATGCCTTCTGACAATATCAGTATTTTTAAAAAAACAAAAGGTACTTCTTTGGGTGCATAAGAGTAAGTCTTTCTTTGTATTTTGTTGACAGCAATGGGAACACAGATTAATGCCTCTTTTGACACATGAAAAGACCAAAAGCTAGATCTGAGGGGCAAACTATGAACCATGGAGTCAGCATAATCTTTATTGGTCCCTCATCTTGCTGATTAAGGTCAAATCCCTGTTTTCAAGCCAGCAGGACCTTGGGAGGCCCTTTTGTTTGGCTTAAATTGTGACACCTGTGATAGCCTGCCCAAAACATTAGAATAGGCATTATTTGATCCCATCACCAACAACCACCACCAAATGCTGACTGCGTCAATTCGTTGTCTCTGCTTGTAGAGGATCTAATTCTTGTGTTTTGTTCAACTTAGGGTCATAAAAGAGAAAAGGAGAGAGAAAACATGCCCTTCCATCTCATGTCTGGCATCCGAAGAACCCTGTCTCCATCAAACCCCAAAACTAGATCACCAGCTCCCTCCTCAGTTTGGTAAGTGAAGTGCCAGAGGCTTACTTTACCTGAGAATCATCACAGGTATGGGAAGCTGTCCAAGTTCCTCAATTGAGCTCCTCTCTAGAGGCTTTGTTGTTCTCATTTTGTTGTATTCATTTTTTTCATTGAAAGAAACTAGGTCCAGTGGAGATTGAGTGTGGATCACAACGTTGTATTTTCTTTTTATTGTTGTTATAGTTTGCATGCATTTTGGTTTTTTTCTCATTTTTTTTCCTTTGATCTGATTTTTCTTGTGCAACATGATTAATTGTGGAAATGTATACAGAAGAATTGCACATGTTTAACATATATTGGATTATTTGCTGTCTAGAGAAGGGGGAAAGGAGGAAAAGGGAAAAAAAATTGGAACACAAAGTTTTGCAAGGGTGAATGTTGAAAATTATCTATGCATATATTTTGAAAATTAAAAAACTTTTATAAAAAAAAAAAAGAAAACTAGGGATGGTGGTGGGAAATCACCTCATTTTTTTAAGGTAAACAAATTTCCCTTTTCAGCCACTTAGGAGAAATAATTAAATAAATAAATGAATATTATTTACTTTTTCTTGGGGATCCTTTAGGAAATACTTATTTGCCTGCCACTGTATTAAGCAATACAGAGATAGGCAAAAATAACTGCCTCTTACCTTTAAGGAGTCCATTCTATTAGGGGAAAGAATATATACACATGTAATTAGGTTTAAAAAATATTTAAAATAAATGTAACATAAGTTGAGGGAAATCAGCATATTAAGATTATTTCAAGATAGCAGTACTTTTTCTTTTGGAAAGAGGAAAATCAAGTTGCTGGTACAAAGAGTAATTCTGACATGTCTCCTTTTATGCCACATTTCCTTATTTATTTTCCAGGCACCCATCCAAGTCCTTGTCTCATTTGCCTGGCACACCCAGACCAACATCCTCCTTGTCACTTGGCCCATCCAAAGCTACTTCTGCTCAGGCACGGCCCCCATCCCCTGGCAACATCCGGCCTATCAAGAAAGAAGTCAGACTTGAGTTGGAGAAAAAAGACTCTGAGAAAGAACCTGAGAAAGTAGTTGAAGCATCATCACTAGAAGACCAGATTCCTTCAGTGAATGCTGAAGAACCTACAAATGAGGAAGACTCATCTGTCAAGCCAGAGGCTGCTTCAGGTAAGTCTTAATTCTCCCAGGACCCAGCACGGTGTTTTATACATAATAGACATTTAGCAAATGTTCGTTGTTTTCTTGTTAGACCTGGTGCTTTGAGGGACACCATTTCCCAACCTAACCTGCAATCCTTACCCATACTTCTTGGATTTCTTTTTCAAATGGGGACCTTTCTCTGTAAGTTAATTTTAGAGAATTTCCTAGCTCACTGACAAGTTAAGTGACTTGTCCAGCATCACCCAACCAGTATGTCAGAGAAGAATAAAAAGACTGTTATGCGATTGTGAAAACTTAAAAGAGTAGACTGTGTTTTAGTAAGCAATTTGACATTTTCTGGCATTGTTCAATGACATTAGGATAGGAGCAGAAAAAAGGGTTGGCTCAATGATCCATGTTTGGGGATTAGCAGGGCAGAATCAGCAAAGTGGACAAGAGAATTGCAGGATCATAGAACATGAAAAGTGAATGGACCACCTGGTCCAACCTTCTACAAAACAAATTCTGCAATACTCATAAGCCATCATTCAGCCTATTTCCAAGGAGGATGAAGGGAACTCTTAACTGTAGAGATAGCTCATTCTCATTCTGCTTCTGAAAACTGAACTTATTAGGATGTTCCCTTCCCCCCAATATCAAGATTAAATTGTTTTCTTTGAAGTTCTAGCCATTGTTCCTGGTTCCACCCCATGGGACTAAATAGAATAAATCTAATCTCTTCATAAGCTAGCCCTACAAAATATATACCTCTATTGTTTCCTTTGAGTCTTCTTTTTTCCAGGTTAGACACACCTAGTTCTTTCTGCCATCCTCATATGACATGGGCTCAAAGCCCATTACTATCATGGCTATTTCCTTCTGGTCACTGTTCTTCTTAAACCATGGGAGAACAAAACAGATTGTTGCAGATGAAGCATAACAGAGGCAAAGTACAGGAGGACCATCACCGATATATTCCTGGAAGCGATGTCCTTAATACAACACAATTGCTCTAGCTATATCACTCTGATGCTCATATTGAGCTTGCTGTCAAAAAAAAAAATCCTTAGTTTTTTCTCAAAGCAACTTGCTGATTCAAAGGTGGATTGACCTCCTCAAGATGATGAGTGTAAAGCAAAGAAAGTTGAACTAAAAGGTGGGGTACCTTTGGAAAATGGGGAGATGGAGGGACTGAAAATCATGATGGAGTCAGAAAAGAGTTGGGACACATGGGAAGGGGGTTAAGATATGGTGATCAGAGAAGCAGATTCTAGATTTAGCACATTGAAGGGAGAACAGTTTCCAGTGAAGGTGTGTGTGTGTGTGTGGGGGGGGGGGGTTTAAGTCATAATCATTGGATTTGATGTTAAACCCAAGTTGGAACCCCTGCTCTATCATATATACTTGTAGATGAGTCTAGGAAAATCACTTTATCTTTTAATATTAGTAGCAATGACAGTAAATATAATAATAATGCTTGAGGCACTCCCTACTCAATCCTACTTTTAGTGACTAAGTGATATAAGATGAAGCGATAGACAAGCTTACACACCTCATTGGCCATACATATAATGTTATTTTGATTCAATATGGAACTAGCCTCTAGTCCTTGCTTCAAACTGTGCTTTAGAAATTGTTATAGACATTTATTCAGAGACTTAAGATAATGGGATGAGACTTCTCATCCAGTGTGTACAAAAATTATCAAAAGTTAGAGTGGTGGGGGCAGCTAGGTGGTGCAGTGGATAGAGCACCAGCCCTGAATTCAGGAGGACCCGAATTCAAATCTGGTCTCAGACACTTAACACTTCCTAGCTGTGTGACCCTGGGCAAGTCACTTAACCCCAGCCTCAGGGGGAAAAAAAAAAGTTAGACTGGTTATTCTATTTTTATCTGATTCTGTAGACTCTTGCTATTCTGATTCCCTATTATATTTCTAAAAGTGGATGTTCCATACCATCTCTTCCCTCACTTACATACATGACTATAAAAGGACGTGAGCTAGTTATGGCATCAGAAATGAAGAATGGACAATCCAGGTATTGGACAGGGAGCCCAGAGATATTAAGGAGAATGTTCACACACAAGAAGTCCAGTCCATGATAAAAGGCCTAGATACGATGAGGAACTGTGGATTTTTATCCTGGAGAAGAGATTTAATGGGAGGAAGAAATATATACTTGTTATCAAATATTTGAATGGGACTTATGTAGAAGAGGGGTTCAGATTGTTATGTATGTGATTTCCTGGAAGCCAAGAAGGCAAAACTAGAAGAAATGGGCAAAAATACCTAAAGAATTGATTATAGCCCCTTCTAAGGAAAATTTTCCAAACAGCTGTCCAAAAGAGGAATGGAATTGACTGCCTCAGAAACTAGTAGTAGGTTTCCCATCACTAAAGGACATCAAACAAATACTAGATAATTGGATGGGAATGTTATAAAGGCAGTTTTTGGAATAGATGATCTTTCCTCCAACACTGAATTCTCTAATACTACTTTAGACACAGATATGCTAAGAAGATATCAGTATGTGTATTTTTTTTTTTTCAAAAAGTTATAAAATGAAAGGGGGAAGGAAAGGGAAAGGGAATAACTATTTATATAGCACTTACTGTGTGCCAATCACTACACTAAGAGTTTTACAAATATTCTCTCTTTTGATGTTCATAGTAGCCCTAGGTACTTTTATTATCCCCATTTTAACTCAGGCTTGGTTGATTTGCCCAGAGTCCCATACAAGATAACAAGTATCCAAGTTTCTGAAAGAGTACTGAATGAGGTTTTAATCAATTAGCAAATATGTATTATATATTTACTATATGTCAGGCATTCTACTCGATGACAATGATACCGAGGCAAAATAAAATAGTTTCTGCCCTCAAGGAGTTTACATTCCAATAATAAAGGCAATGCACACATTTTTAGACTTATACAAAACAGATACAAGATGGCCTGAGTGGAGGGAGGAGAGACAAGGGTATCAGCTACTAAGGGGACTTGAAAGGTCTTATGTTTAGCTCAGTTTTGAAGGAATCCAGGAATTTCAAGTATAGGATGATTGAAAGACAGCTCTTACAAATGTATTAAGGTGGGAGATGGAGGATTCTATGTAAGGAAGAGCAAGAAGGCTCTTTTGAACTGCACATAAAGTGCTTAGAGGGGGCTAGTGTATATTATGGCTAGAAAGGTAGGCTGGGGCCCAATTCTGCCATTAACTAGGTATGTGGCCTTAGGTGAATTATTTAACCTCTCCACACCCAGTCTTATCTATGAAAGAGGAATGATAGATTCATATCTCTGTAAGAGAGTTCAAAGGGGATCCTATATCTTTTCTGTCAACCTCAGAAGATTACTGTGTGGATCATGAGATAAGACAGTGCTTTGAAAATTGTAAGATTCTATGTGACATTATTATTGATGTTTATTTGTTTGAATCTTCACATCTAGTCTTTGCCTATATTGACAGCATGCCAGAGCTATCAGTGTAAGAGATTTTGGATTATCTACTATTTTGTGTTTGTTGTCCTTTATTAGCAAGCAAATCAATGACACTTATTTAAGTTTTGGAATTCAATTTCATCTTGTGGAATGTATTTATAGGTTCAAAATTAAAGTCTAATTTGTGTTTACTTCTGGTAACCAGGACTTAGATTACATGTTTTTCAGAAAATAAATTTTTAATATTAAAAAAAAATCATAAGAAATTTTTATATGACATTTAAATTTTTATATTTTAAAATAAGGTCAATTTAAAATCCTCATGTCTTATTTTGTATTTTTGAAGTAAATAGAAAGTTAAAAAGTAATGAAAGCAATCACCTGAGTAGCTGTTTTGTTAAGAGTTTGCTTATTTGTCAATTAAATATATAGTAAGATAGGGAAAAAAATAGAAGGGTTATATTAAGATTTCATAAACTTGAATGCTGCATTTATTAAGTATGAAATGCAAAATATTTTATTAAGCACTGGAGATATAAATAGAAAGCATAAGGACCTCTCAATCCATTGGTCCTTCCCTTTGGGGAAGACAACACATATGAAAAGCTTCATTTGTAAGTTAAATAGAAAAGTCCCATGGTCCTTAGGGTACAGTGACAATAGGATAATGCCTCTTTTAAAGTTACTTTCATGTCCCTAATTAAATCACATCAGTTTCTGATGTTGGGCTATTTGATAGTGCCAAAGATTTTGGTATTAAGAACTTTCTTGTTTGGGTCTTCAATAGAAATGTCAATTTGGGCACTTGTAGGAGCAGTTACCAGGTGTCATTCCAAAGGCTCTCAGGTTCAGGATGCTGAGCTATCTCCATTTTGGGCAGAGGGGAAGTGTGATCAAAGTAGTATTGATACACTGACCTGCCCAGCACATACTTCTTCTTGTCTCTCTCAGGGCGCTTTGCGACATCAGGTAGGCAAGTGGCTTGCCTGCTCATGAGTGGCAGTTGGTTGGAAATTGTTGGGGATGGCTGGGCCCTTCTCCACAGCAGATAATGGCTGTGAGGGCTAGACCTGGAAGCAGGACCAAGGTGGGGGAGGGTGCCGCTCTTCCTAAGGCTTCTGTGCTTATCTGCCTGTTGGTGACAGTTGGTCAGCAGTTGCTGGTGGTGATAAGGGAGGTAGGTTCCCCTCTCCACAATGATTTCTCCCCTTCTTTGTAGCTGTGGGAGCTGGGCTAGAAGCAGCTCTAGGGCTTGGGGGGGGACACTGCTATTCTCAAGGCTTTTAGGCTTGGAGTTCTGGACTGTTTCTATCAGTGTCCAGGGAAAGATGGTGGTCAAGGTGGTGGTGATTCTACTTAAGTCACACAAGAAGCTCCCTGCTATTTCACTCTCAGGGGCTTTTGTTTATCAGTTGGCAGGGGATAGGTGAACCCTTCTCCACCATTACTGAGCCAAAAGCAGAACCAGTGGTACTGTGAGTCTGACTACTCATAGTAAAGACTATGCATAAGCTTACAAAGCCTGTAAAAATGGCAACTGCAAACAAAAAAAATTTTTTTTTTTTTTTACACAGATGGAGATTCTGGGGGATTGATGCTTATTTGTGGCAGAAATAGAAATAGAACCCTTGACTCTCTGATTCAATCTCCTATTCCATTTATAACTTTAAAATTATTTTGACAAGATAGCTATTAAGTGACATTAGAGATAAGGACCTGGGCCTATGAAGAACTCCCACGTGAGGAAATTTCCTCTACCAATATTGCCTAGAGCACTGAGAAGTTATTAACTTTCTGGAGGGGTTGAGATTATCTTTATTTGCATATACGTTTATTCACTAAAACATTTAGAAGCAATTGAGTTGCTTGTATTAGAGTGAGGAAGATAGGTTTGAAATCTAAAAAGGCAAATTGTTTACCCTCTCTCAGCCTCAGTTTCCCCACTTGCAAAATGGGGATCTCAAAAAATTGCTATTAGGACAGAATGGAAGTATACATGAAGCTCTTTGCAAACCTTTAACTTGCTATGAAAATGTTAGCTATTTCAAAATATCAAGTGCTGAATATGTGCAATGCACAAGACAATGGAAAAGTTTATAATTGAGTAAAAGATAGTTAAATGAACATAGGACAAATGAACCCTATATCCAGGTACTGAGCTGGATAAAATTGGGGAATATTGAATAAATAAAAATAAAACTGTGATGGATACAGAATAGGATTGTAAAGTGTTAGACTCTTATGGACCCAGGGCAAATAGGTAGTGAGGCAGAATGCCATCCTGGAGAGGAAGACTCTTCTTTGTGACTTCAAGTCTGGCCTCAGATACTTATTCTGGCTAAGTGACTTAACGTTGTTTGCCTTAGTTTCTCATCTGTCAAATAAATCTGAAGAAGGAAAATGGCAAATCACGCCAAAAAAAAACTAAATGGGATCATGAAGAATCGTTCATGACTGAAAAAGCCCAACTGAACAACAACATCCAGTCGTCTTCTAGATTGTAATGCATCCATAAATTCACTGAATATTCGACAATGAGATACCGTGTTTCTCAAACCCAGTACTCTCTTTGATAGTATATATAGGTGCACTATACACATGGGTTTATTCTGCTCAAATCCTATTTCAGCTTAGTGCTTTCATTGCTCAAAAGCCACACTAAAAAAAAAAAAAAAATCTGATCTGGAGACTAATTTAGCTTTTTCTGCTTAAATGCTTGGTTAAAAGAGAAATCCAATTTTCTAAAACATCCAAAATTTTATACAGAATTTGCAGCTTTTATATTTTTAAAACTGATTGATAGTGCACCTAGTTTGAAAGTACGCATTAATTAACTCATACTAGAATTTACTTCAAACCATGACAACATACACCAAAGTATAATCAGAAACATAATTTATCTAAAATCCCATGTTAATAAAAAATCAATGTTGCAATTTTTGGGTTGAAATAATACAACCTAAAAGTTGATAATCTGAAAGATCACCTATGGGATGCAATTGAGGAGCTTTTAGGAAAAAAGAGAATAGGAGTCCTTGCTTGAAGGATTTTAAGATGTTTTTTTACTTCTGTTGTCTATTTTCAAATCTGAGTCTAATGATGATGGACAAAGGAGGAAAATTTAAAACTTTAAACACCAGGATTCCTGAGATACTTCTTGGCCATTCTCCCTGTGCCCTTTAGTAAATTCACTCAGCTTCTCTGCATGTGATATATCTTTACCTATAAGTTAATGCAATATTTCAGGCATGGATGATTTAATAATCAGTTTGGGTACTCTTCCCATTGAGACAGATTGCAACCCCTCTGTGACGACATGAATAGTATTTGCGAATTGCCAAGCTGAGGCGCATGTTCATGTAGTCACAGGCAACTAGTGAGGAACCTCTCTGAACTTACTCAGAAAAATGAGTATTACCTCTTATCAGTTAGCAAATAAGCATTTTTGAAGTGCCTACTACATGCCAGGCCCAAACTTCTGTTTTTCCAGGATAGATTAGGACACAGGTTCATCAACACCCTATGATGAAGCATTAGAATGGAACCTTGGAGGAAAGAACTGCAAAATTTTATAGAGATAGATAGATAGGTAAGTAGATCTATATATGTATGTGTGTGTGTGTATATATATTACATATATATACATATACATATGTATATAATACACATATTTTTAAAAAATCAACATCATTGATGAAATATGGGAATTTGCCTTTTTAAATTACATTGAAATTCATGTGCTCCAGCACAAAGAAAGCTAGGGTAAATAGTGGTCAGTAAGAAAATGTCTTATGTACATTGTTTCAGAGCAGTCCTTGACTTAGTGTTCAGAGTTTACTTGCCCAGGGGTAGGCATAGTCATGTAAAAGTAAATATGCAAAATGTCATGATGTTCTGTCTGCCTCCTTGCCCCCTCTAGGGATATTAGAGAGAGTTGGGAAAGGACCAAAGAAAATCTCAGAGCCAAGATTGTCTGCCTGTGTTTTGTTTCCACTTAGGGTACTCTCCTGGTAGGCCTGGAAAGCCCAATGAAGGCATTAACATTCCCATTTACAGCTCTCAGGATCAGAAGATGCTAGAGAGTGATTAAAGCATGAAGAAAATGTGACAGAAAGAAGGTAGATAAGTAATATAAAAGGAAATGTTGCCAGAGGAAGGGAAAAGAATAATGAGAGATTTAAAAAGCCCAAAGAAGATAATGTATATACTCATTTGTTCGATAAACATTTATTCATTGCTCAGCAAGTGTGTGTGCTGGCTGCTTGTTTTTACTAAGGTATAAGACAGGATAATATGGTATAAAGCAGAATAATCCCTGCTTTCAAGAATACAGAATACAGTCAGCAGAAAAGTTTATATTAGAATGAAGTTAAATGACCAATAATCATAGATGTAGGGAAAAGACACACAGAATATAGCTAACATTTCTAGAGTATTTTGTAGTTTGCAAAGCACTTTACATTTCTATTTTGAACATCACAACCACCACACAAAGTAGGTGCTATAATTATTTCCATTTTTATGGATAAACAAACTGAAGCTAAAAAAGGATGGCTTGCCCAGAGTTGCAAAGCTGCTGGGTGTTTGAACAAATTCAGTTCCCCTGAGACATTTCCAATGTTCTGTCCACTGTAATGCCAGTAACCATATTAAAATTGACAGCTACTAGGGATGACATGATGCTAGGACCTCACTGTAATATGTGATTGATCCTAGATAGTATAGAGCAGTGGTATCAAATTTATATAGAAACAAACATCACCAGGTTCATTAAACTGAATAATAAGGATCCCTGTGGGTTACATATATACTTAGAAACCATGCAGCAATATATGTTTAGGTGGATTTTTATTTTTTTAAATGTTTCCCAATTATATTTTAATCAGGGTCTCATTTGGTTGAGTTGCCAGCTGCCTGAGGTTTAACACTTCTGTTATGTATACAGTACAAGTGCATACTGAATCCCCAATTTTCTTTTTCATCTTGTATTGGAGCATGACCTCCGGACTTTTGGGTAGGAGCTAGGAAGGTTTAATGAATAGCGAGGAATTTCTTTTTATATCTTTTTTGACTCTAATGAAAAAACCTTGAAATTTGAGTTGTTGCTTCTTCATCTCTCAATCAAACTGATTGAGATGAAGGTATGGGATACACAACATAGGCAGACATTGTATGTTCTTTAGCCATAGCCCACTTCTTCCTGATAACAGTGTGAGAGGTAAGAAAAGTATAACCTCAGTGCATCTCATTCCTGGCTCATGATGGCATGATTTCAGCTGTAATATCTCCATGGTAAGAATGCTAAGGATTGGATTACACTATAGTTAAGCCTATATACACTATAATAGTATTACTATTAGTAATTAATGGCTTTCAAATTAAAGGCAAAGAAGAAATGAGACAACTGGAAAATTTTATCTTCCACTTTATACGTTTCTATACTCATGGTGGGTACTTGATGTATGTTATTGATTGATTTGTATGTAAATAAGGCCTTGTGTAAGAAGAATTAATGTCTACTTTGCTGTGTATGTTCAAGTAAATTTTTTTGTCATTTATTGCCTAAATACAAGAATAAAATTTTGCAGCAGGTTCTTGAAGCCTTAGAATTTTTACTTGCTGTTTTTTGGACCCTGAATTATAAATGCGAATCTCTGGACCATTTCATCTGTTCTGTTCATGGGATTTGTTTCCAATGAATTTTATTTTTCCTATTGAACAGCTGCTCCAGCAGCTCCAGCATCAGTGCCATCCCTGCCAGCCACTGCACCTTCATCTGGTTTGGGTAAGACCTCTGCAGGAACCACTGACCCAGAAGAGGCCACAAGATTGCTGGCTGAGAAGAGGAGGCTAGCTCGGGAACAGAGAGAGAAGGAAGAACGGGAGAAGAAGGAGCAGGAAGAGCTTGAGAGGTAAAAGAACAGAGTTGCTTTTTGAGTAAGGGTCTGCCAGAAAAATCATAATCTGAATGATAATTGGATCAATCCTTAAAATAATACTGATATAAACTAAGTTTTTAAAAATGAAGAGAGCAGGCATTTACATAGCACTTTCCATATATTATCTCATTTAATTCTCACAAAAACTCTGGAAGGGAGGTTCCGTTATTTTACCCCATTTTACAATTGAAAAAACTGAGGCTGACATAGTTTAAGGGTTATACTTAACTAGTATCTGAAGCAGGATTTGAACTCCAGTCCTCTTGACTCCAAGTCAAGTAAGCTACTTCAAAAGCCTTATTAAGTAGTATTCCTCTATCCATTTGGTATTTTTTAAAATAATAAATATAAAGTATCTTCCTATGAAAAAACTTCTAACTTATATGAAACACAAATGCTCCATTCCTGTGGTATTTTGCTCAGATGTTATCCCAAGATGTTAGACAGTAAAGTCAACAAATTTACTCCCCACATAAGCCAGTTAATCTTTCCCTATGGGATAGGGTCAAGCTATCTTTTTAACTCTGGCCAGTAAATTTTCAAGTGCTTGACCTTGGACACCAACATGGGGTAGTGTAATAAGTGCTGGTCAGCAGGCTTGCTTTCTTTTCTTTTCTTTTCTTTTTAATATTTTATAGTTATTTTTAAGACACCCTTTATCCCCTTTTTATTTAATATTTTATTTCCCCTCAGGTACATGGAAAACAATTTTTAACATTTGTTTTTAAAACTTGGAGTTCTATATTCTATTCCCCCAACCCACATGAGAAGGCACATGTGAAGTCACAAAGTCATGCTGCTAAAAAATATATAGACTTTCCCCTCCAAAAAAAAATAAATAAGATAAACTGAAGAAAAATAAATTTTAAAAAAAAGTATGTTTCAATTTTTCTCAGACACAATCAGTTCTTTTTTTTTTTTTTGTGGGAATGGATAATTATCCTTTGTCATAAGTCCTTCAGAGTAGTCTTGGATCATGTACTACTGGAGAATAGCCAAGTCATTCACACCTGATCATCCCATAATTTTGCTATTACCTTGTAGGCAATCCATTTCACTTTTTCATGAGTTCTTAGAAATCTTCTGAGAGCATCCTGCTCATCATTTCTTATAAAATAATATTCCATCATAATCACATACCTCAATTTATTCAGCCATCCCCCAATTGATAGGAGTCCCCCCCAATTTTCAAATTTTTTTTGCCTTGAGAAAAGAGCTGCTATAAATATTTTTGTGCCTTTAGGTTCTTTTACTTTTTTTTAATCGCTTTTAGGATAAATGTCTAGTAGTAGTATTGTAGATCAAAGAGCATGCATGATTTTTATAGCCTTCTGAGCATAGTTCCAAATTGCTCTATAGAATGGTTAAATCATTTCACAATTCCACCAACGATGCATTAAGGTCTCATTTTCTTCACATTCCTTCTAACAATTATCCTTTTCCTTTTGTGGCCTATTAGTCAATCTAATATATATGAAATAATACTTCATAACTATTTTAATTTGTATTTCTCCAATCAATATTGAATTATTTTTATATGACTATAAATTACTTTATCTGCAAATCATTTATATCTTTTGATCATTTACCAATTGGAAAATGATCAATTTTTTATCTTTGAATGAATTCCCTATACATTTAAGAAATGAGTCCTTCAGAAAAACCTGCTTCAAAATTCTTTTCACAACTATTGCTAACTTTATTCCCCCTTCCATTTATTCTATTCTCTTTCTCCTTTCACCCTGCCCCTTCTCAAAAATATTTTGCCTTCTGACCACTCCCTTCCTCAATATGCCCTCCCTTATATCATCCTCTTTCCTCCTTCTCCTACTTTCCTACAGAATAAGGTAGAGTTCTATACTCATATTGAATATTTATATTATTTCTTCTTTGAATCAATTCTGATAAGAGTAAAGTTCACTCACTTTCCTTCCCTTCCTTTGTTCCCCTTTACTGTAAAAGCTTTTTCTTGCCTCTTTTATGGCAGATAATTTACCAGTTCTTAATTTCAAAACCTAGTTTTGCCACTTACTACATGTGTGATCTATTAGAAAAATCACTTAACCTTTCTGGGCCTCAGTTTACTTAATTATAAAATGATCTGAGGTCCCTTCCTGATCCAAATACTTGGTCCTGTGATGATGGGATTAGGATTCCTCCTTTATTAGGCAGAATGACCCAGAGAGTAGCTAGATAATTCAGTGAACAGAGTGTCTGGCTTGGAGTTGGAAAATTGTTTCAGTCATTTCCAGCTCTTTGTGACCCCATTTAAGATTTTCTTAACAAAGAAACTGGAGTGGTTTGCCATTTCCTCTGCAGCTCATTTGACAGATGATGAGAAACTGAGACAAACAGAGTTGAGAGAGGGTGACACAGTTAATTCTTCCTGACCCTATGAGCAGCTGGGAAAGAATATAGGGCCTAGAGTCAGCTAGGTGGCACAGTGGATAGAGCTTGAATATGACTAAATAACAATAAATGACCCATTAGAAATTGGTCGATGCAACTCCATCTCAATTACTGGCAAACAGTTCATACTCATGGTCAAAGAATAGTAATCAGACTCTTTATACATGGACTGGTTTTTCTGAATTTCTTTGAAATGAAAAGTTTCCATTTAGTGACGGAAGCAGCATAGTATTAGATACATCTCAACTTTAGAAGACAGTCAAAGCTCTGAAGATGTGAACCTCCTGTAAGGTATATAAAGTAACTTATTCTCCTTGGACTGACACGTATGTCTTCCTGAAATAATCACATTTTATCCTTTATCGCTATTCAACGTTCCCAGTGGAGATTTTCTGCCAGTCATATTGGCCAATTATCTCTGTAATAACCCACGACCCAGGCCTCCTTCAGGCAACTCTTTGTCCTGTCCCTTCCCAGGAGGAAGAAGGAGGAATTAGCTCAGAGAGTAGCTGAAGAAAGAGCTCGTCGAGAGGAGGAGGCCCGAAGGCTTGAGGCTGAGAGGGAGCAGGAACAGGCCCGGGAAAGGGTAGAACAGCTGCGGCGGCAAGAAGAAGAACGAGAGAGACGAGAAAAAGAAGAAATGGAGCGGGTCCAGAAACAGGTGTGTGGGTACCTGGAAGGGGAACATGTTCTCAAAGGGCTTAGAAGCTCCCCTGTGATCACTCCCCTTCTGTCTCAGGTTTAGTAAAGAAGTGTTCTTGCTGCTGTTTATAAAAGACATTAGGGTAGAGACTTTGGACTCAGACCAGCATGCAAACCTTCTGTCTCTTATTTCTTATATGATCTTGGGCACTTATTTCCTCATCTCTTAAAATGTAGTAGTAGTTGGATTAGATTGCTTCTCAGGTACTTGGTAGCAAATCTATCTTCTGCTTTGCACATCTCTGTACCCACAATGGGTACTGACTGTATTGTTGCTGAATGATGTGTATGTAGTTAAGGCCTTGTATAAGAAAATTGAATGTCTACCTTATTTTGTATGTTCAAGTACACTTTTTTGGTCATTTTTTATCTAAGTATTCATTTGATGGTAAAACAAAGGACCCTTATTTTCTTCAGAGAGAAGAAGAAGCCCGCTTACGAGAGGAAGCCGAGAGGGTTCGACAAGAACGAGAAAAGCATTTCCAAAGAGAAGAGCAGGCGCGCTTGGAAAGGAAAAAGGTAAGTTGACACACTGCTTACAACAATTATGCACACAGTTTTCTGGTCATTTATGCTATCTGGAGGGTGTTTAGAAGAAAATGCTTCTTCATCCCCAACTCCTAAACAATACTACTGTTCAATTGTCCCAGGAAAATAAGATCCTTTTCTCTTTCCTTTAAATAATCCATTGAGATGCTCAGCAACAATTACTGTAAGGACATTGTTTCCTATGTCTAACTTAACACCATACTGCAACTCCTAAGTGAGAAACTCTCTCTTCTATTCAATACTTTGTCTCTTCTTGGCAGAGACGGGGGGGGGGGGGGGGGGGGGGGGGGGGGGGTGTTGGGGTTATATTTAGGGAGTATTGTATATGATACTAGAGGTGACTGGTGTATTTGTTAATTTTGCTTAATTTCTTTTTCCCTTCCCCTTTTTCTTTGTATAATAATTGTTTCATTGGTTAGGGGAAGAGAAAGGGACCTTTTTGAAAATGAAAGTGATGTAAAAACAAAAAGGTATTTATACATTTTTTTAAACATGTGAGCACAATTCTGGCATATATTCGAGACACAGTGATTGTTTCCTCCAAAATTAGCACAAAGGTCTGAAAGCATCGCTTCTTTGCTTCATTTGTAAAATGTGCTGGGCTCACTCTATTTTCAGATCTAATTCTGGCTTGCTATTTCTTTCTTGGTAGCGACTTGAAGAAATTATGAAAAGAACCAGAAAAACAGAAGCTACAGATAAGGTAATGGCATTCTTTCTTCCTTACTGGCTTAGAACAGGATTTTTCTACGTCTATTTTCCATTACTACTCTTATTTATAAAACAATGCATTTTCTTTTGTAGAAAGCTAACGATCAGAGAAATGGAGACATACCCAAGGGAGATACTACAGTTGGAACAGGTACTTGCTTCACATACTCTCAAAGACACTCAGAAATATGAGATCACATGTTTAGAGTGGAGGAGACCCCAAAAGCCATATTAACCAATATTTTATTTTATAAAGAAACTGAGGCCCAAGGAATCTGATTTGTCTAGGATCACACAGATATTAAATAACAGCTGAGATCTGAAACCAAGTTTCCTGAGTTCAACTTTTTTTTTTCCACTGCACCATTAGACAGATGAATTTAGAAGTTGTGTATTCAGTCTTCAAGAAGTTTGTTGTTTAAAAAAAAAAAAAAATGAAATTGTGTGATTTCTCAATTGTAAGTAGTCCAAGAAATCACCTAGGTCACACTCATGGTAGAATTCTGACCACTTCAGAACACTTCTAGGGAAAGACAAATCATTGCCTTTATTTCCTTTTATTTATTTATTTATTTTTGCAGAAGCAATTGGGGTTAAGTGACTTGCCCAGGGTCACACAGCCAGGGAGTATTAAGTATCTGGGCACAGATTTGAACTCTGGTCCTTCTGACTTCAGGGCTGGTGCTCTATCCACTGAATCACCTGGCTGCCCCCTTTTTATTTCTTTTAAATGAATTAAATGTAAGAATAATAAGGATCTGTTTTATGTTATTAAATAGAAATTTTATTTACTACTTACCATGTAATAGATCAAAACGTAAGCTTTCTCTCCAAAAACTTTTAACTTATTTAGGCATTTTGTGCTTGAGGCTGATGTCTAAAAAAGGCCTTTCTGGATTACAGAACTATCCTAACAGTTTAATAATTAAGAATTTGGTGAAATTCTTAGTAGAAGTTCTGTTTTGTTTTTTTTTTTATAGCTTAGTCATGCAAATACAGACAGTCCTTAACCTATAAATAGGTTTAATTCTGAAGAAACAAAACTTCTATAAATGGACTTTTAGGGTCCATCTTCCTATACAAATAGTGCTATAATTGATTACTTGGTTCCCAGGTCAGCCTACAAAAACCTTTTTGATCCATAATGTATTTTTTGTATTGATATATTGTATATTTTTGTATTAAAGAGAATATTTTTAAAAGTAGCAGCCAGAGCACTGGCCCTGCAGTCAAGAAGACCTGAATTAAAATTTTGCCTCAGATGTTTGACATTTAGTAGCTGTATGACCATACACAAAGTTACTCAACCTTGATTGCCTTAAAATTAAAAAAAAAAAAAAAAAAAAAAAAGCCAGCTTCTGTGAGAAAAAACATTCCACATACCCTCCCACTATATAATTAGCTTGTCTCTTCCCCACCCTACTCCATATAGTCTTTTTCTTCCTGACACTTACACTTATTGCACTAGGATTGGGGGCATCCTATTTCTCACCTTCTAGCCAACAGAAGGACTATCCCCCTGTTCTGAAACACTGGGCTGTATATTCCAAAGGGACATAGACCATATCCTCTCCAAAGATTGTGTCTCACCCAGTGTTTAGCTTTGTATATAGATGGCAGATGGTTAATGTTTGTTGAGTCTGAACATGGGTTCTTATGGCCTGGGGCAGAGGCTCCAGAAGAACATATACCTGGTCTTTGGAAACATTATACCATTTGTAATCCCCAGAGAAAGTTCATCATATACTATGCTCTTTTTCTGGGCAACATAGAGATTGCCACTTCTTCTTGAATCTGAAGTTTCTCTTCATCCCCCCTACTATACTAAAAATATGAAGCTTATATATAGGTAGCTATTCACAGATGTGTATATACCTGCAAAGTTTGTGTGTATAAAAGTATGTATACATTCATGCATATACATGTATGCATATATATCACAGGTGTTTGTATGTGTGTGTGAGTACAAGTGTTAAAACCCTCAACAAAAATGAATCTTATAGATTATTTCTGAGGGTCATTTATCTGAGTCTGTCCTTAGCCCCTAGAATCCAGTTGTTTCATTTGATGCTCAAAAAGTCAAGATCTATTCAGAGTCTTCTGGTACTCTGGGTGTTTTCTGCCTGTGAATTTTAGTAGCTTTGGTTTCCCCATCTTTGATACCAGCTGCTTCCTGCCTCCAGTTCCCAGGGTCTTTACAGCTCCTATAGCTTTGCTTTAAACCTGACATTTAAGTTTGTGCCAGATTGCAAAATGAACTCCCTGAAATTGCCGTGTTGTTCTCTCATTTACAGCTCTTAACCAAAAACGGCTGCAGATTTGCTTGAAACCTTGCTCCCTGGTTGGCACAGCCTGAGTAAACAGCTGCAGGCCTTTGAATCTTACCTTAAATTCTGGGATCGGATTTCTAAGTGGCTGATATCATTCTATCTAAAATAAACATGAGTAGTGCTTAACCTTAAGGTGGCACACTTGGAAATAAAAAATTCTTATGTTATGAGATCTTAAGAATTCATAGCAAATGTACTTTGTACATTTTCTTTTCCTTCCTTCCTTCCCCTTTCCTTTCTTTTCCTTCCTTCCCTTCCTTCCTTCCCCTTTCCTTTCTTTTCCTTCCTTCCCTTCCTTCCTTCCCCTTTCCTTTCTTTTCCTTCCTTCCCTTCCTTCCTTCCCCTTTCCTTTCTTTTCCTTCCTTCCCTTCCTTCCTTCCCCTTTCCTTTCTTTTCCTTCCTTCCCTTCCTTCCTTCCCCTTTCCTTTCTTTTCCTTCCTTCCCTTCCTTCCTTCCCCTTTCCTTTCTTTTCCTTCCTTCCCTTCCTTCCTTCCCCTTTCCTTTCTTTTCCTTCCTTCCCTTCCTTCCTTCCCCTTTCCTTTCTTTTCCTTCCTTCCCTTCCTTCCTTCCCCTTTCCTTTCTTTTCCTTCCTTCCCTTCCTTCCTTCCCCTTTCCTTTCTTTTCCTTCCTTCCCTTCCTTCCTTCCCCTTTCCTTTCTTTTCCTTCCTTCCCTTCCTTCCTTCCCCTTTCCTTTCTTTTCCTTTCCTTCCTTCCTTCCCCTTTCCTTTCTTTTCCTTTCCTTCCTTCCTTCCCCTTTCCTTCCTTCCTTCCTTCCCCTTTCCTTTCCTTACTTTTTCTTTTTCTTTTTTTTTTTCCTCCTTCTTTTTCTTTCTTTCCTGAGACAATTGGGGTTAAGTGACTTGCTCAAGTTCACACAGCTAGGAAGTGTTAAGTGTCTAAGGCCAGATTTAAACTCAGGTCCTCCTGATTTCAGGGCTGGTGCTCTATCCACGGCGCCACCTAACTGCCCCTTTTGTACATTTTCAAAACAAATATATTTAAAAATTTTTTTTAATTTCTTTTTTGGTGACTTGCACTGAAATGTGAAGGGATAGCTTATCAAGAACAAGCCTGGGGGCTACATTATTTCCATGTTTATGGCATAGTCTTAAGCAAAGCTCACACAATTGCTTCTGTTTTAGCACTACATACATATTTCTTGCTAGGTAACTATAATTGACATTTAGATAGTACAGTACATCACTTCATTTGATGCCATTAAGTGGATATACACATGTGTGTGTGTGTTGTGTGTGTTTTAACCAGAGCTTTTTTTTTTTTTTTTTTTTTTTTTTTTAAATGTCTTCTTTATCTCTATGGAAATATCTAGAGGTATCACCACTGCCATGCGTGACAGACTCTTCAAGGAATGGAGAACCAGTGAATGAACCTCATCAGCCAATAGTGACTATAGACAGGTGAGTCAAGCAAGCAATGGAGGCTTTGGGGGTCCTTGAAAGATTATTTTTGGCCCCAAGAGACTTTTTTTAAAAATAATTATCCTTTCCTTAAACATTTTTCAAAAAGAATTTGGCCTTGTATTTTATGTCATCTTTTTGGTTTTGCTTTAATGAGTGTATTATAAGAAAAGTTTTGGTTTTCCTAATAACAAAAGAAAATAATGAAAGCTAGAATCTATGTAGTGCCTTAAGATTTACAAAGTTTATGTATTCATTTCATCCTTATGACAGCCCTGTGAGATAGGTACTATTTCTGAGATTTTTTCTTTAACTAAACAAATGCTTCTGCATGGGTTTTCCATGCCTAGAATAAAAGCAACAATAACTACATTATTTTTTTTGTTATAGCTTTTTATTGACAGAACATATGCATGGGTAATTTTTCAACCTTGACCTTTGCAAACACTTCTATTCCAACTTTTCCCTTCGTTCCCTCCACCCCCTCCCCTAGATGGAGGCTGTCTCATACATATTAAACATGTTAAAGAATATCTTAAATACATGTGTACATATTTATATAGTTCTCTTGTTGCACAAGAAAAACTGGATTTAGAAAGGTAAAAATAACCTGGGAAGAAAAACAAAAAAATGCAAGTAGTCCACATTCATTTCCCAGTGTTCTTTCTCTGGGTGTAACGGGTTCTGTTCATCACTGATTAATTGAAACTGAATTGGGTCTCTTATTGCCAAAGAGAGCCACTTCCGTCAGAATTGATCATCATACAGTATTGTTGTTGAAATATACAACGATCTCCTGGTTCTGCTCATTTCACTCAGCATCAGTTTATGTAAGTCTCTCCAAGCCTCTCTGTATTCATCCTGCTGGTCACTTCTTACAGAACAATAATATTCCATAACACTCATATACCACACAATTTATTCAGCCATTCTCCAGTTGATGGGCATCCACTCAGTTTCCAGTTTCTGGTCACTACAAAAAGGGCTGCCACAAACATTCTTGCACATGCAGGTCCCTTTCCGTTCTTTAATATCTCTTTAGGATATAAGCCCAGTAGTAATAACTACATTAATTAAAATTTATGTGTGCTTTCATATATATTCTCTCATCTTCACTTTGTGCTCCCCTCTGAAGTTCTCTTCAAGACTCAGTTCAAGTACAACCTTATTTCCCTAATTGTTAGTCCTCTGCCTCCCCTGCGTTATCACCATGTATTTAGTTGTAATTTATCCTTACTGATACATGCACTGTCTATCCCTCTAGTAGACAAAAAGCTTCTTGACAGCAGGGACTGTTTCATTTTTGTCTGGATTCTCAGTGTCTAGCACTGGTCCTGGCACGAGGTAAGCATTGAATAAATGCTTATTGATTTCTTTGAAAACTCCGGATCAACCTGTCATCTTGACCCCAAAATTACCTCCTTTTTTAATAATAGCTATCATCATCATCATCTTCATCTTTATTATAATATTGTAAGCTCTTTGAGGACACAGACTGTCTTTTGGCTGTTTTTGTAGCCCCAGAACATAGAATTTATAGAGTACTTGAAAGTGTACAAAGTGGGGCAGCTAGATGGTGCAACGGACAGCACCAGCTCTGCAGTCTGGGGGACCCGAGTCAACTCTGACTTCGGTACCTAACACTTCCTAGCTGTGTGACCCTGGGCAAGTCACTTAATCCTATTTGCCTTGCTCCCCTTCTTCCTCCCCCTGCCCCCCAAAAAAGAGTACAAAGTGTTTTCCAAATAGCATCTGATTTGTGGCTCCACTGATGCGGAGAAGGAGGTATTATTATTCTCCTGGTCACTTGCAGTCCAGTGAAATCCCTGGATCTCTTTCAAAGGAAATGTGGCAGAGCCATGCTCCTTTTAACATACGTTTCTCAAGTTTAAGAAGTCTGATGTGTAAGTAATTTTGCTTCTATTTTGAGAATGATACCCTCATTTCTCATCAGAGTAGAAAACGGGCAGACAAAGTAAGTGCCAGCTAGTGTCCGTGGTCTGATTGAACTCGGGTCTCCCTGACTCCAGTCAAGTGCTCTTTTCCACGGCATTCCTCTCTGCTGTGAGCCTCGTCTGTTGGACCGTTGACAATGAACATTTCTTGAAATTTCAGTTTGGGGCTCATTGATTTTCAAAGGAAAATGAGCTAATATTCCTAGGGGGAAAATATTTATTATCTGTATATTTAAATCTATTATCTTGAAACTGCCGTGTCAGAGAACTACAAAAGGTGGCTTGATTAGTTTTTTCCATTTCATCAGCGCGTATTCGTTCTCTTCAGTGATCAACCTTGAGTGACGGCAGGTGACAGCAGAGTGATTCATAAGTTTGTACAATTATGAGTAATTTAAGAAACCCATATTTATATCGTGTATTGATGACAGGGCCTCTTAGCTAAGACACTGCAAGGAATGGCAATTAACTGCCAACGGTAGGCATGTGATCTAGGAAACACTCGAGGTCACAGGAAGTTCATGTCCTTTTCACCCCCATGCATGGATATCAATATTATTTGCAGCCACATTTTCAGATAGAAACGGTAGCTGCATATTTGTGATTGTGTGTGAGGCTACAGAAAATGTGTAGAAATCTTTAATAACGCGATTGAAAATATTGACAACCCTTTGTACTGTGGCTACGCAGAAACTGGGAATTAACAAGGTTTTATGTAGCATTTATCTGATTTCTAGAATTTATTTTTGAAACATCTAAAATAATCTAAAATAAGATTTTCATTTTCTACAGCCAGGGCTGAAACTAGTAGAAAATGCTGAAATTATTTTATTTTATAACATTTGGGCTTTTTTCTGCCGTCCAAAGTTATTTATAATGATCACTTGGCTGTATTGAGTAACTGATGCAAAGCCAGTTCATAATCGTCTTTGACATATCATGGCCCTAGCTTTTTCTCAGTCGGAAGCACACCTTAATTTCCATAATGTGACAATATACTTGCCTTTTAGTGATTGTCACAAACTATTTTACTCATGACAACCTTCATGTTTTTACAGAAAAATAAAAGCAAAGATGCAAAAGTGTTGAAAGAACCCCCTACTCAGGGCAGCTAGGTGGTGCAGTGGATAGAGCACCAGCTTTGAATTCAGGAGGACCAGAGTTCAAATCTGGTCTCAGACACTTAACACTTCCTAGCTGTGTGACCCTGGGCAAGTCACTTAACCCCAGCCTCAGGGGGAAAAAAAAAGAAAGAAAGAACCCCCTACTTCCGGAGAAAGGGATACAGAACACAGTGATAGTTCTAGTTCTTGGCTAATAAGTGAACTAAATGATGTCAGTGAATCCTTTTACTCCATTAGTATGATATTGTCCGTACATCAAAGAGCTTGCCACATGATTCTTGATGGCTAAAGCAGGCCTAAGGCTTCATTGTACAATAGTGCGATAATTATCAGATTAATAATCTCGAGCCTTTTCTTGAAGACAGAATACTTTGGGAGGGTCATTAAAAAAAAAATCACTATACTTTTATTCTATATCTGACAGATTAGGTTTCTCTTCAGGCTCAAGGGGAACAAGTATTTTGCAGGCTACTACTGTATTTTGAAGGCATTGATTAATTCCATCCTTGGCAAAATTTTGCAACAGATAATCAAGTAGTCTGACTCAGGGAGTACTCGCAGTTTAATTACAAAGAATCAACACAGGTCTGTGCACATAAATCACTGCACATTCACCTCTTTTAAAATTAAGATTATGAAACTAAAAGACTAAAAGGCATAGTATTTTTGGACTGAAATGCAGAGGTTGTTGTAACAAGGCCTTTTAAAGGCATGATGGGGAAATATTAGTTGGACGTGTAACTGGTTTAATTACTTTTTTAAAAAGTGTTCATCGGTGGACCAGTGTCTAATATTTCCATTTTGCAATGGGGGAATTGGAGCAGATGGAGCCTGGATAACTTGCCCAGGTCATACCTTAGCAAGTATCCGAGGCAGGATATAGAATCAAGTGTTTTTGACTTCTAAGCACAGTGATTCTAACTACTGCACAATCTGGCTGTTTATACCATTGTACTTTAATGTATCTTTTTTAAAATTATGATAAGAATATTCTGGGTATTTTCTCCTTCTTTACAGAAGTAAAAGATCCACAAGTCTTTTATGTTGTACATATTTCCAGATTTTTTTTTTAATATATTGATTAGTTTGAGTGATCTCCTCCCCCCCCCTTTTAAAATAATTCTTCCTTGAAACTCTTGGAGAGAGATATAGGGAACATTTTAAGAGGTGTTTATGTGTATTTAATGGACCCATATCAACCTAGAAGGTAGCCATAGCCTCTACTGTACAGCTCCATTCTCAGCTGTGTTTTTTTCCAGAATTTTTATCAGTGATTTACTTGAAAATCTAGATGAGATTGCATGCTTTTCAGCTTCGTGAATGACAAATCTAATAGAAATAGATAATGCACTAGTTAAATTTGGAATACAAAAAACAAAACAAAAAAAAATACACCACAAAACCTTTTAACTGGAAAGGTAAACCAATTCTAATGAAAATAAAATGCAGCTATCTGGATTAATGTAAAAACCTACACCCAGGCTCCAAAAAGCAGCTACTCAATGGTGGGATAACAGAGATATGGCTAGAGAGCAGGTTACACTGAGAAAGTGAAGGTTTATAGTTGATCATAAATTTAAGATGAACCAACATAATAGCAAGGCAGCCAAAAATAACTACTATAACCTTCAGCTGCATTGATAAGAGTTTATAAGGGTGTGCAGAACAAGAGTCTGGTATTGCCCCATATTCCAAAGTTATTAAACCACATAGACAATTTTCAGCTCTCATTTCATCCACCTTAAGTCTCCAATATAGCTTTGGCTGGGGGGAGGGGAATTTTTTTTTTTGGTGTTGTTCTTGAATGTTATAATTTGATCCCATAGATTCAAATATCTTTTTTGTATAATCTGATATTCACCTATGCAGCCAAATCTGCTCTCCCTCAAATGGCCAAAGCATGATATTCGGAAACAGATACTCTATTGGCACCTCAAATTCCTTGTCAAAAACAGAGTGGCAGCCCTGGAGTCAGAACACCTGAATTCCTATCCAGCCACAGAGAGAGTGTGATCCTGGGCAAGTCACTTCACCCTCTTTGCCTCCTTTTCTTCATCAAATAAACTGGAAAAGGAAATGGCAAGCCCCACCATTGCCAAGAAAACTCTTAATGGGTTCAAGAAGAATTGGACGTGCTTAAAATGGCCAAACACTCAATAAACTCACCCTTCTTCAAACTTCCCTATTATTGTTAAAAGCCCCATCATCTTTCCAGTCACCTGGGTTTGAAATTTTAGTGTCACCTTCAGCTTCTCACTCATCCCCTCCCCCGTTTAAACAACTACCAGGTTTTGTCATTTTTATCTCTACAACACCTTGAACACCCAACTCCGTCCAGCCTCTTAGTTCAGACTCATATCACCTCTTACCTGTCCTATTGCAATAGTCTTATCTCATCTGCATCCCTGGAGTCTCTCCCCACTCCCTACAACAGCCAAAATGTCCCAGTCATGCTAGTTTCTCTGCCACCCTGCCTCTCTCACTCACTGCAATGATTTCCTATTATTTATAGCCAAATCTCTGACATTTAAAGCTCTTCACAACCAGGCCCCAGGCTAGTTTTGAAAACTTCTTCCTCATTATTTCTCTCCCCCTTTAAGGCTGTTCAGCCATGCTGTTTTGTGTTGTGTTCCTTGGATGTGAATTCTCATCTCCCACCTCCATACTTTCGCACTTGCTCTCCCTGATTAAAATCCCCATGCCTCCTCCCTTTTTCTTAGGCTCTCTTTCGTTCCAAACTCAGCTCAAGTGCTATTTTCTAACACATGAAGATTTCCTGACTCCCTCAAGCTGCTACTACTCTCCCAAAGTTTATCTTGTATTATTTTGCATCTGTTCTTTTAAGATCAAGACATAATGTTAACTCCTTGAGGGCAGGAACTGTCATTTTTGTCTATTAATCACTAATTAACTCTGTATTTGGCACATACTAGGGTATTAAAAAGCACTTGCTTGTTAATTGATTGACTGGTAGACAGCCTTCAGCATTTATAATGTCAGATGATGATCATTTTGGGGTGTTTTCGTTTTTTTTTGTTTTTTGTTTTTTGTTTTTTTTACAAAATATGGATTCTCATATTTATCCTTGATTATTGGCTCTTTCTTCCATCATCTATACACATCTTTTAAAAACATGAGTTTGATCAGTGGGTCCCCTGTGTATCCATATAAGCTCTTTTTCCCCTCCTTACCAGAACAGTTTCTACTTTTGTCTTCAGAATTTCATCTTGGAGAACTTCTCCCAATAGACTTAGGCTAATTTTCCCTTTAAAAAAAAAAGTCCATTAATTCCTACATAATCCTTTATTTCCCTGTCTCAAGTCTATAGTAAAGAGTAGAGAGTAGGTAGAGAGAAGGGAAGTAGAAATGATATTTCCCACAATTCCAATGCAACTGATTTCTTTTAAAACAGCTTTTGGTGTGGAATTTTGTTAAAGGCCTTGTTCATATGCTGCTTTATTCCACCAAGGACATTGAGTAGATTAGTCAGATACAATTTCCTTTGTAGAAGCCACATATTTTCCTTAGTGTTTCCTTATTCTTAGGTGCTCAGTGTTTATCTTTATTAATTGGTCAAAAAATCTGAATATTTATATGGGCATGTACACCTAGGACTTTTGAAGATTCTATCAGTTTGCCTAGTAGGAAAGTGAGACTACCTAGTACCCTGGATCCCCTCTTTAGATCTGGGGGATAGGGGAGAAGGATAAAGGGGAAGATCTAGTTGCCTTGGTAATCTAGTTTAAGGTATGCAGCGATCAGTAGAACACAGCAGAATTTGTTCTCATTTGGAAACCAGTCAAGAAGGAACACCCTTTTGTTCAGATTGGAAAAAGCCCACTTTTTCTCTGGGAGGGATAAAGAGAGGAACTGGAGCTAGGCCAAGTTAAAGGCAAAGACACAAAGGAGAATGGGCATCAAGACCCGAAAGTCTTGAGGGAATAAGGAAAAGTGATTAGAAATCCCACTGTCATATTTTGAGACAAGCTGGAACTAAAAATAATTAAGGGATAAGGTATGCAGCTCATGGAAGGATGCAGCAAGGACACTTTTTAATATTACATTTTTATATACATATTTTTTAACATCAGAAAATTCTACTTGCCATGGCACATTGATATGAGCCTTGTGTTGTCAAGTTACCATAAAGGTTGTTTTTGGTGGACAGTAATTCACAGGAGACTCAATTTTCAAACCTTGCCTAGGGCACATAAAAATCCAGATTCTATTCCCAGTGGATGGATAGATATAAATGGGGGAGGGCTTGGAGCCAGGAGGAAGGCATGATCAAACTGCCTGTCTAGAAAGTCCTATTTACAAGGAAGTTCTATTATTTTTTTTTTAGAGAGAGAATTGGCATTAGGTTATGTTCTAAGATGACTGACTTGTCTCTAATCCAGAAGTTTACCAGTGGGAATTGAAAATATGAGAAACAGAAATAATAGAGAGAAAACTGGTTAAAATTTAGTGACCGCTTAAATCGGGTCATAAAAAAAGGTTTAAATATAACTGAGAACAAGTAGCCAGAGGGTAATGTTCTCCATAAAGTATTTGGGAAGAAAGATGGTAAAGAGAATTTAAGAGGAGGGATTTTAAATGAAGTTGAAGTAACAGCCATGTAATACTAAGCATCCATGTTGAAATAAGAGCTTGAACAGTCAGAGTAACAGCAAGTGAACAATGTATGGTGCTATAAAAACAGCACATGGATACAAGAGTCAAGTGATCATGCACTTGACCTTCTGGGTTAGGTCTTCAAAACCAAAAAATTTGACATCCTGAGTCCAAACTCCCTAATATTATTTCTTCATCTTTAAGGTGTAATCAGTAACATTTGTATTTATTTCATAGGAAATGCTTTGAAAACCATAACATAAGGGCAGCTAGGTGGCACAGTGGATAGAGCACCAGCCTTGAATTCAGGAGGACCCAAGTTCAAATCTGGTCTCAGACACTTAACACTTCCTAGCTGTGTGACCCTGGGCAAGTCACTTAACCCCAGCCTCAGGGGAAAAAAAAGAAAACCATAACATGTTTTTACAATACAAAACTGTGCTCAAATTTTAATTACTGGGGTCATTAGTTTGATTAGATTCCTTAAGCATATTGAAAATCCCCATACAAGCATAGGCCTAAAGGAAAGGCAACCATAGGACTGGAGTCGGGGCATTGGGTTCAAATTGTGGATCTAGTACTTAACCATGTCTATGACACAGAAAATCATCCAAAAACTTACTAGAAACAATTCACAGCTTTAACAAAGTTACAAGATATTAAAATAAACCACACAAATCATCAACAAATCTTACTGACAAAGCCCATTAGCAAAAGATAGAGAAATTCCATTTAAAATTATTGTAGACAAAAATAAAATACTTGAGAGTCTACCTGCCAAGACAAACCCAAGAACTATATGAACACAATTACAAAACACTTCTTATACAAATAAAGTCAGATATAAACAATTGGAAAAAATATCAATTGTTCATGGCTGGATCAAACTAATATAATAAAAATGACAATTCTAGCTAAACTAGTCTACTTGTTCAGTGCCATACCAATCAAACTCCCAAAACATTTTATAGAACTAGAAAAAATAATAACAAAATTCTTCTGGGAGAACAAAAGGTCAAGAATATTAAGAGAGGGGCAGCTAGATGGCATAATGGATAGAGCACCAGCCCTGAAGTCAGGATGACCCCAGTTCAAATCTGGCTTTAGACACTTTTAACACTTTCCAACTTTGTGACCCTGGGCAAGTCAGCAAAAGAAAGGAAGGAAGGGAGAAAGAAAGTAGAGAGTAAGTAGAGAGAAGGGAAGGAGAAATGAGATATTTCCCACAATTCCAATGCAACTGATTTCCTTTAAAACAGCTTTTGGTGTGGAACTTTGTTAAAGGCCTTGTTCATATGCTTCTTTATTCTGCCAAGGACATTGAATAGATTAGTCACATACAATTTCCTTTGCAGAAGCCACATATTTTCCTTAGTGTTTCCTTATTCTTAGGTGCTCAGTGCTTATCTTTATTAATTTATTAATAAAAAAAAATAATATCAAGGGAATTAATGAAAAAAAAATAAAGGATGGTGGCTTAGCAATACCAAATCTAACACTGTATTATAAAGCAGCAGTAATCAAAACCATTTGATATTGGCTAAGAAATCAGGGTAGTAGATCAGTGGAATAGATTAGATACACACAACACAATAATCAAAGCCTATAGCAATGTAGTATTTGATAAATCCCCAAACTCCAGCTTCTGGAGTAAGAAATCAGTATTTGACAAAAATTGCTGGAAAAACTGGAAAATAATATGTCAGAAATTCAACATAGATCTACATCTCACACTCCATATCAAAATAAGGTTAAAATGGATACATGATTTGTGTATTTGTGACACCATAAACAAATTAGGAGTAAAAGGGATAATTTACCTATCAGGTCTTTGAAGAGGGGAAGAATTTGTGACCAAAAAAGAACTATAGAACAATATGAAATGCCAAATGGATAACTTTGATTACATTAAATTAAAAAGGTTTTGCACCAAAAAACTCAGCAGAAACAAGATTAAAAGGGAAGTAAAAAACTGGGGAAAAAAATCTTTTCAGCTTCTGATAAAAGTCTCATTTCTAAAATATATAAAGAACGGTGTCAAATTTATAAGAATACAAGTCATTCCCCAATTGATAAATGGTCAAAGGATATGAACAGACATTCAGAATTTTCAGTGACAAAATTAAAGCCATTTATAGTTACATGAGGAAATGCTGTAAGTCACTGTTGATTAGAGAAATGCAAATTAAAACAATTCTGAGGTACCACCTTATACCTCTCAGATTGGCTAAGATTACAGAAAAAGTTAATGATAAATGTTGGAGGGATGTGAGAAAACAGCATTGTTGCTGGAGTTGTGAAATGATCTAACCATTCTGGAGAGCAATTTGAAACTATGCTCAAAGGGCTATAAAACTGTATATACCCTTTTACCGAATGCCATCACTGGGTTTGTATCCCAAGGAAATCTTTCATAGAAGGAAAGGCATCTATGTACAAAAATGTTTGTAGCAATTTTTGAGGTACAAAGAATTGGAAAAAGAGTGTATGCCTATCAGTTGGGGAATGGTTGAACGGTGTAATATATGAAGATAATGGAATATTATTATTCTGTAAAAAATGATGAACAAGTTGATTATAGAAAGACCCGGAAATATTTACGTGAACTGATGCTGAGCAAAACAAGAAGAACCAGGAATACATTGTACACAATAACGATAAGAATGTGAGATCATCAACTATGAAAGGCTTGGTTCTTCTCAATAGTTTAGTGACCCAACAGACTTTGAACAAAAAATGCCATCTGCATCCAGAAAAAGAACTAAGGAGAATGAATGTAAATCGACACATCCTATGTTCACTTCTTTTTTCTGTTGTTTTTCTTTTTCTTTCCCATGGTTTTTCCCTCCCATCATGATTCATAAAACAATGTGTATTTAAAAAATAAACTTATTACAATAAAAAACAAAATAAAAAATGTCTATGACACAAAGTAACCTGGGTCTCAATTTCTTCATCTGGAAAATGAAAGAATCAGAGTCCAAACCTATGTTCTTAAGTCTTTTGTCAAAAAGACAAACTGAGACCAACTAAAAAATTAAAACCTGCCTGATATTGCCATTTATGTTGCTAATAAAGTAATGAATAATGCTACAAGAGACCTTTTTATGATGCAATAGTTGACTGCCTGAAAAGAGAAATGCCCATTTTTGTTTTGACATTAAATCTTATTATTCTTTAATTATATTTTTTAAATGTTTTCTAGTACTCTCAATACTGAAAATCAACCAAATGAAAATGGAGTGTCTCTTCAGAATGACACCTTTGAAGAAATTATAAACTTACCCATCGGATCTAAACCATCCAGATTGGATATCACGGACAGTGATGGAAGCCCAGAAATTCCTTTGAATCCAATTTTAGCCTTTGATGATAAGGAGACTCTTGGGCCATTGCCTCAGGTAGATAGTGTTCAAACACAGCAAACAGCAGGTAAGTTTGCCTAGATCTAGTTATTGTAATTGTCAGAAAACTTCTGAAAATCAATTGGCTTGTACCTTATGAAAGATATGGAGACTATATAAACTCTGCCCCTGGCTGTCACCTGAAAGACCTTGTACATTGGAATTCAAAGCTGTATAACTCTGTGGAAGAAACAACCACTATGTAAACTCTACTGAAAATTGCTGTAAGGATAATATCCAGTAGAATGAATGAATGAATGACCTCTAAGGTCTCCACTAACCAACTGCTCAAAGCAGGAATCCCTGCTCTCTGCCTTCCTATATTTGCACAAGCTTTTTGCTTCAAGCCTAAAAAAAATGTTTCTTCTTCATCTTTTTCTCTTCCTTTAAATTTTAGCTCAGTTAGCTTTAGATTTTACTCTATGAAGCTGTCTTGGATTCATCTTAGTTGTTAGCATTTCTCTTCTCCTCTAATTCTCAAATTACTTTGCTTAAATTTCCCCCTTGTTCCTTTTACTCCTTACCTTGCTTTAGACCAGATTATTGTGTACTTCCCAAGAGAATGGGAGCTTCTTTAAGCAAGGATTTTATTTTTATGTCTTGGTATCTCCAGCATCTGGCACATAGAGAATTTAGTAAATGTTGTTATATTCAATTATTCAGGCTCTGGTTAAACTGAAAATTAATGATGAGAAAGTCACTATTTGAAAGCTCATTTTGCAGTTTTACTTTTTCTTCCTTGTATACCGACTTAAAATCTACCTCCTTACTTCTACTCATAGATGTTAATGAGCTAGATAGCCTGGAGAATAGAAAACTCAGGGGGATATAATTGGCCTCAGGAATTTGAAGACCTGTTCTGGAGAGAAGGATTAGGTTAGTTCTGTGAACATTGACTGGAAATTTCAATAGGGCAAAAATTTAGGTTTTATGCTTTAAAAAAACAAAACAAAACAAAACAAAAAAAACAAAACAAAACAAAAAAAAAAAAAAAAAAAAAACAATGCTACCCAACAATTAAGGCATCTGGAAGTAGAACACATGGCCTTAAGAAGTAGTATGCTCTCCCTTCCTGAAAGTTGAGGCTAGACAAGCGCTGATCAACTATATTTAAGTTGACATTTCCTTTCATGGATGGGATGTCTAGATGGCTAATGAGATCCAACTCTCAACATTTGTTTCTAGTACAGAGGGCATTCATTCCCTCTTAGACATGGCAGCTGTTCAAAGACTTAGGCATAGAGATCATGGACCACCTAAGTCTTTCCTCTTACTCAAGTATCCCCTATAGATTTTTTCTTTTATTTTCAAAGGTCACCAAAAATGCTTATCTTTGATTTTAAGTTGTTTGAACAGGCCTTTTTTAGGCAGATGTAGCTAACCTGCCACAGTGAACAACTGAAATTTGTCCTTTGAATCATTACTGCCATTGAAAGTATTTGTCTGCCCTCGTTGGAGCTACAATTTCTAATGGTCATGGATGTCCAGAAGCTTTTGCTCAAAAAGAACAGCAATCAGAGAAGTCAGTGTTAGGCCATTTAGAGCATCATGTGTCTTGGTCCAGCTCCAAGTAGTTACTGTTAGCACCAAGTATTGCCAATGGCAGCCCATTGTATTACTGTGGGATGGAGTAATATAATCAGTCCCATCGTTGTGGCCTTAAGAGTAAGTGGACCATAGGGACAGTATGCATAGTGGGTAGAGAGCTAGGCTCGGTCAGGAAGACTTGGGTTCAAGCATTTCTACTGACTTTAGTTTTGTTCTTTAGACAACTGAAAATTTAAATTTCAGGCCAATGATAGGCTGGATTAGGTGGGGAAATTTCCTCATGGGTGAGTTTCCTAAGAAAATCACAGATTTGGTTAAAAAAAAAAAAAAAAAAGAAAGAAAGAAACAAATGGACTAATTGCTATGTTCCTTTCCCTTCACACTTTCTTTGGTTTCTATTTAGCTTTCTGCCAAGGCAGGTTGCTTTGTACTATCTCATATGTGAATCTTAACCCATTGTGAAAAAAGCTGATATAATAAGGGATGTTTAATCTGCTGAAATAAATACTAGTGGGCCTGGTGTTTTAGGTTCTAGTAGGACTTAATACCGAGGTTTTTCAAAAACAAATTACACAAAACACTTCAAACAAACATGTATTATCCTGAATAGAGAGTCCTGAAGGCATTCCCAGGTTCATGTAATGTGTCTCCCCTTGGAACTTATACTATCACATAAAGTGACACAAATTTGGAACACAAATTGCTATAAAACCAAGTGATACATAAATAAAAAAATACAAGTAAAATGCCCAACAAAGTTACAGGAAGAAAAGAGAAAATGGATTAGAATAGTCAGGCTAGGAAAGATTTCATGGATAGGAACTTCTGTGTGTGTGTGTGTGTGTGTGTAGGCAAGTTGAGAGGATGGGGGACAATGATCAAAGCCAATAGAGACACAGAAGTACCATAAATGAGATATGGGGTATAACCAAGTTTGGCTGGAAAATAGAATATATAAAATGGAATAGACTGTAAACAAACCTAGAAAAATATAGTGACATCAGATTGTAGAGAGCCTTGAATGCCAGACTAAAAAATTTGAACTTTATTTAGTATACAGGTCTTTGAGACAAAGAACATGATCAAATCTATATATGAGTAATACCTACTCTGTGAGCTATAGATGAAAAATGAAGGAGAAAAAAATGGATTAAGAAAATATTGTAGCTCTTTAGGCAGGTGGTAACGAGAACCTAAATATCAAGATGCTGAAAATGGAAAGAAAAGACATGGACAGAAATGAGAGATATGGATCGGTGGGAATTAATGAATAATTGGATATGGAAGGAGAAAGATGGAAGTATTCAAATTAGAAGAAAGAGTAGGGTTTTTTGGGGTTTTTTTTGGTTGTTTTTTTTTTTTTTTAGATAAGTACAGCTTTGGACATGGAGAATTTGAAGGGCCCCCCCAAAAAAAAATCTTAAGTAGATACAAATGTCCTAAAGGTGATGCAGGGCTGTGAGAAATCAGGACAAATTACAGATTTGGAAGTTTAGAAGTAAACTGCACAGAGATGAGACCTACAGCTGAGAGACTGAATTTAACAAAATAGAATAAAGAGAAAAATAATCCAAGGACAGGGGCTTTGGAGTCAGAATAGAGAGAAAAGGGATGACTAGGCAGGCAAGACAAAATGAGTAAATGATGTTTTGAGACAAAATAGATTGTCTAGTAAATGGGGATGGTGGACAGTGTCAGATACTGAGTAGTCAAAAGAGAATGAAAAGTGAAACAAAGGCTATTGAATGTAACAGGTAGAATACTGGTCAACAAATCAACTTTCTCCTTCTACTTTATTGGCTATTAAACCGTTGAGAGGAACATTGTTTCTCCTTATGTGATAGGAAATATCCCTATACAATTTAATTTCTTCTTGCCCAGAATCAAAGAAGATGAAGGAATTCCACTTTTCCATTTCTCTGAATTAGGCAACATTGTTCCAGGCATGTCTCAAGACTGATGGCTCCCTCCCTTTAGGTGTTTTCTGGGCACCTAATGCCTATCTCTTGTTATCACCTCATCCCCTTTGTGGCACTTTCTTTTTCTACTACAAGTATCTTTTAAAAATATTACATATATATATATAATATACACACACACACACACAATAAAATATTAACAAATTAAAGATTCCTTGTCTTCCTAGTGGTAGTTGCAGATTATTTGAATTTAAGAGTGTATGAACCTGAGAGATAGATTTTATATTCTTTGAAAAGGTTTTTCATGTGATTATCATAACATATTTCTTTTTTCTGTTTCCTAATATAGAAGTTATATGACCATTTCTTCTGAAGAACCAAAGGTGAAGTTTAATAAGCATTTCTACAGTTAATGGAATTCCTTCCATGCTATGAAGGAGTGTTTTTTTTTTTTCCTTCTTCTCTCCAGTTTTCTAAAGATTTCTTGGATATCTTTTTGAGAGACTTTATCAAAACCAGCTAAAGAAACCTTGGGGAAAATAGACTGGATCGCCTTTCTAATAGTTTTTGCCAATAGAAAAAAAAAAAAAAAAAAAGTCATGCTTCATATACTCGGCACTTTTAAATGGCTTTTTCCAAACGTGCTCCTTCTTAGCAAATCAATATGTTCTGTGTTCTTTGAAAGACCAAATGCACTGGGATTTGAAAGGGATGGGCTAACTGGGATGATAGACATGATTTTTCAGGTGGATGTCTTGGTTTTAAATGCTGTAATGTAAAATTGGCAACAAGAAAATTTATAAATCTAATACTTGAAAAAATAAATACCTCCTTCTCCAAGTAGAGCTAATGGGGGGAGGGGTGTTTAAATTAAGCCTGTTTGTTTAAATATTTTCACTGAGCTCTATTTGTAGGGGCAAATGATAGGCTTCTGTATCAGGTTCTTGTAAATGCAACTCCTACATGGACATTCTGTAAATTCAGCCATCATTACTTATTTCTTGAATCTTCTTTTGAGAAAACAAACAAAAACATTTTAAAATGTGAAAAAATGGAAAGCATTATTTTTTCATGAATGAGAAATAATCTGCTGTACTCTTAAATAATGTATTTATGAAGTTTGTCCAGTTTCAAAAAATTCAAATAAATTAGAAAAAATGTGGCAAATGATCTTTGTAAACTTTTTTTTTTAGTTGCATTTATTCTTTAAGTACCATAACAGAATGGGTCCCAATGATGTAGACTAATGTAAAGTTTGAGGTCTCTACTGATGAAAAGAGCCATAAACAATAAAGTCATATCAACATTAAACATACATAATCAAATAGAATAGCATCTAAAAAATTTTAAAAAGCAGAGTTAAGGAGGATATAGACAATAAAACAGTTAGTAGGTGACCTCAATTATATTCAATAATGGGCAATGGAAAGACAGATTCAAATTAATTGGAAACAAAAATGGGTCAAAGAACAAATCATAGAAACACTTAGTAATTAATGAAAATTACAATAAGACAACAGAGCAAAATTTGTGGGATGCAGCTAATGCAGTATTTAGTAGAAAATTTTCCCTAAATACTTATATCAATAAAACAAAGGGCAAATCAGTGAATTGGATATACAATTAAAAAAAAATAGAAAAATTAGAAATCCTCAAACACCAAATTGGAAATTCTGAAAAATCAAAAGAGAAATCAAAGCTGAAGGTAAGAAAATCATTGATCTAATAAAACTAAAAACTGATTTTATGGGACAAGATAAACAACTGCTTAATTTGATTAAGAAAGGAAGAAAATCATAATTACTAGTATCAAAAATGAAAGGGATAAATTCACCAATCAAGAGGAAATTAACAGTTGTTAGGAACTATTTTGCCCAACTATAGCCAATATATTTGGCAATGTAAATGGAATAAATATCTACAAAAATATAATGCAGATTAATAGAAGAAATAGAATACTTAACCTAATTTTATAAAAATAAAGTGATCAATGAACTTTCTTTGAAGAAAAAATCTCCAGGGTTCAATATATTTAAAAGCAAATTCTACTGAGCATTTGAAGAATAAACCTAATACCATATACACTATTTGGGAAAAAAAAAAAAAAAAAAAAAGACAAGGAATCTTACTGAATTCCTTTTATGACATAAATATGGTGTCAAAACTGCCAAACAGAAACAAAGAAAATGATGGACCAATTAACCTAATGAATATAATGTAAAAATTATAAACAAAATACAAGCAAAAAAGATTACAGCAATATCTCAGAAGGATCATACATTATGATCAGATGAGCTTTATATAAAAATGTAGGACTGATTCAATATTAGAATAATTGTTAATGTAATTGACAGTATCAATAATAAAACCAACTGAAAAAAAAATACAATACTTATTCCTATTAAAAACAGGGAGTATAGGAATAAAGGGAGCTCTCCTTAAAATAAATATTGTCTATCTAAAACCATCAGCAAACATTATCTGTAAATGCACATAAGCTGAAAACTTTCCCAGTAAGATTGGGGTGATAATGGGTAATGATACCCATTAAAACCTCTGTTATTCAATATTAGAATATTAGCTAGGGCAATGAGAGAGGAAAAAGAAATTGAAGGTATTAGAATAGGCAAGGAAGAAACAGAACTATCACTCTGCAGATGATATGATGGTATATTTAGAGTTTCAATTAGAAAACTACTTGAAATAATTTTAGCAGAATACAAAAATCAACCCACATAGGTTATCAACATTTCTATTGTCAAAAAACCAACAAAATAAAACCTTCAACTGGAAGAGATAGAGAAATTACAGTTTAAAAAACACTAGATATAAAATACTTGGAAGTCTACCAACCCAAGACAAACTGGAACTATATGAAAATAATTGCAAGATACTTTTCATACAAACTAAGTCAAATCTAAACAATTAGAAAGGGGTGGCTAAATGATATAGTAGCCCTGGAGTCAAGAGGACCCAACTTCAAATCTGATCTCAGACAATATTTTCTAGCTGTGTGATCCTAGGCAAGAAACTTAACCCCAATTGCTTCCAGAAAAGAAAAATGTATTGGAAAAATATTAATTGCTCATCAATAAGCCAAGTGAATATAACAAAAATGACAATTCTACCAAAATTAATGACAAACTACCAAAGAATTATTTTATAGAGCTAGAAAAAAAATTAATCTGGAAGAATAAAAGGTAAAGAATATCAGGGGAATCAATGAAAAAAAAATATAAAAGAAGGTGGCCAGGCATACCAAATCTCCAACTGTATTATAAAGCAGTAATTATCAAAAAAAAATCAGGAACTAGCTAAGAAATAGAGTAGTTGATCAGTGGTACAGATTGGGTATACATAGTAAATGGGGGCAGCTGGATGGTGCTATAGATAAAGCATGGCCCTGGAGTAAGGAAGACCCGAGTTCTAAACCAGCTTCAGACATTTAACACTTAACATCTAGTTGTATGAGCCTGGGCAAGCTGCTGAACAGCAAACATAGTAAATGACTAGAGTAATCTAGTTTAATGTGATAAACCTAAAGACCCAAGCTTTGGGAACAGAAGCTCATTATTTGAGAAAAACTCTTCAGAAAACTGAAAACTGGTACAAGATAAGGTCAGAATAGATATGTGATTTACACAAAGGGTGATGTTATAATCAAATTAAGAGAGCATGGAATAGTTTGATTTGTCAGAGAGCTATGGACAGGGAAGAATTTAGAACAAAAGAAAATATAGATTACAAAATGTAAAATTGGTCATTTTGATTATATTTAAAAGATTTTGTACAAAACCAATGCAAACAAAATTAAAAGGAAAGTAAAAAATGGGATGGGAGAAATTTTGCAACAAGTATCTCCGATAAAGGCTTCACTCCTCAAATATATATACAGAACTGAATCAAATTTATAAGAAAACAAATCATTCCCCAATTGATAAATGATCAAAGAATATGCACAAGAAGTTTTCAGACAAAAATCAAAGCTATGGTAAGAAGGGGAAATGCTGCAAATCATTGCTGATTAGGGAAATGCAAATTAAGACAACCACCTCACACCTATCAGATAAGCTAATATGACAACAAAAAAATTATAATCGTTGGAGGGGATATGGAAAAACTGGGATGTTAATGCATTGTTGGTGGAGTAGTGAACTGATCCAAACATTCTGGAGAATAATTTGGACTTATACACAAAGGAAATCAAATTCTGCATTCCCTTTGATCCAGCAATACCACTGCTTGGTCTAAATAGCAACGATATCAAAAAGGGGGAAATAGCAGCTCTTTTGTGGTGGCTAAGAATTGGAAATTGAGAGGATACTCATCAATTGGAGAAACGGCTAAACAAACTGTGGTATATAATTATGATGGAATTTTATTGTGCTATAAGAAATGACGAGCAGGATAAGTTCAGAAAAAATTTGGAAAGACTTGCATGAACTGATGAAAAGTGAAGTGAGCAGGATCAGAATATTGTACACAGTAACAACTATCTTGTATGATGATCAACTATGAATGACAGCCATTCTCAGCAATACGATGACTCAAGACAATCCCAAAGGACTCATGATGAAGCATACTGTCTCCAGAGAAAGAATTGTGATACTGTCTGAATACAGAGTAAAGCATGCTATTTTTATACTTTCATTCTTTTTCTTAATTCAAGTCTTCTTGAACAAAATGACTGAAATGGAAATGTTTTACATGATTAGCACATATATAAACTATATCAGATTGCTTGCCATCTCAGGGAGGAGAAAAGATGGGAGTTAGGGATAGAATTTAGAACTCAAAACTTTGTAATGTTTAAAAAGTTGATTTAATATGTCATTGGAGAAAAACAAAATATCATCAAAAATAATCTTTTAACATGTACACAAGATAATTTTAGTACAGACTGCATTATTAAATATGTTCATTCCTTCTGAGCACCACTGTACTGAAACCCTCTTACCACCGTCTCCAAACTTTTCATTTTACATAATTTGCTTCCCTCCTGAGTTTGAGTAAAAAATATATATTTTCTCTTGTTTCTATAGCTTGATGTTTCTATACAACTAGATGTTAAGTGTTATATGTCTGAAGCTGGTTTAGAACTCAGGTCTTCCTTACTCCAGGGCTTACTTAGCACCATATTATCATGATACATTATGAAGAAACATCAATATGGAAAATAATTCCCAAAAATTTACTTTCAAAAGAAGTTTTTGAAGTGGAATTTGTTTTTTCCCTAATCAATTGATGACTACTACCAACCATTGGATGTGGATTTTGTTATAAAAGGATTAATTATTGAAATCAAATGGGAAATATATTGTCTATTGGAGCGTAAGAAAAAATAATTCCAATGCTATGTGCATAAATTGGATATTAAATAACCCATTTAAATTTTTCCATATATATATATATATACATATATATATATATTACTCCAAAACAAATTCACGTGGTTTTCCTATTCCAGGCACTCCATTGAAAGCATGAGTTTCTAGTTAAAAGCAAATTTCATCTAGATTTCCAGTGAGTGATTTGATGAAGTATATTACACAGGAGTGATGCCAGTGAATGTAAATAACTAGTGAAAAGGACAAGTATTTATTAAAATTCCTGTTGACAGGGATTGTATAAGAAATGACTCAAGTAGGCATGTCTTAAAATATGTAAAGAAATTTGAAAAAAAAAGTTAAAGTTATTAAGATTTGAGAAGAATAAAATTATAGTAAATATGTTTTAAATCTATTCTTATTCTTAAATCTTACAGTTTTGTCTGAGGGAAATGGCTGTTTGTGTTTCATTTGGATGACTTAAAACTTAATTCACATATTCCTCAGAGAAAAAGATGGTCTAATCAACATCAGTGTGCAAGACTAGAAGTGTTTCATGATAAAGCAGTGTATTAAAACAACAAAAAGGCATGAAATCCTGCCCTGTAAGAATTATCATCTCAGTTCAACATTCTGATGTCAATATATTACTTAAAATGCCTATCACAAAAAATTTCTTTAAATTTTATTTTCTTTTTAACATTTTGCTTTTTTTTTCCCCCCCTTAAGATTACCCCCTCTAACTTAGGGCACTTCTAAATCACAAAAGAAAAGCAATTACACTTAATAGTAAACATTAATCACTTACTATGTGCCAGACACTGTGCAAGCTCTGGGGTTCCAGATATGAAATAAGGCAACCTTGCCCTCAAGTTGCCTGTAGTCTAGTAGGGGAAGACAAAGCTATAAGGCGGAGAGAGTCAGCAAAGAAATTCAAAAGACTCCCTCCTAATAATGGAAAGCAATTATATAAAAGCAAACACTGAAGCAACTGTATGGGAGAACCTATGAAACATTCTGCACCCATAGTCCATTATCTCTATGCTAAAAAGATGGAAATTTGTTTCCTTGTTCTCAGAAACCAAGAATAGAATTTAATTTGAATCACAAAAATAATTTAAAATGAAAAGTATACCTCTATCAACCTCATTTTTACTCTCAGTTTTGCATCTCCCTGAACAATGCCCCAAACACAGTCATTATTTAATACTGTTGAATTGAAATGAGTTTCCACTCCACTGCTATTCTGTCATGGAGGTCAAAATTATGCAGCGAGTAAAGGAATTGGAGGGAGAACATGTGGTTCTGAACCCTAATGCCAGGCCAGCTTATCCCCGGAACCTCACTTTACTCCTCCATAAAACGGGTAGAGGGAAGAAGGGAATAAGCATTTATATAGAGAACCTGCTATTTGCCAGGGGAAGTGCTAAGAGCTTTACAAACATGTTGCTCAACCCTTACAACCACCTTGCAGGGTAGGTGCTGCTATATCCTCACAAAACTGAGGCAGACAGGTTGAGTGACCTGTCCACACAATTAGCTGAGCATCAAAGGCCAGATCTGAGCTCCAGTTGTTCACTCCAGGCCTGGTGCTCCAGCCCCTGAACAACAGCTGCTTCCAGATGATGCTCGGACCCTTTTGCAGGGTACTTTGGAGAAAAGCGTGTTGTAAATCTTTAAAAAATTTGAGTGTGACCTTAATGATCCATGGAGAGAAAGAGTTCTTGCAGAGTGAATGGAGGGCCAGCCTCCAAGTCAGGGGCAGTCGGGCTCAAATCTCACATAGGACACACAGTAGGGCTTGGTGACTTAGCCTCTCAGTGCCCAAGACCACAAGATTACACAGGCACCCTGGTGGAGGGCCCTACAATAAGGAAATCTTGTATATAGATATCACTACAATGACATACGACATAATGCTGCATTAGTATAGAGAATAGAGTCAGAGATAATTATGTAGGAGGCAGAGGTGCCCCAGTGGCTCGAACCCTGGGCCTGAAATCAGGAGGACCCGAGTTCAAATGCAACATCAGACACATAGTAGCTGTGGGATCCTGGGCAAGTCACTTAACTTCAGTCTCAGTGCTGAGTTATAAAGAGAAATAATAGTAGCACTTGGGTTGTTTTGAGGATTAAGTGAGAGATAATTAAAGCACTTAAGGATATAGGGCTATATAAATGCTTGTCCCTTCCTTACCCTCTATCTACATCTCACCAGGCCTTGATGGGAATCTCTTACCTTCTCCTTGGGCTGGCTACTACTGATTTTATATACATTAGAACTAAGAATGGTTTTGACATTTTTAAATACAATAAAGCTATTTTAAAATCTGATACAACTCTTGGCTCCTAGATACAAAAAACAGTCAGCAAGCAGGCCAGAGTCTGCCAACCTCACATACCATAACTTTTTTAGTCATTGGCCAATTGATGGGGATGCATTCAGTTTTCAGTTCAAAGGGCTGCTATAAACATTTTTGTACATGTAAGTTCTTTTAACTCTTTTATACTCTCTTTGGGATATAGGAAAAACACTGCTGGAATCAAAGGGTATGCACAGTCTGATGGCCCTTTGGGCATAGTTCCAAATTGCTCTCCAGAATGGTTGGCTCAGTTCACAACTCCACTAACAATGTATTAGTGTCCCAGTTTTCCTACATCCCCTCCAATATTTATCAGTATCTTTTTCTGTCATCTTATCCAATGTGAGAGGTGTGTAGCAATTTCATACTCTTAGAATTGGAAAGACTCTTGGAAAGTCATCCCTCCATCCTTGGAAAGGAGTTTCCTCTGGAGTATACTTTATAGATAGAATCCACTGGAGACATATGAATTCTACTCCCTATTTCCATTTTGTGTAGCTCTAATCATTAGGGAGTTTTCCCCATACATTAAACTTATATGTGCTTGCAATATCCAGCCATTGGTTCTAGTTCAAACAAAATAAATCTAATCCCAGTTCCAAAACTCAATCCTTTAAAACAGCTATTTTTTCCCCCTTTCCTCTTTCTCTTCAGGCCAAACAACCCAAGGTCATACAACCAATCTTTGTGTCTTAATCTCCTTCACATTTTGATTCTCTTCCCCTGCATGCTCTCCAGGGCATCAATGTTCCTTCTAAAATTAATGCCCAGAACAGAATACAGTGGCCTAAAAAGAGTTCTGTCTCATGTACAGGGGAACATTATTTTCCTCATTCTGGACACTATCACTAGTGCACCTAATATCATATTAGAATTTTATCTCCCCAATAAATTATAAGCTCCTTGAGAGGAGAGACATCATTTTTCCCCTTTATCTGCCAAGGACCTAGCACAAGACCTGGCACTTTATTTTTTTTCCTTTATTCACAAAAATATCTACATATGCATGTGAGAAAATACAACAAATAAATGTGCCAAGCATTCACTCACTTCAGAAACATTTTGATTACTTCTCATGCTGCTTTGATGCATTGGAAGAGGCAATTAAAGATAGAAATGATAGCATTTAAATTGATGGGCCTTTACAATATTTCCTGCCCCATTTCCTTCCTAGTCCAATGCTCTTCAGTCTTCCGACTGGGAACTACTTACCTAATAAATAAAATTCACATTCCTTAGTATAGTATGTAATAGATTCTGTAATTTGTCCCCTGGTCATTCTTCCAGCTTAACTCTACACTATTCCCCTACCAGAAGCACTGAGCCTTCCCAGACTGTGAAAGGAATTTTCCCCCACACTTACATAAATAGATAGATAGATAGATAGATAGATAGATAGATAGATAGATAGATAGATAGATAAGCTAAATTAAAAGAATTATTTTTATTGATAATGCAGAATATTTAGAATATTTTGAAGCCTAGTCCTCAAAAGTGATTCCATAAGAAGTTGATTATGTGTAAGGAATAGTTTTTTTCTCTCATTTATATTGGTTGATATTATCAGATTGTTTCTACACCATAAGGAATATTATACTCTAGATCTAGAATCTAGATAGACAATTTTTTCCAAATGAAAAGAAATACAAACACACCATAAAACAGAGTTCCACACAGTAAGTTTTTCTTCTTGTTTATGCTTAAGTTCCAGAATGAATCCATGACCTCCTTCCTGTAGATATTCCTTCCTCTTCCAGAGATGTCACCCCATCTAAACTTCCTCACCCAGTCATCTACCCAATACTGGAGATCTGCATCTAGGGCAGGGATTAACTTTATTTTATTTTTTTTTAATCCAGTGACTTCCTTCCCAGTCTAGAATTCTTTTTCCTATCTCCTGTTCCTTTGCTATGTTTTGCCCGATTCATTACTCCCTCCTTCCAAGTCTCTCCTTCTTGACTTTAAAATCACTAGATTGTTTTCCCCACTCTCTAACTAAAACAGAGTTTCTTAACTTTTGTCAATATGATGAAGCCCATGGACTACAATTAATTATACTGGAAAACAGTTGTCAAGATATTTGCAGGAACATTCACAAACTCCTGTTCTAGGGTTTCTATGATTTCCTGAATACTTCACGATTCAGAATGTATCTGTTACCCACCTCTTTCCCCTTGCTATGAGTCCAATACAGTTTTGGTTCTCTAAAGGCCCTAGTATTCAATAGATCAAGGACAAAAAAAAAAAAAAAAAAAAAAAAAAAGGCAGCTTTGTGTAATGATTAGAATTCTAAAATTGAGTCAAAAAGATCTGAGTTCAAATTTTGCCTCAGAAACTTACAAGCTGCATAATCAGGGGCAAATCATTTCACTTTATTCATCCTCATTTCCTCGTTTGTAAAATGGGGCTAATAATATTAGCCACTCATAGTATTGGTGTGGAACTCAAATGAAGCTTTATATATATGTAAAGCATTCTGGAAACCTAAAATGCCACATATTAGCGATGATAAATCATCACTGTGTCAGTATTTTTGTACAGCAGTCTTCCATCTCCATGCCTGTTGCAGACAGTGACCAATGCCTAGACAATACTCCTTCCTCCCCTTCTTATACTTCGACTTCCTTCAAAACTCAGCTCAAGTTCCATATTCCAAATGAACCCAGAGGAAAGTAGACATGATCTTACCATAAAACATCACTCCTGAAAGTCCTTTTGCTGAAATCCTTCAACTTCCTGCCTTAGGTCCAGTGTAATTTTTCTTCTGGGTATTTATTTTGTAAAGCTTTGAATCTGCTTTTTTTCATTAAGTTCAATGTATCTGTGCTTTCTGATGCAGACATTACCATCAGCTGCTCCAGGACTTAGGATGGGACAAGTCTAAATCCTCTGGCCTTCTTAAGTTCACAAGGTCCTCATCCCGATGGTTGGATGGAGAGGGAGACAAATCAAGTCTAGACTTGAGTTGCAGAAGCTCTCTTTCTCCTCCTAAGTGACTCCTCTTGAGGGCTTTGGCCAGAATGCTCTCTCCTAGCTACCACTCTCCTGAATCCTTAATTCCATCCTAGCTTCTTGGTTTTATAACAACTTCATAAGGTTTGAGAAAAACTGACATCAACACACCTGCTTTATATCTCAAACTAATGCAATCAAGGTTTATTCTCACCTGATAAAGGTGTTGGGTGATTGCTTGACAGACTCAATGAACTCTCACACTCACACTTATTGAAAAAAAAAAAAAAGGGAGGGGGGCAAACTAAGTGCGCAGCGGATAGAGCACCAGCCCTGAAGTCAGGAGGACCTGAGTTCAAACACTTAACATTTCCTAGTTGTGTGACCCTGGACAAGTCACTTAACCCCAGAAGAAGGGGAGGGGAAAGATTGTTAAGACTGGGGATGAGAAGGGAAGGAGACCAAATCTGCAAGACCAATCAAAATATTAATTAATATTATAGTATATAAAACATTTCATGCCCATATAACTCCCTCCCAAATTGCATCTTCAGAGCCAAACTTGTTTATGCACACAATTTAAACAAATTCAGTAACTATTTATTCACTATTGCCATAACTAAAGTATACTAGAAAAATAAAAGGAGGGACTTTTTTCAGGTTTTTTTTTTTGTTTTTTGTTTTTTACTAACAATCACAATAGCTTTCCACAAAGTATGACACATCTATATGACATTAAGGACAACTGGTAATGATCTATATTAAAATAAATATTTTTAGACTTTCTCAAGTCTCTGTTAAAGAGACTGGTTCCTCTAGCTCTTTTCTGCCACATTTATGTGAGACTTTGATTTCTCCCTCCCTCTTTGCCTTTTTCCCATGCTCACTCTTTTATTTTCAACTCTTCCCTCCTAACAAAAACCCTGGCCACAGCTGTATGTATTTTCCCCAAACAAGTCTTATTTGCAGGTTTAGTACTTAACCTGAAATCTGTTGCCTAGCCCATTATTTCTAAGAGAATGAGTTTCCCTGTCATGCATGCAGACTGTGTGGCGTTGTGGGTACATTGTGGAATCTAGAAACCAATGTTTGCTTAGTGGCTCACTGATGAAATCCTATTCAAGTATTTCACATTTGGCATTTCACTCAGACAGATGTAAATAGTCACATAATCTTTGAAGGAAAAACATCTGAAATATGTTTACCATGAAGAACACGGCCTTTAGATCACTAAAGCAGACTGAAATGAGGCTACTTTGGTCTTTGCCAGCATCACCAGGCATCTGAATTGTACTCCTTGATCACCAGAAGATACATATTAAGATGCAAGAATCAGTAGGTTGAGTCTTTATCCTCAAGAGTAATTTTATTCATTAAGAAGATCTGTGTGGTAATTTCTAGTACTGGAACATTCAAGTGGGAGGCAGAGAAAGTAATTCCTTTATTTAAGTAGATTTCGAGCAGAAGAGCTATTCTTAAAAAAAAAAAAAAATACAGTCCTTTAAAACATATTTCCATATTTGTCATGTTGTACGAGAAAAATCAGACCAAAAGAGAAAAAAAAAAAGAAAGGAAAAGCACAGAAACAATCAAAAAGGTGATCCACATTCAGTCTCCATTAGAATAGTTATTCTAATGAAGATAGAGTAGGAGTTCCTGAAATCCCAACTCCAACCACAACCTATTTTGAACAGAAAACAAAGAGAAATCTGAACTCTAGTGATCTCATGGGTCCTGACATTTTCAAACAGGTGACAAGGGTGTAGAGGGATGGAATCTTTATGAATGATGAATAACTTACAAAGTACATTTAAATATTTTTTTTGCTCTGGCTCAAAACTCCAATAATACCATGTATTATGTAAATATTGTGATAACATTGAACTGTCACAGTACCAAAGGGATGAATAATGGAAGAGAAGGTCTGGGTTAGATTTCTGGTGGGTAACATAATCATGAGAAGCTAGACTAAATGATGTTGCTAACAAATGCAAATTCAATTGAGTCAGTTCCAAATATTTCCATCCTAATCCCAGAGCTCATTTTCAAAACCCACATAACCACCTATTTCAGAGCTAGCATAATATGACATGTAGGAGGTATGGAATAGAAACAATCAGGGATGAAAAATTATTTTCATTTTTACACAGCCATGAACCTGCAATGTTCAAGGTTCATCTCTTAAAGTAGGGGAGCAAGGAAGGTGGCTTTTAATAGGAGAAGAGCCCACTTTTGTGGCAAAAGAACAACATAGTCAAACCTATGCTTTGGTCTATAATTTTGTTCTCCTTAGTTATTTTTCTCTTTAGTTTTTGATTTCTTCAAAAGCCTACTTCTTGCACCAAGAATTCTCACTCTTTAGCCTCAAGTTTGCACAAACCAAAATATGTGCATTAATTTCATTAATCTTTTTTTATAAAACAATATTGCTTCAGCAGGTCTACCAAATCTATATGAGTATTTCTCTATAGGGCATATCTGTTCCTTAGCCTTTTTTTTTTTTAATATTCATGCCTTTCCATGAATATTCAATATAGGAAATACATAGTTTATTGGAGGTCTTTATCTGTCCTTTTTTAATAAATGTTTTCCATGGCTTAAGAATTCTGGGCTTCAGTTTTTGGGATAAGAACTCATTATTTGGCAGAAATTTCTGGGAAAATTGGGAAAACAATATGGCAGAAAGAAGGCATTGACCAACACCTAATACCCTCCAGTGGTCCTCAAACTTTTTAAAATAGGGGGCCAGTTCACTGTCCCTCAGACTGTGGGAGGACCGGACTATAGTAAAAACAAAAACTCACACTCTGTCTCTCTCTCTCAGCCCATTTGCCATAACCCGGAGGGCCACATAAATGTCCTCAGCGGGCCGCATCTGGCCTATACCTATACCAAGATAAGGTCAAAATGGGTTCATGATTTAGACATAAAGCAAATTAAAAAACAAAGAATAATCTACCTTTCAGACCTGGGGAGAAGGTAAGAATTCATGGCTAAAGATCATCTAGAGTACATTATTAAATGTAAAATGAATAATTTTGATTATATTAAGTTAAAAAGGTTTTGTACAAACAAAACCAATGCAGACAAAATTAGAAGAGAAGCAGAAAACCAGGGGAAATTTTTACATCCAAGGGTTCTGATAAAGACCTTACTTCTAAAATATATAGAGAAATGACTCAAATTTATAAGAGTACAAGTTATTCTCCAATTGAAGAACAATTTTCAGATGAAGAAATTAAAATCATTTCTAATCAAAAAATTCCCTAAATTACTATTAATCAGAGAAATGCAAATTAAGGCACCACCACACACCTGTCAGATTGTCTAAAATGGCATGAAAAGATAATGATAAATATTGGAGAAGATGTGAAAAAACTGGGACACATATATTATCAGTGGAGTAGTGAACTGATCCAAAACATTTTGGGGAGCAATTTAGAACTATGCCCAAAGGGCTATCAAACTGTGCATACCTTTTGATCCAGCAGTGTCTCTCCTTGTTCTGTATCCCAAAGAGATCATAAAGCAGGGAAAGAGACCCACATGTACAAAAAAATGTTTATAGCAATCTTTTTGGTAGTAGCAAGAAACTGGAAACTGAGTGAATGCCCACCAATTGGGGAATGGCTGAATAAGTTATGATATATGAATGTTGTGGAATATTATTATTCTATAAGAAATGATCAGCAGAATGAATTTATGAGAGGCCTGGAGAGATTTACATAAATTGATGCTGAGTGATGACTGATGGATTTGGCTCTTTTCAACAATCAGGTAATTCAGGCCATTTCCAATAGATTTATGAAGAGAGTCAGCTACATCCAGAAGGAGGACTATGGGAACTAAATGTGGATCACAACACAATTTTCACCTTTTGTTGTTTGCTTGCTTTTTGTTTTCTTTCTCATTTTTTTTCCTTTTTGATCTGATTTTTCTTGTGCAGCATGATAAATGTGGAAATATGTATAGAATTGCACATGTTTAATATATATGGGATTACTGCCTATGAGAGAGTGGGGGGGGGGAGAAGAGAAGAAGAAAAAATTTGGAACACAAGATTTTGAAAAGGTGAATGCTGAAAACTATCTTTGCATATAGTTTTTTTGTTTGTTTGTTTGTTTTAAAGAATTCTGGCCTTACATAGACTTTATTTGGTCCTAGGAACCTGAGTTCATGGTCAGGGGGGCGAAGGGAAGAGGTCACTTTCTTTAGCTTTTACCTATCCTGGAGCATTTCTCCAAATGTGTGACAGGACCTTCAATCACTTCTCCCTTCAAATTGTCTTCCATACACTCTATATAACTTGTTTATACCTAGTTATTTACTTGTTTTGTCTTCCTTATTAAAATTTTGTCTCCTTGAGGAAAAATAAAATACTACTTTCAAAAAAAGTGAGAATTAAAGAACAACAGCAACTAAAACCCCACCTTCTGCAAGAAGCCTTTCTCAACTCCTCTTTAAGTGTAGTGTCTTCTCTCTATTCATTATTTCCTATTTATCCCCTATTATAGTTTGTTTTTCTTTACCTTTCTTTATATTCCCAGCACTTGACACATAGTGAGCACTTAATAAGAGATTGTAGACTGACTGAATCCACTGAATACATCCCTGAAATTATTAGTTCAGTCCACTTTGTTGATGAGTAACAAGCAAAAAGAGAAAATATATCACTTGACCTGTGTAAAACTACCAAATTATGGCCAGAATTAAGAGAAGGATTTCCAGTGTTTATCACCATCATACTACCTGTCAGTTAATTATGAAGTCACCACTGCAAAGTAATCAAAATAACTAAGATGGTCACTCTTTCTTTCTCACATCTCATAGAAAGCCGAAGTCCCAGAGTAACTGAATGAATTTAGCCTTTTATTGATTCCATGTGGCTTTGGCAAGTAGCCACATGGGATTAGCCCACAAACTAGTGTGGTCTAATCCCAACACATTGTCTGGATGCAAGGCCTGAGTGCATCAAGTGACTTATGTAAAGACATACAGGTATTTAAGTAACAGCAGTAAGATTTGAATGTAAATTGTCTGAACATCAATTCATCTCCCTATCCATTACCCATCGTCTAACCTGTCAAAAGACAAGTGCATTCTGGGGAAAAAAAAAGTTACTTCATCTGTGGTCATTGAAACAGTAGTAGATATAATTTTGCTACTGAGAGAGATCTTGCTATAAAAAGGTTCCATTCAAGTATGGAAAAAGAAGCATCCCCTCACTAAACTGAGATGGAATACAAACCATAATAATGGGTGAGCAAACACGAGATGAAATGACGATTTTTATAGAATCATTACAGTTTGGTCAATGTTTAACTATGTGCATATGGATTATATGCCCTGAAAATTTAAATCCCTAGCTATCCAGCATCCTTCTGCCACCCAGAATGACTGTAGCCTATCAGTGTGTACTCTGCAAATGCAAACTCATTTCTATATTAGCTTAAGCCAAAATCATTAGAAAGTTTAATCTACCAGGAGGAAAAAACCCTAATGCATTTTAAAGCTCAAATATAAGTGACAGATAATCAAATGTTGACTTCACAAAATACATGTGTATTTAATGCCTCAGACAAGACTAATCTATTTGAATTGATTGATGGAATCCTAATCAAGTATTTATTCCTAAAACACATAGAGGTCACCAATGTGTCTCTTTAAATGAGGATGGCAGTGCAGCAGGGTCTCAAGCTTTGAGTGATGAATTCTTAAAGGCTCATGCACACTTGTGAAGGCAAATATAAGAGTGGGAATTGTAAAGACCCAAGTTCAAATCCTGCTTCAGAAACTTATTGTGACCTTGGGCAAGTTACTTAATCTGTCAGGACTCAGTTTGTTCATCTATAAAATGATGATAACTCTCATGGAATTGTGCAAAGATCATGAGGTCACATGTGCAAATGCACTTTTTGCAAACTTTAAAGTGCTATATAAATGTGATAAAATATTATTGTGAAGGAATCAGAAAATGGGACTGTGTGGGACAGATGCTCCAATTCCTGGTTCAGACTGTTACAATATAACATTTTTCTTCTCTCTACCTTTATACTCATCGATTATCAGGCAAAATAGCAAAATTTGTTCTGTGCATCAATAAGGTTCAGGAAGGAACAGTGGGGTACATCAATGTAAAGGGTGGGGTGTTGACTTATGGTTTCTATCAGTATATGAAATTCGATGCAGGAACTCCATCTTCTGATGCACAGCAGAAACTTGTCTATAACCTAACAATCTTAGAGCTGCCTGGGTCACTAGGAGGGTAAGGGATCTGTCCATGGTCACCCATTTAATCTATGTACAATGGTCTTTCTAATGCCAGGGCTGGCTCATAATTTGCCATACCATATGCCTTTCTGAAGGAGTCATTTGTTGGAGAAAAAATAAAGTAACTTCTTATCTCACCTTCCCCCTGCCAAAAGGAAATAAAAAAGCATACTATTTTGTAATGTTGGCTAAATCTGAGCCTAGCAATGAAGCGATTGGGACACAGTATTTAAATTTTATCATTTTGTAATAATTTTGTAATTATTATTTAATAATTATAAAGAATAATAATTCACATTTCTTAAGCACTTTAAGGCTTACAAAGTATTTTCCCCCAATATCACTGAGGCAGATAATGCAAGAAGCATAATTTCCATTATAGGTTTAGGAAAGATAACTGACTTGCTCAGAGTCACTAACCTGAAAAGTATCAGAAAGAGAACTGGATCTCAAGTCTCCCCAGTAAATCAAATACAAAATGATCTGTTTGACATCTGTTCTATGTGACTCCCCATCATTTCCCAATGTCCCACATTTTACTCTTTTCTATACCTTTCTCCCTGCCATTGACTCTTCAATCCAGTGGCGCTGTCTTCCTTGTTAGACTATAGCCTTGTTAGACTATAGACAAAACATCTCTTGGCTCCCAGCATTTTCTCTGACTGTCCCCCATGCCTGGAATGATCTCCCTCCTCATCTCCATCTATTGACTTCCCACAAGTCCTAGCTAAAATCATACTGCATCTTGGACCACTTCCAGTCATCTCAACTTTTATCTTGCCACTGAACTCCAATGACTCTGGAGGAAAAATGGAGGCTTCTGACTTTGCAGAGCATTGCTTCACTCAAATCCAAGTCACAGGCAAGTCAAGATGTCACCCTCATGATACCCTGGTCCTATTTGAGAATTAAGGATAAATGATTTAGACAAAAAGGGTAATACTATAAGCAAATTAGGAGAATAAGGGATAGTCTACCTCCTAGATCTATGGAAGATGGAGGAATTTGATGGCCAAAGAAAAACTAGAGAATATTATGAAATGCAAAAGGAATTTTGACTACATTAATTGTAAATTAATTATTTTTATAATTTAATAAAGTATGATAAATTAATTAAAAAGTAAATGAATAATTGATTACCTTAAAGTTTTTACACAAAATCAGCATTGCCAAAATTAGAAGGGAAGCAGACAGCTGGGAAAAAAATTTTTAATAGCCAATGTTTCTATTAAACAGCCTCATTTCTAAAATACATAGGGAATTGATTCAAATTTGTAAGAATACAAGCCATTCCCCAATGAATAAATGCCAAAGATATGAACATATAATTTTCAGATGAAGAAATTAAAGCCATCTATAGTTATATGAAAAAATGCTCTAAATCACTATTGATTAGAGAAATACAAATTGAGACAACCCTGAGGTAATATTTCATACCTCTCAGATTGGTTAAGATGATAGGAAAAGATAATGATGAATATTGAACAGGATGTGGGAAAAAATGGGATACTGATGCATTGTTGATAGAGTTGTGAAGTTATCCAATTCTGAAGAGCAATTTGGATCAATTCCCAAAGGACTATCAAATTATTCATGTCTAGGCACTGTCTCTACTGAGTCTGTAACCAAAGAGATCATAAAAGAGGGAAAATGACCCACATGTGCAAAAATATTTGTAGCAGCCCTTTTTATAGGAGCAAGGAACCAGAAACTGAGTGGATGCTCATCAGTTGGGAATGGCTAAATAAGTTATAATATATGAATGTTATAGAATATAATTTATTGTTCTATACAAAATGATCAGTAGGGTGATTTCAGAAAATCTTGAAAAAATTTACACGAAGTGAGAAGAACCAAGAGAACATTGTAGACAATAATAAAAATATTATGTGATGATCAACTTTCATGGACTTGGCTCTTTTCAACAATGAGGTGATTCAAGCCAATTCCAATAAACTTGTGATGGAAAGTACCATAAGCATCCACAGAGAAAACTGTGGATACTAAATGTGAATCAAAGCATATTATTTTCTCCTTTGTTGTTGTTCTTGTTTGTTTGCTTGCTTGCTTGTTTTTCTTTCTAGTATTTTTTTTAATCTGATTTTTTTGGTGCAGTATGGCAAATATGAAAATATGTTTAGAAGAATTGCACATAGGGGCAGCTAGGTGGCGCAGTGGATAGAGCACCAGCCCTAAATTCAGGAGGACCCGAGTTCAAATCTGATCTCAGACATTTCCTACCTGTGTGACCCTGGGCAAGTCACTTAACCCTAGCCTCAGAGGGAAAAAAAAAAATACAGAAGAATTGCACATGCCTAATCTATATTACATTGCTTGCTGTCTTGGAGAAAGGAAAAGGGAGGAAAGAGGGAAAAAAATTTGGAACACAAGGTTTTGCAAAGATGAATGTTGAAAACGATCTTTATATGTATTTGGAAAAATAAAATACTATTTTCAAAAGAGAGAGAATTAAAGATGAACAGCAACGGCTAAAATCCCACCTTCTGCAAGAAGCTTTCTCAACTCCTCTTGATTGTAGTGTCTTCTTTCTAATCATTTATCCCCTATTATAGATTGTTTATAGATATTTCTTTGCTTTTATCTCCTCCATTAGATTGTGAGGGCAGAGTCTATCTTTTTGTGTCTCTAGAATTTAGTATAGTGCCTGGTGCCTAATAGTTGCTTAATAAATGCTAACTGACTTTTTTGCTACCAAGTCCAAGGCTCTTCCTAATCTAAATACTTTTCAGATAAACAAGTGCCTTTTTCTACCCATCCAGAAGACTGAATAAATTACATTCTTCTGTCTATCCAGAAGAACATTTCTAAATGGCCAGTGGTGATTAAAATAACTCTCTTAGATGTTAGGCACACAGCCAGTGCCTCTTATTTCATTTTGTGAATGCCCTATATTCAGATGACTATTCAAATTTCAAAACCAAAATCATCGGTTCTTTCTCATGGATATCATGTCAGATTGTCACTGGGTAGACCAAGTACATTATGCTAAGTTCTACAATAATAGCTTGATAATTTGAGTCTGAAATGTAAATGTCAGGAGTAAGGCTGTCATTTCAAGAGTTGTCAGGCTGTTCCCTTGTCTTCCAATGATAATGACATCATCACTCATCCTCCAGATGGAGGTGACAGGGTTTACCAAGATAAAACAAATGAGTGCTTTTTGTAAAGATCAGTTGGCATAAGTGTGCATTTTTGGGTGTTGGTGGGTAATAGGCAAAGGGAGTATCTCTTTAGCCTTCGGCTCCCATAGCTGTTAAAACCTTCTTGTTTGAGCACAGGTAGTTCTATAAACTGGAAAATTAGGTATCATTCCCCCCCCCCAAAAAAAAAAAAACATTTTTAACCAATAATAATATTTAGGCAATAAGCTGTGAAAATATTAATTTATTATATAAACTTTTTAATTTTATAGACTACATAGTTAATTATATAGACTTCTTAATGAAATTAATAATTTCATAATTTATTATATAGACTTCTTGAATCTGAAGATAGGAATCCTCATTCTAATTTGCAAAGTAAATTAAATTTATAACAGAAAATTTAAGAAATATCTAAAAAGTGTAATTTCCATCTTGAAGGCATATTGGAATGAAAGCTTTTTATGCAAACTTTGAAAATGTTCTTTATGTTATAGTGAGAAAGAGCCAGAAGTGAGTATTCATTATTCTTTTCCTCTTGTTCAGTTTTTATTTTAATATGTTGTTAAACTCATTTGTGAACATAAACAATTGCTCCAGCAGGAGAGTAATAAGGGAAGCAATTCAATGTCATCTATTTAGTTTTGAAATAGCATTTTCTGATAGACAGCGGGGAAAGTCTGGAAATATATTTTGTTTTTGTTATTTGGTCATTTCAGTAGTGTTGAACTCTTCATGACCAAATTTTGGAGCTTTTCTTGGCAAAGATACTGGAGTGGTTTGCAATTTCTTTCTCCAGGTCATCTTAGAGATGAAGAAACCGAAGCAGAGTTAAGTGACTTGTCCCGAGTCACATAGCTAGTAAGTGTCTGAGGCCAGGTTTGAATTCAAGAAGGACTCCAGGCTAAGTCACCCACCAGTCCCAAAAAAAGAGTCATTCCCTTTTTATTTTTTATTGGTCCCGAGTTCTTCCTGCTCTGTAACTGATGAGGTATAGGTTTTGGGGTTCCCTTTTGTCAGTGAACCAAATGAGGAAGTCTAGATTTAGGGAACCAAAATGAGGTTAGAAATTCCTAGTGTCAGGGAATTAAATGATAAGTTATATGCCTGTAGAGGCAAGTTCAGAGTTCAGGGAACCAAATGGAGAGGTTTGGCTCTCCTACACCCCTTGGGATTCAGCACAGGGGTAGGGAGTGTTGGGAAACCCCCTTCTGGTGGTGCAGAGATTCTCGGTAAAGGAATTTATAGACACAAAAACCTAGATTGATAAAAGAGATTTATTATTGGCATTGGGAAGTCAGCCTAAGTAAAGTTTCTAGTAGAGAAATTCTCATTAGGGAAATAGGTGAGGATAAAGAGAGGGTAGCACTGGAAGACAATATCATCCCAGCAGGCAGAGGTTTCCTTGCATAGCATGGCATAGCATGTCAAGTCCTTTGCAAAGAAATGAGCTTAATTGCCATTTTTAGAAGCCTTAGCTACAAGCTGGGGGTTGCTCTTGATGGGGCTATTGGGTGGAGTTCCAAGTTGGCTCTTTTAGCATGAGCTAGCTAGTCCCACTTGGAATTGAATAGAAAATCTTCAATTGAATAGGGTTGGAACTCTTTAGCTCAGGACTGAACCAACCCTACCTAGATAACAGAATAAAGCTGTTTATTTTGTTTCCTTCAGGCACAGTCCCACAGACTCAGGGTCCAAGGAGAACCTATCCTTCAAGGAGCTTTAGAGAGTTTTGAGGTCCCTTCTTCATAACCATCACAAAACACAAACCTTCAGTGCCGAGTCACTCTGGAATATCAGAAATTTGGATTTTAAATAGATTTATTGGCAGTCATATCACACCAATGATTTGTAATCATCTTAAAAGCAAATCTTAAACCCCAAATTGCTGTGGTTCTCCTTTATTGGCCAATAATAGGTCCCATTATTTGGCCCCTTACTGGTCAGAGTGAATGTAAACGACAATTGTTTCTGTTTCTGGACAAAACCCTGAGGATAACTTCTTGCCAGTGATAAATGATATGTGTGTATATATATATATATATATATATATAATTTTGATTAGGTAAAAGAGGCCATTTTCTACCTCCTGTTTTACCTCACCTTAATCTCTGAATTTAAGTGATTTAAATTTAATTTTTAAATCCCTGATTGCCTCTATCAGACTGAAACCTGTTAAAGACCTTAGCTTAAAAAGACCATCCAGGCATCCAGGACCAGCTCTAGTCATCCTGATCTCTATCTTGCCACTGGACCCACATGGAAGAGAAAGTGAGGTTGGTGACTGCACAGCCCTCTCTCCCTCAAATTCCAATTCTTGCCTGTCATGCCCTTTTCTTTTTTTTTTTTTTCCTTTTGTTCATCATTTTTATTGTATAAATTCCATTTTATTCATATCCCAGAATTTTTCTTGACCTTTCCTCAATTCCTTATTTATTAATAACCATCTTGGGTCAATTTTTGCTCTCTCTAAAAGTGTTGTGAATATTTTAGTGTTTGTAAGGTTTTGGTTCATTTATTTATTTATTTTTATTTTTATTTTTATTTTTTAATTTTTTTTATTTTATTTATAAAATTTTTTGACAGTATATATGCATGAGTAATTTTTTTTTTAAAATAACATTAATCCTTGTATTCATTTTTCCAAATTATCCCCTCCCTCCCTCTACTCCCTCCCCTAGATGACAGGCAATCCAATACAATTTTACCTGTGTTACAATATAACCTAGATACAATATATGTGTGTAAATCTGTCATGGCCCTTTTCAAGATCGAAGGGCAAACTTACAACAACAAAGGAACTCATCCAGAAATCCATGGGATGGTATCTGTAGGTTTATTCCCCATTAATGCTCCATGAAGTGTAATTCTACACAATTCTCTTGGCTTGAAAGATGTTATAATAGGACAATGTGGTCTTTTGTGTATGTGTTTTAAAAAAAAAAAATTAATGGGTCTTTTGGTATATATTTTCGTGAGGGAAAAAGTTTCAAAACTTTTTATTGCCACATTTTTCTCCTAGGGCCATATCCTGCTCTTATCCTATTTTAGCCCTCTGCTTTCCTCTCCAGTCAGTTCTCTTTTCTCTCCCTCCTCCTTTTTACTCTCTTCTCTTTTTTCTCCCTCTTGTATCTCCTTTCTTTCTTCTTCCCCATCCATCCTCTCTCCTATCCTCTCACTCTTCTCTTCCCTTCCCTTCCCTTTTATCTATCTCTCTCATCCCTCCCTTTTTCATTGTTTTTTATCCCTCCCTAACTCCAAAGCACTCTATTCTTTTTTCTTACCAATCTAATACTATGGCAGGTTACAGCAGAATCACAGTCAAAAAAACCTTCTAACTTTTGTGTTAATTCTGGACATTTTCTGAATGTAATGCTTCAGCTATGTTAATGTTCCACATTCTTGTCATGTGTTCTTTCTTTGCAGGATTTATTCCCTTAGGACATAGTATATAGGACTGGGAAAAGGAAGAGACTATACCTGGGTCCAAACTCTTGTTATTCATGTCTTAAGTCTGAATAAAATAAAAAACTACCAAACCTCTACAATAAGGCAGGTCAATAGGATCTGCTTCCACTTCATCAGCAAGGAAACTCTCTGTTGTTGTTCCATCCAATTCTTTGTAACCCTTGTTTGGGGTTTTCTTGGCAAAGATACTGGTTATGACTTACCAAGGACCACACAGATATTATCTGAGGCTGGATTTGAACTCAGGGACATGAGTTTCATACTCTGTCAACTTCACCACCTTATCTCTTCAGTGACATATCAGAACCATCTATGGTTTAGCCCCAGGAACTTTCCTAAAGCACAAAGAAATGACTTGCCCAGGATCTTTAACAAGTGGGATTCAAACCCAATGTAATATAGTATCTACTAACTAGTTCAATTCAATAAACTTTTATTAGGTACCTACTAAATACTGTGGACAAAGAAGAAAAAAGCCAATCCCAGTCTCAAAAAACTTCCTATCAATGAGAGAGGACCACATATAAAAGGAAGTTTAAAAGACAGGGAAGGGTATTCTTCCAAGAAGTCAAAGCCAAGCAGAGTTGCTGATGTAAAATAAGAGTTACTGGAAAGATTGTAAGCATTCTATAAGGAGAAATTTAATGTTCTTTTAGCCTATTAATCCAAGAGGAAAGGTAACTGAAGGTGAGTTGAGAAGATTTTGTGTATAAAAATCTATTATTCTACCTAATGATGAAATTTCAGGTAATCAGCCATTTATGGGGGGGAAGGTTGGAGTAAAAGGATAGGGGAGAAGAGGGGGGAGTGAGAGGTAGATCATGGGGTTCTTTGACATTGAAGCTTAAGCAGTCTAGACTAGACCATGTTGCCAATACCATATATTTTCAATAACATTTATTATTGAAACATATCTGTTTCAATATTATCTGTGAGATGTAAATAATATGTGAATTCAGGGAAACTGTTTCAAGTCCAACTTTATATTAGTTGTATGATCCTGAATAATCCATATGCCACAATAGAATCAAGAGAATAATTAAAAATAAGATAGCAACAACAAGGCACCTAAATGGTGCAGTGGGGAGAGGATGAGGCTTGAAGTCATCTTTCTGAGTTCAAATATGACCTTGGACATTTATCTGCTGAGTGACCTTGAGCAAGTCATATAACCCATATTTGGTACAGTTTCCTTATCTGTCAAATGAGCTGGAAAAGCAAATGGGAAAAAGCTGCTATCTTTGCCAAGAAAACCCCAAAAGGAGTCACAAAGAGTTAGACAACTTGTAAAGAAAATGTATGTAAAAACAATTTTGACACTTCAGAACTCTGATAACCAACTATATCACAGAGGAATATATGAACTAGAATAGTTTTACCCCTATTCTTTCTCTCAAAAGTGTCAGTAATGTAGTAGTGGTGTGGAATTAGTAAGAATAATGTCCCCAAAACATAATCTTTGAAAAATCTCTAAAAATCCACAGAGGAAAAAAAAAAAAAAACACAACAGAAGGAAGCACAGACTAGTTTTGAAAGTTACCTGTAGAATTTTAATTTAAAATAATTTGCTAAAATATTTTAAGCAGGGGCAGTTAGATGGGCAGTGAATAGAGCACTAGCCCTGAAGTCAGGAGGACCTGAGTTCAAATCTGCTCCCAGACACTTAACACGTCCTACCTGTGTGACCCTGGGCAAGTCACTTAACCCCAATTGCCTTAGCTATATATATTTAAGCAAGTGCTATGAAACAGAGATTCATATTTTTATATAGAATCCTCCTCACATTTTGCTGTGTGTAGTTTTTTTTTGTGTGTGTATATGTGTATAAGTTTACCATAAAATCTTTTTTTAATATTTAAAAAATACAGAATAATTTTTCCTTTTATTTTCCCAATTCTCATTGTAGCTGCTTGGGCCTTTTTAAGTAATAGAACAAAGAGATGGATGGAGACCTGAATAACCAGATCAAAACAAAGGAAAGAGATCAAGATATTGATCATATACAAAGAATCTAGTGACATCCTTAAAAGAATAGTGGGAAGAGTAATTTAACTTTTCCTCCCCAAGGTTAATAAAGTTTTGTGATATAATAGAGTCTTATACTATGATAGAGCTCTAAAGAAAATTGAATAGGGATAGAAAAAAATATACTTTTTCTCAGCAGTATGTGGCATTTATACAAAAATTGACCATAAAAATCTCACTATCAAATGCAGAAAGGAAAAATAGTAAATGCTTCCTTTTCAGATCATGATATAACAAAATTATATTCAATAAAGGGCCAGGAAAAGATAACCAATTGGAAGTTAAATAATCTAATTTTAAAGAATGAATGAGTCAAACAACAAATAATTGAAATAATCAATAATTTCATCCAAGAAAATAATAGTAATGAGATAACATACCAAAACCCATGGGATGCAGCCATTTCTAAATAGTTACATGAATAAAATAGAAAAAGAGAAAATTAATGAATTGGTCACTCAACTAAAAAAGCTAGGAAAAAGAACAAATTAATCCCCCCAATTAACATATTATAAATTCCAAAAATCAAAGGAAAGATTAATAAAATTGAAAGTATTTCTTCCTAAGAACATCTAATCTCATCTAACCTCACAGATCTCAGATGAGTTTGGACATTATCTATCATTTTAAAGGAAATAAAAAGCTATTATTCACATCTCCCCAAAAGAGTAAAGCAATGGAAATCTAAGTATGTCTACTCCTATTGGAAGGGGAATGAATGATCATTGATTAGAAATAGACCCAGAGGGATCAGAGGTCAAAACACCTTTGCCCTTCCCACCACTTTGACAAAATTTTATTGTGCCACAGTTCCGTTTTATAGTCCTGACTCAGTTCCCTTAATTGTCCTGCCTGGGTTTTCCTGAATTGTTCTGCCTCAGTTCCTAATTGTTCTGTTCAATCCTGTAACACTACCCCTCCCTCCTAATCATCATGATCCAGATAAGGAAAAAGAACTTCTATCTTAAGACATCAAGACCCCAGAACTTCCCTATTTATCAAAATATCCAGTGCCTCCCCCCCACCCTGTCATTGTTCTTCTTCATCCCAATTTATCAGAATGTAAGTGAACCAGATTGATAGTCCACTCATTCCACTCTCAATGCTCTTACTCCGCCCCTGCCTCAGTCTACCCTCAGTAGCTTGGAGCCACGCACATTGTTTGTCTCATTGAGCCCTGGGACCAAGCCATGGATCCATTTGGTCCCAGTAAATCTCTCCCTTTCAAATAAAATATTAAAAACTCTCTAATCTCTACCTTGCCTCAGTTTCTCTGCATTTGGAGGTTGTGCCGCAGTTCCCTTTTATTGTTCTGACTTAATTTCCCTAATTGTCCTGCTTCAGTTTCCCTAAAGTGTCCTGCCTCAGTTTCCCTGAATTATTCTGCCTCAGTTTCTCCAGCATTACATCTGGACTTAAACAATGAGTACTTCTTAGTTTTATGAGAGAAGAAAGGGGGTTATTGTTAGCCCCCATTACTAAACTTCTCCCCAATCATGTGAACCTCAATCCTATAATGTCATTTATCTTTGTTCTTTGTTCTATACTCTCCAAATTCCTATAAAAATACCTGTTTGCTCTTTGTTCTTTACTATCTTCCACTCGTGGAATTTAGCCCACTTTAACTGACATTACAACTGTAATAAAATTTTGCCTCTGGACTTAGATATTATCTAAGCTTTCAAATTCTTTCGGCACACCCACAGCACCTGTCCAGAATCACACCCCAACATTTTGGTGGCCTGTATGGGAAGAATAGCTCCATATGCTCCTTGTCAAAGTAAGCAAGCCCCCTCCCTTCTATATCAGGATACCCCAAGCAAGGAATGCTTAGTGGGCTCTATGCTCAGCATACTTCTCACAAACTAGGGACGCCTGGATATGAGAACACTTGGGGTTTAGTGTACTTCCCTTGACTAGGGACATTTGGTCTTGGGAACACTTGCAGTTTCTTCTTCATAGGCTGCTGGAGGTGATATTCTAGAGAAACAGAATCATTCATGGCTTGTAGCAGAAATGGGACAGTCCATTTCCATTCCTAAAGACTCTCCTACTCTGCCTCCTAAATAACAGGGGCAAATTTGGCCTAAGAGATCTTAATAAGAAAAGGCTCATTTTCTTTTGTAACATCACCTGGCTTTTGGTATGCTTTGGAAGATCAGGGAAAATGGCTTGTCAATGGGTCTCTCAATTAAACATTTTAACTGCACACTTTGTTGTTTATATTTGTCTTGTCATTTTGTCATTGTCTATGTCTGTTTTTGTAGAATGTCTGCTTCGTGCTTTGTTATGAGCTATATTTTGTTACCTTGACAGATTTAAAATGCAACCAGCAAGGAAAATTTAGATCTAAGATAGAACACTGGAAAAGATTTATTAGCATTCCTAACTCTACCTTAGACTTTTTTTTTTCTGTGATCCCAACTTGGTTCTACAGAAATAGAATTAGATAATTAAAGTTGTAGAACCACTAAAAAAAAAATCTGAACAGATTGTGAATCTTTTGAGGTTAATCATTAAGAAGTTTAGCAATTAGTCACTTTAAGATTGCAGGAAATAACTAACTTTGGCGTAATTCCAGAAATTTTCCCCCTTCTGAAACATCTTAGTAAATTTTTGAAGTACCACACCGTAGAATTTACTTTAAGAAAAATAAGGATTAAATCTTCTAAAAAGTTTTAAAAACAATTGAACAATGAAGGAAAAAGAGTCTTTCTTTTTCTCACTACAGCAGGAATGGGTGATCAGGAAAGAGATAGAAAGAAAATATGCTCAGAGCAGTAAAGATTATTTGAGATATGATAGTAAAAGCAAATAGAAGAAGATAGGAGAAGCATAAGATCAAAATAAGAAAGAAATAAGACATGTAGTTTTAAAGGGCCTTTAATTAAAGTCCACTAAAAAGATGTATATAGAAAAGAAAGTAAGAAAGTTTAAGCATATAGGAATAAGAGGAGCATGGGCAGAAAGGAATTTGAGAGTTTGAAAACTTTGGGAAAACAGAAAAGACTTTGGCTGTCACTTGAACTGGTGCTTAACCCTCTCCTGGTTCACAGAGAAATGGTTTGTGTGAATTGGGAAACAAACAAAAAGGTTAGAATTTAGGGATTTTCTAAAGTTAAGTAATGTTAATTTTAATGTGACTTTTAAATCTCTCTCTCTCTCTCTCTCTCTCTCTCTCTCTCTCTCTCTCTCTCTCTCTCTCTCTCTCTCTCTCTCTCTCTGAAATATGAAAACTGGAAAGTGGATTGTAAAACATATGAGACTCTTATCCATTTTGATATAGATTGTGTTCTATCTGAATTTTAAAGAATTATCTTGTTTCTCCCTAAAACAAAGGAGAAACTTATTTAAGGGAACAGGATAGGGAAAAACCAAAGCCCTTCTAAAACCTCCCAGAGCTACAATAATTTAGGGTAAGAAATTCCTACAAGTTGGATGCATTACTATGTGATAAATACTAATTGATAAGTAATAAGTTTTTTGTTTTTTTTTCTTCTGAGATTGTAGAATCTGGATTTGGCTTGTCATCCAATAACCTAAATGTTTTTAGAGTTTGAATTGAACAATGAACAGAAGGTGGAAATTTTGTTTTAAACCAGTCATATTATTTTAACAGCTTTGCTAACCTTGTTTTATAATGTTTTGTAAATCCAATTTAGAAAATTGGCTATTTTCACTTTTGCTTCTAAGTTGAGGAAATTACAATTAAGACAATTTGACTATCACTTAGGAAAACTGTAAAATTCTTAACTATTTGGAATTATTATCATTATGTAAAAATCTGAACCTGATAATTACTGTGTGTGGAAAGAAGGTGATAAGTGAAGGTTTTACTGGATTGCTTCTGGAATATGAAGGTATGTAGCAGCTTTCCTCCTTCATAGAATGGGGAGAGATCAGAGAGCCCAGCCACAGAAGCCCTAGGGCTAGATGGGTTGAACAGGCAGGAGCAGCAAGTTTAGTTCCTTCTCTGAGGTTCCTGATCAATTTGCTGTACTTGACAGATTTCTTGAAACCATCAGTGTAGTCAGTGTCATCAGTGCTGAGAAAAGAGATTGTCAGGGTTATTTAGTTCCAAACAAGGAATGGGTTTACTGAGAATCTCTGTTTGTATATTACATAGAAATGACTTCTAATGATCAGTCTTTACACCAGGATGGGTTTAAACTTGAAAAGAAGAAATGAAAAATATGTGAAAGATGTTAAGTGAAATCCCTTATGTGTGTGAGTATTGGTAAACTTTTATTGCTTATTGCAACTTCACGAGAGTAAAAATAATTGTATCTAATGTTAACTTTCTAGTTGAGATGAAATCTCTTGGGATTGTAACTGATATTGTTTGAATTTTGAATTCAGGTATGATTGCCTGATTAAGTCACTATCTCACCATTCATGAGAAACGCCATAAGTTACTCAGAGGGATGCCATCTTGAACTGTTACATTTGGACAAGAGCTGAGAGGACAACCTTGGCCTCCACTTAAAGTCAGATCCTTCTGACTCAGTTTTTCAGTTGTTTTCCTTTGAACAGGAATCTCTAAATCGCTACTGGCCAGATAAATGCAAATTAAAACAATTTTTTTTTTAATCTAAGCTTCCAAATTCATTTGAGATATCCATGACAACAGTCTGGAATCTCAATATATTCGGTGGATTCCCTATACCCAAGATCCCCAACACTGTACTACCTAAAATGTAGAAACTCTTTTGACCTAAAAGGTCTTCCACAAATGTGTTTCTCCACTTATTACAAACTGATAAAGAAGGGAGGAGATAGAAGAGAAAGAAGGGAGGGAGGACTCAAAGGTAGAAAAAAATCTATTTTATTTTTAAGTATAACACTGTTATAATAATTTGTTCTGTGTTTCCTCTAAAGACTAGAGTTAATCAATGTCCCCCCAGACCCATATAATTCTTCCTTCTGTTTTAGGGAGTTCATTTTAGATGAAAAATTAGGAATTAATGAATAGAAAACACTTAAGGTCCTAGTTTGAAAGGAAGACTGATGCTCTTGGTACACTGCTATTCTCAACATTCTTGAGTTCCTAGTCCTGGACTATTTCCATCATGGTCAGAGGGTTAGTAATGATTCAGGTGGTGGTCACAGTTTCCTATCTCTCTTTGAAGTGGCATTACTGCTCCAGCTAGGCAGGTTTGTCAGCCCTATAGATGAGAACTGTTTTATTGAGAGAGAGAGAGAGACAGACAGACAGACAGACAGAGAATGAAAGGAAGGAAGGAAGGGAAGGAGGGAAAGAGGGAAGGAGGGAAGGAGGAAAGGAAGAAAGAGAAGGAGGAAGGGAGGGAGGAAGGAAAGAGGAAAGGAAGGAAAGAAGGAAGGTAGGAGGAAGGAAGGAAGGAAGAGAAAGAGGGAAAGAGGAAAGGAGGGAAGGAAGGAAAGAAAGAAGGTAGGAAGGAAGGAAGGAAGGAAGGAAGGAAGGAAGGAAGGAAGAAAGGAAGGAAGGAAGAAAGGAAGGAAGGAAGGAAGGAAGGAAGGAAGGAAGGAAGGAAGGAAGGAAGGAAGAAAGGAAGGAAGGAAGGAAGGAAGGAAGGAAGGAAGGAAGGAAGGAAGGAAGGAAGGAAGGAAGGAAGGAAGGAAGGAAAAAGGAAGAGAGGGAAGAGGGAAGGGAGGAAAGAAGGAAGGTAGGAGGAAGGAAGGAAGGAAGAGAAAGAGGGAAAGAGGAAAGGAGGGAAGGAAGGAAGGAAGAGAAGGAGAGAAAGAGGAAAGGAGGGAAGGAAGGATGGAAGGAAGGAAGGAAGGAAGAGAAGGAGAGAAAGAGGAAAGGAGGGAAGGAAGGAGGGAAGGAAGGAAGGAAGGAAGAGAAGGAGAGAAAGAGGAAAGGAGGGAAGGAAGGATGGAAGGAAGGAAGGAAGAAAAGAAGGAAGGAAGGAAGGGAGGGACTAAGGAAGCAATGTTGTCTGGTTGTCAGTTTGATTGAAGCATCGGCCTATTCAATTAGAGTTAGGGCTATGTAAGAAAAAAATGAGGCAAAGAATGACCTTTTTTTTTTTTTTTTTTTTTTTTTTTTTTACCTAGTTAAAAACAAAACAAAACTGCCCAGTTGGCAGTTGGCTAGCAGTTGGTGGGAATGACTGGTTTCATCATTGCCTAAGTACAATTCCAATCATTCTAAACCTTGTGTTAGGAAAATTATTAACATTTTGTCACAAATTTCACTCTACCTTAATTTACATTTCTAATTGGTTTTAGTTAACCCTGACTTCTTTGTCATTGAGGAAAAATTCATGTTACTAGGAGCATTTGGGTAAAGAAGCAATAAATTATATTACAATGTCTGCCAATAATAGACAAGAAGTAGGAAAAAAAGTTGGGGAAAGTTAGACCTTTTATTGGTACTCCCCTAACTCTTAAGCAGATGGGTTTAAGTGGTGATCTCAGCCTGAGCATTCTGCTCTAAGACTCTAAGGCTGATAGTACTCCTTATTTCATTTCTCTGTTACTGCTTAATCATCCCTTTTCTCTCTCCCTTTTCTTGTGGCTCCTAATCTGAACTTTTCCTTCTGGTTTAACTCTTTCCTCTCCTGTCTCTCTATTTTTGTCTTTCTGTTTCTGACTCTCTCACCCCTCTGTCTCTCTGTTTTTTCTGTATCTACCTTCCTATCTGTTTCTGCCTCTCTTTCAGTCCCGGTCTCTGTTTCTCTAAATGTATGCCTCTCTTCTCTCCCCTTTTCTCTGCCTTTATTCCTCTTTGTATTTCTCTCTAGCTATCTCTCTTTTTTGTCTCGCCTCCTCTCTCCTTCATTCTCTGTTCCTATTCTTCTTAGTTTCTGTCTCTCTGTTTTTCTTTCTCACTTTCCTCCTTCCCTACTTCATTATGTAGGGGAAATGCCAGGGACAATATTTAATTCTAATATCTATAATATTAACTTATTAAAATTTAGATTTCATAGCTGGGTTGAAAATTCTTCTCCAAAGGGAATCATAAACACATGCAAGTTTGTCTTAAGAGAAACAACCTCCAAAGGACCAGTTCCCAGGCTAAGATTATAACTGAATGCTTTTCTAATAAACAAGAGAACAATAGGGAAGTGAAGGAAAGGGAGATGTTTATTTGAGAGGTAGGATCACATGTTCAGAACTAAAAAGAATCTTATAGATCATGTAATTCAACTCCCTCAACCGAAATTGTAAAAAAAAAAAAAAAAAAAAAAAAAATGTAAATATAATTAAGGATGAAAACCTTGGGGACCAGGGTATCCTTAGAAACTATATATTTCTATGGTGGGGAGAAGCTTTCTCTCACTTGGAAAAATGATATCCATAGCATTTAGCACAGTCGGGCAAGAAGTAGATGCTTAATAAATGTTTATTGATTGAAAGTTTTCAGCCTCAGTTTTCTCATATATAAAATGGAGAAAATAAGTACCTCCCAGAGTTGTTATGAAAATAAAACAATATCTGTAAATCACTGCAAATCACAAATCTTCTCTATGGTACAGAGCATTTTTTTTTCCTGCACAACTGCTCTATAATTTTGTAGATAAATGGTATTTATCTGAGCTGCAACTAGGGCAGAGTGGTGGAGCAAAGCTCCAGAAGGATGAATTTAAAAGGCGTTGAATTGAATCATTCAGGAGAAATATAAAGAGCAGAGTTTAGCAGCCACTTAGGAAAAATATAATTAATTAAAATAGAAAGTTACTAGATGTTGGGCTGAGGCGGTTAGGTAGCTCAGTGAATAAATAGAGCACGGGGCCTGGGATTCTGAAGACCAGAGTTCCAATTCAGCCTCAGACACTAACTGCCTGAGTTTGGGCAAGTTAGTCATTTCCTCTTTTTGCCTCCCATTGGAGAAGGAAATGGCACACTATTAATATCTTTGATAAGAAAATCTCATGATCTGTACTGGATTGCAATGGTCCATAAAGTCACAAAGAGCTAGATATCACTGAACCACAGTTCCTCTCCTAAGCTGTTTTCTTCTATTCTCCCTTTTGGTGGCCTTCCCAGAACTGGTTTTGTATTGATGTACAGGATTTTCTTTTTTTAAATAATAGCTTTTTATTTTCAAAATACACACAAAGATAGTTTTCAACATTTACCCTTGCAAAACCTTGTGTTCTAAATTTTTCTCCCTCTCTTCTCTCCCCTTGCCTTAGACAGCAAGCGATCCAATATAGGCTAAACAAGTACAATTCTTCTACATATATTTCCACATTTATCACTTTGCATAAGAAAAATCAGGTTAAAAAGAAAAAAAGTGAGAAAGAAAACAAAAATCTAGCAAATCCCCTCCAATATTCTTTTCCTGTCATAGTTAATTTGAGAAGTGTATGATAATACTTAAGACTAGTCTTCTTTTGCATTTCTCTAAATAATAATGATTTAGAGCATTTTTTCATATGACTAGAAATGGCTTTAATTTTTTCATCTCAAAATTGTCTGTTCATATTGTTTGATCATTTATCAATTGGAGAATGGCTTGTATTCTTATAAATTTGAATCAATTCTCTATATATTTTTAAAATGAGGCCTTTATCAGAACTCCTTGATATAAAATTATCCCCCCAGTTTTCTGCTTCCCTTCTAATCTTGGCTGCATTGGTTTTGTTTGTCTGAAAACTTTTTCATTTAATATAATCAAAATTATCCATTTTGCATTTTATAATGCTCTCTACTTCTTCTTTGGCTACAAATTCCTTCCTTCTCCACAAATATGAGAGATAGACTGTTCCTTGTTCTCCTAATTTGCTTATAGATCACCCTTTTGTCTAAATCATGAACTTATTTTGACTTTATTTTGGTAAAGGGTGTGTTGGTCAGTACCTAGCTTCTGTCATGATATTTTCCAATTTTCCTTGGTATTTTCCAATTTCTTAGGTAGATGGCACTGATCATTTTACAGAGAACTCCGTTTGTTATTACACTCTCTAGTATTTTTAATAGAAATGGGTGTTATATTTTGTCAAATGATGTCTGCCTCTGTTGAGATAATCATATGATTTGTATTAGTTTGGTTAGTGATATAGTTAATGATGCTAATAGTTTTTCCTAATATTGAATCAGCCCTGTATTCTTGGTATAAATCCTACTTGGTCATACAGTATTATCCGGATGATAAGTTGCTATAATCTCTTTACTAATATTTTACTTAAAATTTTTGCATCAATATTCATTATTTTTCTTTCTGTTTTGACCCTCGTTGGTTTAAGAATCAGCACCATATCTGTGTTATAAAAAGAATTTGGTTGGACTCCTTTTTTCCTTATTTTTCCAAATAGTTTGCATACTATTGGAATTAATTGTTTTTTAAGTGTTTGGTAGAATTCACTTTTAAATCCATCTGGCCCTGGAGATTTTTTTCTTAGGGAGCTGATTAATAGCTTGTTCAATTTATTTTTCTAAAATGGGACTATTTATTAAATAATTTATTTCCTCCTCTGTTAATCTGGGCAATCTATATTTTTGTAAGTATTCATCCATTTTGCTTAGATGTGCAGGATTTTTTTATTACCTCCTTCCCTCATACAGCCACAACCCTTGACATACCTGGAATATACTTTGAGTCATTTGTCCCAGACTTAGTTTGTGGTATTTGTACAAAAAATTCATAATGATAGCTTTGTTTTGTGTGAATTACTTTATCTTTAAAAGTTACTTTATCTGTAAAACACCAATATTGTAAATGAGGACAGAGTAGAGAATCAGGAATATCTTAGTGTAATAAAATTTAAAGAACAACAGTAATATCTTGGGATCACTTCTACTAACCACCTTAAATATTGGAGGCAATGGGGTTAAGTGACTTGTCCAGGACCAGACAGCTAGTAAATGTCTGAGATCAAATTTGAACTAAGGTCCTACTGATTCTAGGTCTGGTGTTTATCCACTATACCACCAAGCTACCTTTTAACCTTATAGTTTCTTAGGGTGGGACTTTGTTCCTTTCTCTTCTTCTCAATGACCATATTGCCATTAAAAATATCCCTTCCAATTGCACATGTTTAACCTACATCAAATTGCTATCTTAGGGAAAGGGGAAGGAGGAGGAAAAAAATTTGGAACACAAGGTTTTGCAAAGATGAATGTTGAAACCATCTTTGCATTTATTTGGAAAAATAAAATACCATTAAAAAAAAAAAAAAGAAAAAAAAATCCATTCCTTCCTAAGGTACTTATTCCTGGTGACAGCTACTCATGGCTCAGATTTCAAGATTGGGGAGATAACATCAGTTCCAAGTATAACTGAGCTCTGGTACATGTATAAATCCTATTAGCTTGTTGGGTTGATGTGATTTCCCCATGCAGAGAAGCCTATTTCTAGGAGTTTCATGATTGTGGGTAAGGCAGGTGCTTTGGAAAGAATGGAGCAAGTATAAACATTCTATCTACCTAAAAGTTTCAAGTCAACTAAGATGGTAAATAGAGGCTCTTTAATTTACTGTCAAAAAAGACCTATCCACCTTGGCCTAGGACTTTCAGAACAGGACATTATTTTAGAGACACTGTGGTAATAGTTCACAGCTTCTGGGGAAGGACAAATGTAGAAATAGGAAAGCTATGTGAGCCTTTTTTTCTCTTGAAGCCGTACAACCCTAAGAAGCTGGTCTCTGCATTTGTTTTTTGTTTCTTTGTTTTGTTTTTGTTTCAGATGACAAGAGTAAAGACTCCAACCTTGGGAAAATTCTTCAGCACCCCAACCCCACAATGTTTCAGGATCTGTAATGTCATGAAGCAAACATCTAGATTTACTTTCTAGACCTCAGCCAGGAGAAACAGAGCCAAGAACTTATCTAGTAGTCATTCCATGTCTGAATATCTCCATATGTCTATGCTATCTAGAAACTGTTAGAATCTCAGAGCCTACCCTATCTATCCTCTCAGAGACTGAGGTTATTAGGGGAAACGTTTGCACATTTGTTCTTGTCCTATATTTGAAGTGAACAATAAAAAGCTAATGAAGTTAAGTGGTAAAATTGAGCTAGGACACTAGTAACTGGCCTTTAAGAGTAGAGGAACAAACAAGCTGATGGACAGTGAGACTCTCCAAAAATCCCTCAAAGTGCCCCAGAACCCTGCAGGGGCAAATAGAGCAGCCCAGATAGGGAGGGAGGTTGGACCACACTCCTTTTCTGCTGCTGGATATCAAAATCAAGTTGTGAAGATTCTCAGTCTACAACTACTGAGAACCTTGAAAGCTTCAAGTTCCTAAGGGATTGGGTATTTAAATTCTCTGATCTAAGATGTTAGCTCTTTTTGTTATCCCCTTATGACTCAATCAGAGGGGTGTTAATGCATCATAAAGAGATCAGGCTAGAAACACATCTTTTCAATTAAATACTTCATTAACACCTTGTCTTTTTACTCTGAGCCTCTGTGACTACCAGGAAGATGAAGAAAATGTTTAATGGCTTTTAAAATTCCTTTAAACCATGAGATCCTGCCCAAAGGGCTATCAAAGTGTGAGTATGCACTTTGATCCAGCACTGTCTCTACTGGGCCTGTATCCCAGAGATCATAAAGGAGGGAAAGGGACCCCCGTGTGCAAAAATGTTTGTGGCAGCCCTCTTTGAAGTGGCCAGAAACTGGAAACCGAGTGGATGCCCATCAGTGGGGGAATGGTTAAACAAGTTATATTCTTACAATAATATTCTATAATATTATTCTGGTAATTAATATTATTCTATAGAATTATTATTATTCTATATTATTGTATAATATTATTCTATAAGAAATGATCAGGAGGATGATTTTAGAGAGGCTTGGAGAGACTTCCATGAATTGCTGCTAAGTAAAGTGAATAGAACAGTACATTGTACACAGCAACAAGATTATGTAATGATCAATTCTGATGGACGAGGTTCTTTTCAACAGTGAGCTGATTCAGGCCAGATCCAATGGTCTTGTTATGGAGAGAGCCATCTGCACCCAGAGAGAGTGGATCACAAGATAATATTTTCATCTTTTGTTATTGTCTGCTTGCTTGTTTTTTTTTCTTTCTCATTTTCCCCTTTTTGATCTTTTTTTGTGTGTGTGTGCAACATGATAAATGTGAAAATATGTCTAGAAGAATTGCACATGTTTAACCTATAATGGATACTTGTTGTCTTAAGGGAGGGGATGGAGGGAAGGGAGGAAGATAAAAATTGGAACACAAGGTTTTGCAAGCTTGAATGTTGAAAAATATATATTCATGTGCTTTGGGGGAGAAAAAAGCTAGAAAGAAAGAAAGAAAGAAAGAAAGAAAGAAAGAAAGAAAGAAAGAAAGAAAGAAAGAAAGAAAGAAAGAAAGAAAGAAAGAAAGAAAGAAAGAAAGAAAGAAAGAAAGAAAGAAAGAAAGAAAGAAAGAAAGAAAGAAAGAAAGAAAGAAAGAAAGAAAGAAAGAAAGAAAGAAAGAAAGAAAGAAAGAAAGAAAGAAAGAAAAAGAAAAGAAAATCCTGTACATCAATACAAACCATTTCTGGGAAGGCCATCAAACTAAACAAAACAAAGAAAAAAGCCATGAAATCATTCCTTTATTCTTCCTTCTTTCTTTCGTTCTTTATTTCATTCCTCCCCCCTCCCTTCTCTTTTTTCTTTTGTTTATCCCAGCTTTTTTTGTATATCAGATTCTCCCTATTTGGAACAGATCTCAGGGGTTTCCACTTGTCTCTTAAAGCCTTCCCTGAAAAAAGAAAAAATTCTAATAACTTCTCCATTTCCAACCTAGTTTCTCTCCATTCATAGGCTTGTGATGAGCTCTAGTTTATTAAAAAAAAAAAAAAAAAAAAAAAAAAAGGGAAAAAAAACTTGTACCAACCATTCTTTGGAGGAGAGGTCACGACGTAACTGAACCTTGAGGTTATTCTTTAAATAGCCAGAAGGTGGAAGCAGAGGACCACTACTGACACTTAGATAGGTCTTGGTTTGTCCTGCCTTCAAATCATAGGGAACATTGGCCATAAAATGCAGAAAATCTTCAGTCATTTACCCTGTGGCTAATAGATTAGCCACTTGGAGAAAACTTAAGAGAAACACATTTGCTATCCCTATGTATTTTAAAAGCTCTCAATTGGAATTGGGATGCTTGGCTCCAGAGAGCAGAACTCGGGATAATGGATTTAAATTGCAGAAAAGCAAGTTTCAGCTTTATAACAAGCTGCAGAAAAAACCTTCCAAAACGTAGCTCTCCAAAAAGGGCATAGGTTACCTCTAGAAATAGTGGGGTCTTCTTCCTCAGCAGATCACTTTGGCAGCTAAATGACATTGTTATTTTGTCCTTCAATTTTGAAGAGGACCAATGATGTCATGAAATGATAGGTAATTTCTTGACTTGTTGATATATTGGATTTCAATGAGGAAGAATTGCAAAAAGCCTCCAGCCTCTTTCTCTCTTATAGAACTAAAGAAGTCAGTGGCAAGAGAAAAGTCAAGATAACTGATGATGGCCTTGGATGCAGTGGATAATTTTGGTGTCTTCAATGTCTGAGCAAACTCTAGTGCTCCACAAAGCCTGCTTCAGCCATTTTCTTGGCCCTTGGAACAAACTGTTCTCATTTGTCCATCTTACTGGGGAAACTCTGCACATGCTTGGGGGTAGACATCCTGCTAGCTCACTGTTGGTTTTATGTCTGTCACTTACTTATTCTCAATCTGGTTTTATGGGGCCATTGAGCATGCTACAGATTCTTGGAAATAATTGAGAGTTTGGTGTCAGGTGGAGACAGGAGCCTTTTAGGGCCCCCTAAAAAGGGCTTGGTAAGTGCTCACACCAGAGGAACTAGTTCTCCCTAAGAACTCCATATATCTCACTTTGACAGCTAAGTGACATAAATTGATAGAATTTTAATCTTAGCATCAGCAAGATCTGAGTTCAAATTCTCCCTCAGACATTACTTCTGTGCCTTTGTAAAAGTCACTTCACCTTTTTTCAGACTCAATTTCCTTATCTGTAAATAGGGATCATACTAACAATTACCTCATAGAATTCTTGTGAGGAACAAGAGAAGTAATATTGGTAAAGTGCTCTGCAAACTTTAAAGCACTAACTCACCAATAGCTGTTAGTATTTTTTAGGGATATACTAGAGGGAAATCTGCACAGATTGGAGCAGAAGGCATCTGAGGTCCCTTCTAACTTTGAGAAGCAGAGACTGTGAGTCTATCTTTGGCTTGTTAGAAACCAGAGCCCTTTTGACTATAGAAGTGAAGATGAGTAAAATTGAATGCTCTCATTCCTAAGTGAAGAGATAAAAAGACTAGCTATTGAAAGACCACATTATGTGCACTATCCTATAGAAAATAATGTAAGAATATACCTGTAATAATACAAAATTGTTACTGTCCCCAAAGGGACTTAGGTACTAAAATACCTTTTTTTTTTTTTTTTTCCCCGTTGTTATTGTTGTTAAGGAGCTTCCTTGAATCTCGGTTCATGTTCATGGACTTGATTTAGTCCTAAAAGAGGCTAGACCCTAAAGAGAGGATTAGGTTCTTTTTCTCAAATTTTCTGGTTGTTTACAACTCCTAGAGGTCTTGGGGGAAACTTCCTAATGTTTAAATTTGGTTCATATATAGGATCTTCCCCAAAAGGGTGAGTACAAAAATATTCAATGTATTATGTAAATCAATTCTAGGATACTTACTTATTTCTTCCACACAAAAGAAATGCTTAACATAGAAGTCTCATGAAGGTACATGGACTCAAAACTTAAATAAGCAACATCTCAAGAGAAAAGGAACCAAAGCAGAAGAAGTTGCTAGGGCTTAGCAATCCAGTCAAGATCACATTTATGAACATATATCCTGGCTACCATATGAAAGAAGTTTACCATTTCTACTAGGATAGAATCATTCTTTCTCTTTTCCTTTTTTTTTTTTTTTTTTTTTTTTAGTATCACCCCCCAAAATGGTGATTCTCTATTTATCAGAGAAATGCAAATTAAAACAACACTAAAGTACCACTATATCTCTCAGATTGGCTAAAATGACAGGAAAAGATAATGATGAATGTCAGAGGGGATATGGGAAAACTGGGACATTACTGCATTGTTTGTGGAGTTGTGAACTGATCCAACCATTCTGGAGAGCAGTTTGGAAATATGCCCAAGAGCTATCAAACTGTGTATACCTTTTGATCTAATGCTGTCTCTCCTGGGCTTGTATCCCAAAGAGATCATTAAAAAAGAAAAAAGAAAGAAAAGGACCCACATGTGCAAAAATGTTTGCAGCAGGCCTTTTTGTGGTGGCAAGGAACTGGAAACTGAGTGACTGCCCATCAGTAGGAGAATGGATGAATAAGTTATGTTATATTAATTCTATAGAACATTATTGTTCTATAAGAAATGGTCAGCAGATGATTTCAGAGAGGCCTGAAAAAATTCATATGAACTGATGCAAAGCGAACTGAGTAGAACCAAGAGAACACTGTATATAGCCACAAGATTATGTGATGATCACTTCTGGTGGACTTGGCTCTTTTCAACAGTGAGGTGATTCAGGCCAATTCCAATGGTCTTGTGATGAAAAGAGTCATCTGCAACCAGAAAGAGGACTGAATGTGTCCTGTATGAGGATGTATTCTGATGGAAGTGGATATCTTCAACATAGAGAAGAGCTAATCCAATTCCAATTGATCAATGATGGACAGAATCAGCTACAGCCAGCAAAGGAACACTGGGAAATGAGTGTAAACTGTGAGCATTTTTTTTTTTGTTTGTTTGTTTTGTTTTTCTTCCCAGATTATTTTTACCTTCTGAATACAATTCTTCCTTTGCAACAACAACAACAAAATTCGGTTCTGCACATATATATTGTACCAAGCATATACTATAAGATATTTAATATGTATGGGAATGCCTGCCATCTAGGGGAGGGGGTGGAGGGAAGGAGGGGAAAAATTCAGAACAGAAGGGAGTACAAGGGATAATGTAAAATATATATATATATTTATGTATATGTGCTGTCAAAAAAAAAGTTATAATTATAAAATTAATTTTTAAAAAAAGAGGACTGAATGTGGATCACAACATAGTATTTTCACTTTTTTGTTGCTATTTGCTAGCATTTTGGATTCTGTCTCATTATTTTGACCTGATTTTTCTTGTGCAGAAAGATAATTATGGAAATATGTTTAGAAGAATTGCACATGTTTAATTAACATCTATTGGATTACTTGTTGTCTAAAGGAGGGGGGTGAGGGGAAGGAAGAGAGAAAAAAACTTGGAACACAAGGTTTTACAAGGGTGAATATTGAAAATTATGCATATGTTTTGAAAACAAAAAGCTTTAATAATAAAAAATTTCAAATAAAATTATTAATTTTGCAATTTAATAAAAAAAAAAGCTTTAATAAGAAAAAAGAAAAGGTGATTCCAAAAAAAAAAAAAAAAGAAAAAGAAAAAAAAAGAAAGATTCTAGAGTGATCCTGATATCTAGGCATATTGGAAAAGATAAAAGTTTAGAGGGTTTACTCCAGTTAATATTTACCGAGTGGGCAATTCTTTCCAATTCAATAGTCAATTCTCTCTGATACAACTCTTCATTTATGGAATAATGGGATGAGAGAGGACCAAATGACTCTCTAGGTCTGCATTATTTAAAAAAAAAAAAAAAAAAAAGCTAATTTTCATTATTGAGCCAGCCCAGGCTAGCAACTGTGATACAGGATAAATGCTCAGCTTTAGAGGTAATCAAAATATGTTTCCCTAGAAGGGTCTGGCTTCAGCATGCTCCATGAGATAGTTTTTCACTCATCTTCATGACTTCATTTGAGGTTTTCTTAAGAGAGATCCTGAAGCACTTTGTCATTCCCTTCTCTAGCTCATTTCCAGATGAGGAAACTGTGCCCAGGACCATAGAGCTAGTAAGTATCTGAGGGCATTTTTGATCTTGAGAAGACCTAGATCCCATATATATATACCCTTATATAGACACTTCCTTCTCTTTTAAGAGTGAAACTAAAGCTAACAGAGAAGGTCATTCTGTTGCTTTTCATTTTGAATTCTCTCCAATTGGAAATGATTCCTTGAACTCTGGTTGTTTTCTCAAAATATTGATTTATAGTAATTTGTTGCCTTCTGGTACTTTTGTAAAGAGCTGTCTCTTAACATGATAGAGAATTAGCTTGAAAAAAGGTACTCCTGAACTAGAATGCTTCCTGAAATATGCACTGATATAGTCTGACCCAACTGTATTTATGAATGGCATAACAAGAAAAAGTAGTAGATGGTCAAAGTACTCAGCAATCTTGGCAACTATTTTTGAAGACCACGTTTTTTCACTGACCAAAATACAATCTTTAATTATCAGGCTTTGCTGCTGACTGATACTGCATAATAAATACAGAATTCAGGCTAGACTGAGAACAAAGTCCTTCAATCCCTTTCCCTTTGTCTGACTCAAATTAATTTGCATGTTAAATCAAAGTGATCTTGGGAGTAGCTAAAACTAAATCTGGAAGAGTAACCTGTGTGGGAGGTATTTGATTTTAGTGTACACAAGGCATCCAAAAGGAAATACTCCATTTTAGCCTTTGGATAATCCAGCTAATTTTTGTCAACTGGGTATAATCCCTAAGATTAAGGAGTTAGCAATCCACCATTAGAAGAAATGGCTAGAAGGCCATCATATCAAGGCAGGCTAAAGCTGAATTAGCTTGGGCAATCCTGAACAAATGTGCACAGAAAATAGTAAGAGGAAGTTTCCCGGATATGACAAAAACTTTCCTATTTGTTTGCATGGTAAGCATTCTGTTGTTTCAACAGTTTTTGAAGATTCATGGTTTTTGAAGTTACTCCAGATGTGTCCGTGTCTTTTAACCTCTTTGAAGAAAACTATTTGAATAGAACTGAATAGCAACATGCTAAGTGTTCTATCCTGTAGCACTCCTCAAGGCTCCTCACTCTCCAACTTGCACACATAGTTTGGGTCCCCAGCAAGGTAGCCATACATCAGGGTTCTGAACTTTTTTTTATTTACGACCGTCAGTCAGTAAGCATACATAATATGCAATAGAAATAAACTGGAACCTTTCCCAGTAAGATCAGGAGTGAAACAAGGTTGCCCACTATCACCATTACTATTCAATATAGTACTAGAAACGCTAGCCTCGGCAATAAGAGCCGAGAAAGAGATTCAAGGAATTAGAGTAGGAAATGAGGAAATCAAACTATCACTCTTTGCAGATGTCATGATGGTATACTTAGAGAACCCCAAAGGCTCTGCTAAAAAGCTATTAGAAATGATTCAGAAATTTGTTCTTCTAGAACAAAGCTGACATCTTTTCCTCAGGTTTCCAGAGCATCCATAAAGGCTGAGGGGTATCCTAATGCTATGGGTTTGATTTTCTATTCTAGTATATTCACTTGAGGAAAATTAATATTATTCTGTATCATTCAATAAATAACATTAATATATATATATATTATGTATATATATATATATATAAAATATATATATGTACTCCATTCTTTCCCTCATTTTGCCAAAACCCATTTCCTAATCTTACAAGACATAGTGGAGTAATGTGATTATGCCTTGCCCATGGAGCACTGGATAGCCAATCAGATTATTTACCAATAAAAGGAGAATCAGTGTGTTTTAATAAAAAAACAAAACAAAACAAACCCAGACCCAGAGACCTGAAATGAAACAGTATCAGAGCTAGATGTAATGAGGGAAAGGAAAGGGGGAACCCCGTTTCTCGGTGCATAGATAATCCCATGAGGCACAGGGAAGGAACCCTTACATGGTGGGTAGGATATCATGTGTTGGCTGGGAGGGCTGCTGCAAAAAGGGAGTTCTGGCTTGTTTCTTTTATACCTAGAAGATGATAGGCGGGTACCCAGTTCTGGCGGGCTTTTCAGTTAGCTCAGATCTGGTGAGGGCTGGGGGAAGCTGAGCTGATGGTGGGGGCTGGGCCCGGATATTCAAAGGGTGCCTTTGACCAGGATTTCTGAATCAAGGTCAGCCATGGGTTGGGCAATTAGAAAGGAATCTTAAAGGGACTCCAACCCCCATCAGATGGAATTTTACCTGCTGTCCAGAATTAGGGGTAAGACGGAAGGAGCAGGACAGGAGAGAGGAGGAGTCTCCTAAGGTGCTGATTTTCTGGTCAAGATTACTAGAAGTTGTTAGAAATTAGCATTCGTTAGCTGCCAGAGAGGGGTGCAATCAGCCCCACCTGAAGACTAACCCACTTTGCCAGAGGCAGGCCAGTCCTTTCATCAGATGATTATTTTTTTTTTTCTCTTCCCTTCTCCCCTTACCTCCACTACCTAACTTAATTTAACATTTACTTCAGCAAGCTCACTTTGAAAAACAGCACACACTACAAAGGGATGAATTCCAATTTCTTCTGCTGCAAGTTACTGGGGATCTCATCATCTGGTTTCCTAATGATTATGACTTGGATTCTAGCTCCCAGACTTCTTGCGGCTTATTTTCCTTATTTATCTTTCAAAATTCATGTCATGGCTACCTCTAATTATATTCACTGAAATGCAGAAAAGAATTGAAACAGAAGTTGCAGCAGGAGCATGTACCTCGGCCTTCATATTATAATGCTCAGGGTGAGAAAAGGTCCAAGGGTCCCTCTCCACCCAAAGGCCCACAATCTTGTCATCTTCCGAAGTTGGCCAAGAAGGAAAGAGACAGAGTAAAATATTGAATCAAGCTGATCCCTGCCTTTTGAATACTCCTTCCCATGTCTGGCTCCATGGCTAAATCACAAAGGCTCCTCTTCACCATACGGTTGGTGGACTGGAACCAGTTACTAATTGTCTGGGTGTGCTCCAAAGTTCACCCAGCTGAATACATCAAATGGAAATACTGTACTCAATCACAAGAAGTGGGCTCTAAGATATCAGGGAAATTCTTGGTGATTTCTTGAAAGATGCTGTCCAGGCTCATTTTTGATCATGTTTATAAGAGTCCATTAATTCTTAAATTTTCTTTCCTTGATCCATCTTCCATGTCCTTTGTTTTTCCATTGAGATATTTTACATTTTCTTTTGTTTTTTTCTTCTTTTGATTTTGTTTGGTTCTTGATGTCTGAGTCACTAGCTTCTACTTGTCCAATTCTAAATTTTAATGAATTATTTTCTTTACTTAGCTTTTTTTTTTTTTTTTTTTAACCTCCTTTTCCATTTGGCCAGTTCTACTATTACAGGAGTTGTTTTCTTCCATGTATTTTTTTTCCAACTCACCAATTCTAATTTTTTTTTTAATTTTTATTTTATTTTATAATTATAACATTTTTTTGACAGTACATATGCATGGGTAATTTTTTACAACATTATCCCTTGCACTTACTTCTATTCAAATTCTAATTTTTAAGGAGTTGTTTACTTCCATGTATTTTTTTTTTCCAACTCACCAATTCTAATTTTTAAGGAGTTGTTTTTTCAGTCAATGCGTGTTCTTCCTTTTCTAAGCTATTTATCTTTTTTTGTAGTTCTGCATGTCCATTTCTTTTCCCAATTTTTCTTCTACCTCTCTTACTTGATTTTTAAAATCCCTCTTGAGTTCTTCCAAGACAAACTTTTGAGCTTGAGACCCAATTCATATTCTTTGCAGTTTCACATGTAAGCATTTTCCTATGGCTATCCCCTTCTGAGTTTATGTTCTATTCTCCCCGTAGCCATAGTAGCTTTCTATGGTCAGAGCTCTTTTTGTTTGTTATTTTAAATAATTGAGCTCTGCTTTGCTCAATTTGCTATGCTTGGCATAGGGGACAGACACTGAACTGTAACCTTCCACTCTGAGGCTACTGATTGCCAGGGCCATACATTCCAAACTTCCCCGAAAAGACTTGGAGACTAGACCTATGATAAAATGTCAAACAGCCTTTCTTTATTGGTAATCTCAGCAGGGGTTAGCAGGAAGCAAGAGCAAATGTATGTCTTTGCATCTCTCTTTGCATCCCTGTCTTCTCTGCATCCCTGTCTCTCTCTGCATCCCTGAATCTCTCTGCATCCCTGTCTCTCTCTGCATCCCTGAATCTCGCTGCATCCCTGAATCTCTCTACTCTCTGCATCCTTCCCCTGCCTATGGGAAAGCTGGCCATTTATATCTACTCTCCTCTGGAAGTGCCCTGTGACTCACTAGTGGATCCTCAAAGGGAGACACATAGTTAGTGCTGCATCCTAAGAAAAGATCTAACACCTGTAAAATACAGCCTCCTGCCTCAGAGACCAAACCCCTTTATACCTCCTGGGTCCACCCTATTAGCTAACATGGCCTATATAGCAATTCTCAGAAGGAAAGTCTCTTTACACTGAACCAAGCTTCTTTTGGTGGAGGCCAGGGATCTAACCAGTGCACTTGGCCTGGCCTGGTCTTGTCTGTTGTGTAGGCACTCCAGGGCTTGCATTGGGGCTGGAGGCCTCAGCTGGCCTGCAGAGCCAGGTCTAAGGGGCCTCAGCTACTGCCCTATGCCTAAAGTCTCCCTATTGATTCCTGGCATCATACCTGCACTGCCTCCCATACTTTACCCAAATGAGACAGACCTTTTCTGAATTCCTTTTAAATTATTTTAAGCTGGAAATTTGTTTCACTTCAATCTTCTTGTAGGCTTTCTCACTCCAGATTCCATTTAGAGGTTTGATTTAATATTGTTTCCAAAGGAAACTGGGGAGAGCTCAGGCAACTTCCTGGCTTCTCTTCACAATCTTGGCTTGCTGCCTTTAGGAGGGGGGGAAATGGGAGAGAGAAAAAATTTGGAATTCAAAATCTTAGCAAAATGAATGTTGGAAACTATCTTTACAAATTGTTAAAAAAAATACTATTATGTAGAAGGGGGGAAAATGAAAAAAAAAAAGAAAAAATTGGGCTCATTGGCTATTGTTCTCTGTTCTTATTATATATCATCATCAAAATAGCAAGCATTTATATAGTGCTTTAAAGTTCGTAAAGTGTTTTTCAAATATCCTCTCAACAACTCTGGGAGATTCTGGTGCTGTTTTTATTCCCAATTTGCAGGTATTCTAACCTAAGCATCAGTTAAGAAACTTGCCTAAGGTCATACAACTCAAGTTTCTGAGTATAGATTTGAACTCAATCTTTCCAACTATAGGTCTAGTGCTCTATACAATGGACTTCCTACTGTCACATAAGCACAAATGTACACAAACATATAGGTACATATATAAATATATACATTCATATGTCTATGAATATGCTATAATTTTTTTCCCTAAACATAAATGATGACTTCAAACATAAACCTAAAGTTCAAAGTATCCTTGGATTTTAAGTTGAAAGGGACCTTTGAGATAATCTAATCTGTCCCCTCATTTGACAGATAAGGAAAAAAGATCCTAAAGGTAAATTCACCCAAGGTCACAGAAATAATAAATAGCAGAGCCAGGATTTGAATCTGGAGATCTTTTGCCTCTAATTCAGCACTCTTTCAGCTATGACACGCTGTTTATTTTATAACACTGTAATGGGAAAGTCTTTAAATTATCTTTCTAGAAAGGAAAACATAAAAATTGGGAAACTAAAGACTTTATTTTAATTTAATTGTACTTTTAAATATTCATTTCCTTATAGCAGCATCTGGATCTTCTCTCAAGTGACTGGCCATAAAACTGGAAAATGAAATTAAAATGCAAACATTTCCAAAGACTAATTTCCTTTGTAATCAAAAGTAGTTTTATTTGATCCTAAAATGCCTGATGAATCATTGTTTCCAAGTACTATAATCATTCAACATGTGAATAACTCATAATACTGTAATTTCTTTTTAAAATATCTTTAGTACATATTTAAATTTTTTCCCAAGTTAATTATACAAGTAAGAAATTATAGGAATTATAGAAGTACTATAAAACTATTAAGCTTCACAAATGTAGGTTGCTGGTTTGAAGCTATTCAATGTGTGATGTTAATAATATTTCTGAATCTGAATAAAGATTTAATTCTAGGATTATATTTTTTAAATAATGAATACCTCCCCCACTCAACATTTTCTCACTTCAGCTTTTAAAATTATATTCAAATTCAATAAACTTTGATTAGCCTAGGAAAGATACAAAGTTTAGGTAAAATATAGTCCCCATTCTTTTGGTATAAAACATTCCCAATACTTTCCCACCTGTGACCTAAGAGTAATCGATCCACCTTTCCCACTCAAGGCATCATAATCAAAATATCAAGGTTGAATTGGCCTTTGGGATCATCTTATGGAACATATTCCTAGTTGCTATCTTTTGTTCCTGTTAAGCATGTAGGAGCTTTGAGGCCTGTTTCTGGCCATGTGCAATGTCAGAGTAAAAGAGCTTGGACTTTGAGATGAAATAGTTCTTTATTGGCCAAACAGCCACATGAACACAAGAGAGTTATAAAGGGATCCTTCATGCCCTCAGATTTTCTCTTCATTTTTGGCAGAGAATCATACATATCCACCTCCTCATCAAAAGGATTTGAGGGAGTTTGTCCTAATCAATCGTGTGGCTTTTAACGGTACTTTAAGGAGCTTTTGAGGAATATGAACTACATAAACAAGCTTGAATTTGATTTTGGACTACTTCTTTAGAGTTTGGTTTTTTCCTTATTTATTTTTTAACCTAAAATGAATGAGAAAAGACTTGGAGGCAACCTTGTGAGTTTAAGAAGTCTAAGGTTTGGGCCCCAGTGCTAGAATACCAAATAGGAGGGTTTTGTGGGGTTCTTTTTTCTGAAATTCAAGCTCAGGCAATCTCCAACCTAAGCAAGAGCATTTATTTGAGTTAGTAAGGCAACAGGGGTGATGCACTCTGAGGATTCTCCTCCTTAAGGAAAGGAGAAGCTTCCCAGCAGAATGTGGATAGAGTTTATATAGAGAAGGAAGAGAAAAAAAGAAAAAACCTCAAAGAATTGGGTAAAGCAGGGAAGATTTTTCATGCATTTTTGATAATCGTGGGTAAGATGGAGGGGGTGGGAAAAATCTCTGTGATTGTATTTATTTCAGGTAAGGTATGCATCATTCTAGTATGATCTATCTGAAAGAGTGACTAGATTATTGGGCTTGGGGTAGCAGCTAAGATTCCATCACATTAGGTCTAAATTATAAATGGCAGCAAGAAGGGATGCCCCAGTAACTACTCCAGTGCTTTCATAGAAGATATTCTTTGAGAAGAAAGTTGGCCCAAGTCTGGCTGTTTTACCAGCAAACATGTACCAGATTGTTTGAACAGGGCAGAACTGTAATAAAATGTTAAATGCCTAATTAGCAGTTCAGTACTAGCAGTTCTATGAACAGCTTTCTGTTCTGATAAGATATAAACATCAGCTTCTAAGCAGATTATAGATAATATAAATTTTATGTAAATTAAATTATTGAATCCTTTTTAAAATTCTGTTCATTCATGCTCTTGTAGAGGATTTTATGTGTAGAATAAGTTTCTGGTTCCATGCCCGATACATGTTATACACTGAGTACCTTTTTACTCTGCTTTTTTTGAAGAAGCCCTAGAAAAGAACCATAACTTAAGCTACTTAGGATTGATTATATAACATGGGAGACATGGCATGGTGTGTCCTCATCAGAGAAGGTGTTCTACTCTATGAACAAAGCAGAATTGAATTAGCTCAGAAGAAACACTAGATGTGCAAGGTTAGAAAGTCCACCTTAAATGTTCGTAGGGGTTATTTGTGTTTGACCTTCTGGAGAGTATTTTGAGTATGTATTGGTCTGATCAATTACAGTTGGACACACTATAAGTCAACTCTAATATAGATGTAGAAGACCCTTACCTAAAATGACTAGTCAAAAATCACTCAAAAGTAGAAAGCAGAAAGGTTGTTTATTAAACCTCCAGAGGATGAGTCCTTCTATTATGAGATAAAGGAAAGAGAAAACTCAAGGTAGGAGAGCTAAAGAAGTAGTAAAGATGCACAGCTTTTATACAAGAGATTACATCACAAGTAAGAGAGCATTGAAAAGGGGGCAGGGAGGCATCTAATTGGTTGTTGCTAACCAGGGAGATTGGAATCACCTGATTTCTAGGAAACAGAACTTCAGGCTTCAGATAATTAAGCAGACAGTGGTTGAGTTAATAGACTAAATATAGATAAATGTCATCATCTCAGATTAAGTAAATAAGTAAATATGTTTATAGTTGGCCAAGGCTCAAGTAAATAAGGGCCTGCACATATTATACAGGTCATAGGGGAAACACAGAAATAATGAAAATAAAATATAGAAAAAGTATTCACATGTTCCTGTAAGTTCTTCACCTTTTCTCTCTATTCCACACATAGTGATGTAATTTTAGTCCCTTTTGAGAATGAAAGATCCCAACCCACTGACCAACCAACCGATGGGGTAATTAACTGAAGAGTTTGAGAATTGACAGGTTAGCTCTATTTCCCAATTCCCAAAATCATTGTTTGTCTACTCACAGTTCTATTGTTAGCATCAAACTCTGTTCCTGTTTCCCAAGTGCTTCATCAGTGGGGCTCCTGACAACTCATTCATCTTTAGCAGGGCTATGGTAGCTGACATTATGGTGTTTATTATCTCATGTGATCCTCACAAGAACCATGGGAAGTTATTATTCCCATTTTACATATAAGAAAGTGGAAGCCAATAGAAATTTAAATGGCACACAACTATACAACTAGTGTCTGAGACTAGATTTAACTTAGGTCTTCCTGACTCCATGAAGACGATTAATAGTTGAGGATAAATTGGGCATAAAGGAAAAAAAAAGTTATCATTCCTCCTACTCAACTTTAAACCAGTATTCTATAAAAATCCAAATATAAAATAATAAAATATGATATAACACATTAATTAAACATGGACTGTATATAGAACAGTATGATAGATATTACAGAAACAAAATGTTTACTTAAGAAATCCATTAGAAAATGATAAATATTGGATAAAATGCTAATGTATGGTTGGTGGAATTGTGAACTGATCTAGCCATTCTGAATGACAATTTGGAACTATGACCAACGGACATAATATAAGTATGATATTAATATTAATATCATAGCTAAAATATAGTTTTTTCAGATTTATCTCATCTCATACAACTCTCTGAGGTACTGTGAAAGTTATCCCCATGAAGGCACGGATCTGACCATGTTACTCTCCTCCTTAAAACTGGGACCTGCTTTCTAGAATTAAAAGCAACTTCCTTAGTTTAACATTTAAAAACTCTTGATAGTCTAGGACATATCCCATTTTCACGTCTTATTTCACATAATTTCTCTTAGCACATTCTTAGTTGTAACCTAACCAGCTATTCCATGACATAGATAAGCCACTTCCTATGTACTTTACTCATTCTTCAAATCTGCTCTCAAGCAGCTCATATGCTAATAGAAAGAGATAACACAGATAGGTGGAGCTGCAGGATAAACTGGAAGGTTTACTGGTCCTTAGAGTGCGGCAGATATCATTGGTACTTTGTTGAGAGGAAAAAAGAAAATTCCAAATTAAATTTCAGTGACTAGGATTATCCCTAAAATAAGTTGGTTGGCTTAAGTCCCCTTAGTTCCTTTTAGAATTTCACAGATGAGAGCTCTTTCCAAAATGAAATAAATGACTTGGGAAAACCAGCTGTAGTGAGGATAACTATTCTTTTGTTCTGGCTTATAAAACTAGAAAAAAATACAAGCTTTTTATCTTTTTTCCTTCTCCCCTCCCACCTAATGAGGGGGAGATCCTAATTTGAAATTGAGTAGATACCCATCACTTGGGAAATGGCTGAATAAGTTATATATAATAGAATATTATTGTTCTAGAGAAATACAGGAGACTGAATATGGATCAAAGCATAGTATTTTGTTTGTTTTTTTTCTTTTCCATGGTTTTTTTTTCCCTTTTTGGTCTGATTTTTCTTATACAATATGATAAATATGGAAATATATTTGAAAGAATTGCACATATTTAACCTATATCAGATTACTTGTTGTCTTAGGGAGGGAGGAGTAAGGAAAGGAGAGAGAAAAATTTGTAAGACAAAGTCTTACAAAAATGAATGTAGCTAGGTGGCACAGTGGATGGAATACCAGCCCTGAAGTCAGGAAGACCAGAGTTCAAATCTGACCTCAGACACTTACTACTTCCTAGCTGTGTGGCCCTGGGCAAGTCACTTAACCCCAATTATCTCAGAAAAAAAAAAAAAAAAAGAATGTTTAAAATTATCTTTACATGTATTTGGAAAAATAAAGTACTATTGAAAAATTTTAAAAATAGAAATCTAAAATGGCAGCTTCAAGGGTCATCTCTTCTGGTGTGAAGCAGAAACAGATGTGTCTTCTATAAAAGGGAATTTCTAGGCAATGCTTTGAGGTTCGTATTATTGACCAAGTTCTTAGAATTACATAATTCAAAATATTCCAAAGTATGTCATAAAAGCAAAATTAAAACTATAAAATTCTATGATTAAAGTCTTAGAACAATGTTCCAAATTCTATAAAATGGACACAAACGTGTGTGTGTGTGTGTGTGTGTGTGTGTGTGTGTATAAACTAACAAGGGCCTCTAGTGTGCTATAAAGTATACATATAACTTAACTGTATCATAAATGTAGCTTATCCCTAATTAGTAAAATAGCATAATAAACATTAATTAAGCATTTTATTAACAATTAATTGTTTTGCATTAGCATTTAGAAAGCTCTTTGGGGATAATTTGGATGGCCCATATTTCTTTAAAAAACCACTTAGAGAACAGACAATTTCCTGTTGAAGAAATTGAAACCATTTCTAGTCATATGAAAAGGTGCTATAAATCACTATTGATCAGAAAAATGAAAATTAAGACAACTCTGAGATACCACTACATACCTGTCAGATTGGCTAAGATGACAGGAGCAAATAATGATGAATGTTGGAGGGGATGCGGGAAGACACTGATACATTGTTGGTGGAACTGTGGAAGGATCCAACCATTCTGGAGAGCAGTTTGGAACTATGCCCAAAGAGTCATCAAACTGTGTGTACCTTTTGATCCAGCAGTGTTCTTACTGGGCTTATATCCCACAGAGATCTTAAAGGAGAGAAAAATATTTGTGGCAACCCTCTTAGTAGTAGGGAAAAACTGGAAACTGAGTGGATAGCCATCAATTGGAAAATGGCTGAATAAAGCATGGTGTATAGATGTTATGGAATATTATTGTTCTGTAAGAAATGACCAGCAGGATGATTTCAGAAAGACCTGGAGAGACTTTCATGAACTGATGCTGAGTGCAATGAACAGGACCAAGAGATCATTATACATGGCAACAAGATTATATGGGCCTGGCTCTGTCCAACAATGAGATAATTTAAACCAGTTCCAAAGATCTTGTGATGAAGAGAGCCATCCACACTCAGAGAGAGGACTGCTATGGGCCAGAACTTGAAACAAGGTGCTAAGTCACTGGAATGAATAGAGACAATAATTATCTAATTCAGTACCATTGATTTAATCCTACAAGGAGATGTTATGGGCCAGAACTTGAAACAAGGTACTTGAGGGGACAATAGTTAAATCTAGTTTAGCACTGATTAAATCCTACAACAAATAATGATTTCTTAGTGATGAAATGATTGGTGTGTGCTCAGTGTAGGTCATATAAGCAAGAAGCTCTCAGAGCCTTAGCCAGGATTCAATCAGGGAGATTCTGAAGCCAGAGCTCAAATTTTCTGAACCAAGACTACAGAGGGCCGGGTCACAGGAAAAGAGACAAGACATTCTTTATTATGGAAAAAGATAATAAAGAATTTGGACTTTAATACCTGGTTGCATTTGGGGCGATTACTGAACTGAAACTGAGGCTGCCCCAAAAGCCCCCCAAGAAACCTGCTTCCAGAGAACATTACATTTTAGAGAAGAATATTACAGAGGACTGTGGGAAATGAGTGTGGTTCAGAACATAGCATTTTCATCCTTTCTGTTGTTGTTTGCTTGCATTTTATTTTCTTTCTCATTTTTTTCCTGTTTGGTTTGAGTTTTCTTGTGCAGCAAGGTAATTATATACATATGTATGCATATATTGGATTTAATATATATTTCTACCATGTTTAACATATATTGGATTATATGCCATGTAGAGGAGAGGGAGGGGGAGAAGGAAAAAATTGGAACACAAGGTTTTACAAGATTTAATGTTGAAAAATTATCCATGCATATGTTTTGAAAATAAACTTCAATAAAAAAAGTTGTTAGTCAGCATGAGTAAAAAATAAATTAATAAATAAATTATGATTCTACCTACTTACTTTTTGTACCTACATTCTATGTTTTAATTGGGACTTGGCTCCAAAACACTATGGATCTGGGCATAATTTTGATAATATTATTTCCTTATTTGAAAAAAAGGATATTAATAGCACTTAATGTAATAAAGCTTGTGAAAACCCAGCAACAGGCACTGGATACAGAGAGCTGTATGTTCAGAAAGATAGGCACAGCCTTGACCAAACCTCCATTAAGTATAGTGACCAATGGAAAAGAGAAACCAAAAGAAAGGAAGAATTTTAAAAAAACTCTACAAACCATAATTTTATATTCACTTATATCACTTATTATATATAATATATGCATTCACCATTGGAAATAAATTTATTCTCCGGGCATGCAACTGAGGGTTTTTCATAATTTTCAAAAGAAGATTCAATGTAATAGAAATATAATGAAAAAAAAAAATAGGACAGAAATAACAGAGTAGGTAGGGAGAATCCAAAATATTATTATCTTGGAAAAAAATGTAACATAGATCCTATTTTGTCTTTATGTTCCTGTTACGTAGAGAAAATTTAAAAAAAGAAAAAAATTAGCAGAAATTCTGCTTTCATTATAGGCAATTAACATATAGAAATAAATAGCTGTTATTAAGACAGCTTTGAGGTACCATTTCACATTTCTAATATGACAGGAAAAGATAATGATAAATATTGGAGAGAATGTGGAAAAACTGGGGCACTAATGCTTTTTTGGTGAAGTTGTGAAATGATCCAACCATTTTGGAGAGCTATTTAGAACTATGCCCAGAGGGCTATAAAAGATTATATGATGATCAACTATGAGGGACTGGCTTTTTTTCAACAAAGAGGTGATTTAAGGTAATTCTAGTAGGCTTTTGCCATCTGTATCCAGAGAGAACACTGTGAAGACTGAATATGGACTAAATCATATTTATTTACTTTAATAGTATTTTATTTTTCAAACTACTTGCAAAGATACAAACCATGCAAGAAAAATCAGAACAAAGGGGGAAAATAAGAAAGGGAAAAAAAAAAACAACAACAGCAACAATAAAAAAGATGAAAATACTGTGGTTTGATCCATATTCAGTCTTGATAGTTCTCTCTCTGGATGTGGATGTCATTTTCCATCACATCTATTAGAATTAAAGCATAATATTTTAACCTTTTATTTGCTGTAGTTGTTTTTTTTTCTTTCTTTTGATATGATTTTTCTTGTGCAGCTTTGTAAATATGGAAATGTTTAGAAGAATTATACATATTTAATCTATTTACTTCAGGTTGCTTGTTGTCTTGGGGAAGGTGAAGAGTGGAGAGGGAGGAAAATTTGGAATACAAGGTTTTGCAAATAGATTTGCAAATGGATGATGCAAGTGAATGATGAAAACTCTTTTTACATGTATTTGGAAAAATAAAATACTAAAAATAGCCTTGAGGGTAAGTAATATGAAAAAAAATGTGAAAACCACAAAAATAATTAAAATAATAGGTATGGTTAAAAAGCATATAACTTATCACAAGATTCAAAATAAAATGCAGTAAAAATGTAAAATAATAAGTAATAACTTGAAGAAATGGAATCCTTTGCCAAAAATAAACATCTTTTAATGCAAAAATGAGAGAATCATGTTTAATGATACCTTCAGGATATAGAATACTTAATTATACATTTATGTACAAACTTTAATTTTGTAGGCTTTGGTCAGAAAGTTTCTTTGGAAGTAATAAACTTAAATCTACTTATTTATTTTCTAAAGCATGTCTGACTAAATTATTTCCTTGCTCATTGAGCTCTGGTAATTTCATATTACTTCCAGTTCAAATTGAAGCTCCACTGGCATTTAAACATTTTTACACTTAAGAACTCTGATCGGTGAAATGAATCAATTATGATTCTAGAGAACAAGTAATATAGAATATTACCTACCTCCTAGCAGAGAAATAATGCACTAAAAATGAAAAAGGAAACACATTTTTTTTGATATGTCCAGCATGGGAATTTGTTTTGTTTGACCATCTATATTTGTTACAAAAGGCTGGTTTTTCTTTTCTTTTCTTCTAGAGGTAGGAGGCAGAAAAAAACCAAAACACTTTAGAATTTAAAATAAAATAAAGCTACTTATCCCCTAGTTCCTTTCTGCCTTCTGAGTCTTGTACTTCACCTCTCTTCATATTCTAGGATTCCCTTTACACCGGCCCACTTGCTGCATTTCACACATGACATTGGCTCTCATTTCCTTGCCTTGCACTGGTTGATCCTCATTATCTGGATTGTTCTTCCTCCTCACCTCATCCTCCAGGTTTCTTTGAAGACTCAGTTCCAGTCCCCTTTCTGCGGGAGGCCTTTCCTAGTCCCTTCATCCCTAGTCCTCACTGAGATTCCACCATGAAGCAGGTACCCTGTATCGTGGGCTATGACCAGTCACCTCATCTTTTTGCCTCGTCACTGTATTTTGATGACTCTGAAAGAGTAAGACAGGTAACTTTGTACAACTCTGCCTCCCCTCAATCCAATTCCCATGTGATGTGATTCCCAACAGGTGATGTAATTGGTTCTTTTTGACAATGATGGACAAGCAACAACAATAATCTTCCATATACTCTGTACCTATCTTATGTGAACCTGGTTATTTATATGTTGTCACCCCTTTTATAATAAAAGCTCCTCGAGGGAAGGGACTATATTTATGCCTTTCTCAGCTAAGCAATATTCTCAGGATCACACAGCTTGTGTGACTGAGATAGGACTTGGTCCTATCTCTTGGCTCTCTAGCCTCCTACCATGTCAGGTCTCTAATCAACACAATTACATAGATAATTTAAGCAAAAGAACTGCATCTGCCAGAACAGCACAGAAAGTTCATGTGTATAAATGTTAGTTACCAGTAATTACAGGAATAAAGATAATGTAAATGTCATTTCTTCATATTTTTTTTTATTTCAGGAATTCCAGAATTAGACAGAGAGACAGACAGAGCTTTTGTTAAATATATATTATGTGTTGGGGCAGCTAGGTGGCGCAGTGGATAGAGCACCAGCCTTGAATTCAGGAGGACCGGAGTTCAAATCTGATCTCAGATACTTAACACTTCCTAGCTGTGTGACCCTGGGCAAGTCACTTAACCCCAGCCAAAAAAAAAAAAAAAAAAAAAAAGAAAGAAAAAAAGAATATATATTATGTGTCAGGCATAGTACTGAGTGCTGGGAGTGGAAAAACAACCAAAAATAATGAAAATCCCCATCTTCAAGAAATTTCCAAACAAACAGGAAAGACAACTCCTAAAAGGGAGAGAAAAAGTAGGGGTGGAGAGAAGGCCCAAGGTATTCAGAGGGTTAGGAGTGAGCCAAAAGAGGGGTGAACATGGCCATTCTGGGAATTTCATCATCTGAAAGTTCTGAATAATCAGAGGAGGAGCCAGAGGGGGGAAATATCTCTAGGATGAGAAGGCACCTGATGCAGTGGTAGAAAAGTCCTGAGCATCATATTAAGTCAAAGGAAATGATAAGTATTTTTCTGAGCAATTATATGATCATTTAATATATTTATTCCTATACTGGTTGCTAATCTTAAATTGCCAAAATTTTAATTTAAAATTTAAATTGCCCTAAATGAGCTACTCTGTTTCTCCTCCTCCCTCCCCCACAACCAATATAGTACCAAACCCAACTGGATACAGAACTTAGATTTCTTTGGAGCATCAATCTATGATGGCAAATCATTTATAAAAATGACATCAAAGATCAGGTTCTCTTATTTTACAAAACTCCCACACTTTCCTCGGGAGACTTCCAAACTCTGAGCTAGCCCCGACAATGTGTGTCAGTCTCATTATTGTTGCGGACATCCCTGGAAAGTCTACTGCCAAGGTAAACGTGCTTTCCCATATCATTCAAAACTTCACCATTTACTGAAATAAGGCTGCTTATGTGCTCAGACCATCAGTCCCGCTTCTAGCTGGACCCTCTTAGCCATTATCTCTCATGGAGAAGGGCCTAGCCACCCCTACCAATTATCAACAAATTGCCCTTCATAGGGCAGGAGAACTAGTCTGGATGAAGCAGCAAGCTTCCTGAAGGAGAAAAAGGAAATAGTATGGGTCAGTCAGGTCAAATCACCACCATCATGCCCTTAACTACTACCCCTCCCTTGGCCTATGGAGACAGCCCACAGATGCCTGAAGCAGAGAGGTATTGGAATGGTAATGCTTCTGTGTGGGACATGAGAGACCCCTACCCAAAATAACTACTCAGAGATCACTCAAAGTAGAAAGCAGAAAGTTGTTTATTATAGCTTCTCATGAGAGGGGGGCAGTCCAGCTATGAGAGATAAAGTGAAAGTACTCACAGCAGGAGGGCTGAAGAATCAGTGAATATACACAGCTTTTACAGATTTTGTTACAAGAGATTACATCACAAGTAAGGGGGGGAGGGACATCTATCTGGAGAGATTGGAATGGAAGGTTTATGGCTTAGGCCTTCAGGCTTTAAATAATTGAGGCTACAGTGGGCAAGCTAATAGACTAAATATCAATAAATGTCCAACACTGATAAATGTCACCAACTTAGGTTAAATAAATATGCTTGCAACTAACTAAGGTTTAAGTAAATATAGGCCTGCACATATTGTACTTAGGCAGGTCATAGGGAAACACAGGAATAATGAAAATGAAGAAAAAGAGTTCACACAGTACTCTAAGTTCTTCACCTCTCCATTCCACACACTTCCAATCCATTTACTGCAGCTATTATCATCCTGGGAAGCAACTCCCATGCAGTGACCTGGCAATTCTGTAGGTGCTACAAACATATCGAACAAAGACCCAGAAAAAGTTTTTGTCACTGAATTTTTTGCCATGATCTGGTGCTTCAACATCAGAACATTCCACCAATATGATTTTATGGATGAAAATAATTTTAAAATAATGTTGCTATCCTCTTTGCCTTTGAACCCTAAAACTCCTGGGATTTTTCCCATGTGACTTGGAGCTGAAACCTTCATGTGTTGTCCCTCACACAAGAATGAGAGCTCCTTGAGAGCTGAGATTATTTTACTTTTTTACTTGTATCCAATACAATGAATGTTTAAGTCGATTACACAGGGCAGCTAGGTGGCGCAGTGGATAGAGCACCAGCCCTGCAGTCAGGAGGACCTGAGTTCAAATTTGGCCTCAGACACTTAACACTTCCTAGCTGTGAGACCCTGGATAAGTCACTTAGCTCTGATTGCCTCAACAAAGAAAAAAAAAAAGTCTATTATATGACAGTTATGCTAAATGCTGGGGATTAAAAACAAAAACTCAACAATCCCTGCCCTCAGGGAGGTTATAATCCAATGAGAGAAGACACAAAGGGAAATTGAAAGGAAGTGAATGTCAGAAAGTATCTATCAGGGACAGTATAATATAGATGTCAAGCAGGACATGGGCAGCAAGTAGGTACTCAGACAAGTAAATACAGATGTACAAGTTTCCTTTTGGCAGCAAGTAGGTACTCAGACAAGTAAATACAGATGTACAAGTTTCCTTTTGGAGTACTTTTCTGTCATGCTTGAAACTCCATCAATGCACTGGGAGAAATTTTTAGGGTTCCACTTCCTGGAGACTGCATACTTGGGTTTTAGCATCTGTATCATCTGATGAAAGAGGAGTCTGTTGAGGGGTGGGAGAGTTAAAATAACTAGCTTGTGGGGCACTGATTATGACTAGTCAATGTCAGATTGACAAGGGGAACCCCAAAACTATTTCTCTTTCTCTGACTTTGGGAATGAGCACTTGAGAAGTTCCTTGAAGGGGAGATTCTCCTTGAAACTTGCCTCTGTGAAAGACCCAACCCAGAGAATCAAGATCTAGGTGGGACAACTGAATACCACTCTTAGCCAGAGCTGGAGATTCCAACCCCACTGAATTGGAGATTAGCCCAGAGATACTCATTCACTTCCAAGATCTTCTATTCTGATTCCAGTCCCCATCAAGAGCCACACCCAGCTTCTAGCCTAGCTTCAATTATAAAAAGAGGCAACTTGAGGCTCAATCCTTGCAGATGACCTAACATGCCATGCCATGCTATGCATAGCAGCAACCCTCTGCCCACTGAAATGATATTCTCTTTCAGCTTTACCCCCTCTTTATCACCTGTTTCCTAACAAGACTTTATACCTCTCTGTCAGGATTTCTCTGCAAGAAATTCTCTCTCTCTCTGCCAGGACGTTGCCACCAAGGAATTCAGGAAAGGCTGACTTCCCAATGCCAATCATAAACTTCTTTTGCCAGTCTAGCTTTTCTGGTTCGTAAATTCCTTTACAAAGGACCTCTGTGCTGCCAGAAGGGGGTTCCTACAAGTCCCTGCCATGAACTAAATTTTAGGGGAACATAACCCCAAACCTCTTCATTTGGTTCCCTGAACCCTGAACTAACCTCATCAAGATCATAAAAATGTAAATGTAAGCTATGAAGTAGGGTTACTATCATGTCTCTAAATTTAGGAGTTCCATAAAGATCTTGAAATACAATCAAAAGAGTAGGCCGCTAATTACATTACTGTCTTCTAAGAACAGAGTTTTGGCAAAGAGAAGGGTCACTATTTCAGAGTGGAAAGGATATATTGTTGAAGTGTGGAGTAGGGGAGAAAAGGGAGTTCATAATGAAAAGCATCCTAAAAGTTTTCTAAGTAAAGTAAAGTAAAGTAAAGTAAAGTAAAGTAAAGTAAAGTAAAGTAAAGTAAATTTTTATCTCTTGATTTAGAGATGTTCTGAATCTACAAATTCTTTTGAGGCACATAACACTGGCCTGAAACCTCAATATTTTTAGAATTTACCACTCTGAGCCCTAATATTTGGCAGCTCGTAGAGGGGAGTACTGGAACCCCAAAATATTTTCCAGAATTCAGCACTCTGCACCCATATGTCCCATCATTGGGAGAAGGCTGAAAGCTTAAATCAATCAATCAATTCAGCACTCTGCACCCATATGTCCCATCATTGGGAGAAGGCTGAAAGCTTAAATCAATCAATCAATCATTTTTAAATTACTTCTAAATGCTTGGGGATTCAAAAAGAGGTAAAAGATAGTTCTGCCCAGAAGTGCTTACTATTTAATGAAAGAGACAACATTCAAACATACAAAGCAAGTTATATACAGAAAATAAGAGAAGGAAAGACCTAGAATTCAGAGACTTTGAAATAGTGTACAATTAGCCTGTGAAGGAAATCCAAAATGCAGGCGGGCAAAAATAGAGGGATTGGGAATTCTATGTAGTGGTTCATAGTCATCTCCCAGAGTTCTTTCGCTGGGTGTAGCTGATTCAGTTCATTGCTGCTCTATTGGAACTGATTTGATTCATCTCATTGTTGAAGATGTCCACGTCCATCAGAATTGATCATCATATAGTATTGTTGTTGAAGTATATAATGATCTTCTGGTCTTGCTCATTTCCCATAGTTCTTTCACTGGGTGTAGCTAGTTTTCTTCATTATTGAACATTTGGAATTGATTGGTTCATTTCATTGTAGAAGATGGCCATGTCCATCAGAATTGGTCCTCATATAGTATTGTTTTTGAAGTATATAATGATCTTCTGGTCCTGCTCATTTCACTCAGCATCAGTTGATGTAAGTCTCTCCAGGCCTTTCTGAAATCATCCTGTTGGTCATTTCTTACAGAACAATAATATTCTATAATATTCACATACCACAATTTATTCAGCCATTCTCCAATTGATGGGCATCCATTCAGTTTCCAGTTTCTGGCCACTACAAAAAGGGCTGCCACAAACATTTTTGCACATACTGGTCCCTTTCCCTTCTTTAAGATCTCTTTGGGATATAAGCCCAGTAGTAACACTGCTGGGTCAAAGGGTATGCACAGTTTGACAACTTTTTGAACATAGTTCCAAATCACTCTCCAGAATGGCTGAATGTATTCACAATTCCACCAACAATGTATCAGTGTCCCTGTTTTCCCACATTGCCTCCAACATTGCGCATTGTCTTTCCCTGTCATTCTAGCCAATCTGACAGGTATGTAGTGGTATCTCAGAGTTGTCTTAATTTGCATTTCTCTGATTAATAATGACTTGGAGCATCTTTTCATATGGCTAGAAATAGTTTCAATTTCTTTGTCTGAGAATTGTCTGTTCATATCCTTTGACCACTTATCAACTGGAGAATGGCTTGATTTCTTATAAATTAAGAGTCAATTCTCCATATATTTTGGCAATGAGGCCTTTATTGGAATCTTTGACTGTAAAAATGTTTTCCCAGTTTATTGTTTTCCTTCTAATCTAGTCTGCATTAGTTTTGTTTGTACAAAAACTTTTCAATTTGATATAATCAAGATTTTCTATTTTGTGATCAATAATGATCTCTAGCTCTTCTTTGGTCATAAATTCCTTCCTCTTCCACAGGTCTGAGAGGTAAACTATCCTTGATTTAATTTATTTATAATCTCATTTAAAGTTATCTTTTAACTGGTCTATGTTCTACATATGTCTAATTCTATATTTCTTGTTCCTCCCTCCCATTAGGATATAAGCTCCTTGAGGAGCAAGCCCTTAAATACATACATATACATACATATATATATATATATATATATTTTTGCCTTTGCCTTTGCCTTTGCTTTTGCCAGCATCCAAAGCACTTTGCACAATACTTGGCACTCAATAGTACTTAATAAATGCTTGTTGTTTGACAGATCTAATTCTTCCGTTTTAAAGGGGAAAATGAGGTTTAAGAGTGTGAATGAGATTAGAATTTACCAGGAGGGAGGTTTATTCAACTCTTATTGTAACTGAGGCTGACCTTAGATATGTGAGAAATAACGACATAGGATTTAGGAGGGGTGAAATTACAATTATTTAATTACACAACCAGACGTGAATATCTTTTAGAATAAGAACCTCTTGGAATTAGTACTTGTCTTTTTAAAGTCCCCTAAATACAAATCCCTCCCTTGATGCCCTATTGGTACTATCATATTTGAAGAATTTAATTCTCCCTGATGAATCTAACTCTCCTTTGATAACATCACCACACCTTCCTTCTAAATCTCTACCTCTAATTATATTTTATGATGTGTTTCTTATTGAAAATTCCCATCCCATATTATATTTGTTTGCAAGTCTCAGATCCCCTCCCCATTAATTCCATTAGCCTTTTATTAGTTTTGTTTTCTTGCCCCACATCCTAACTTTGTTTCAATTTTATTTTATTTTATTTTTCTAATTTAAAGTTTCATTTCTCTGTATTTCTCTTAAGTTTTGTAATTCTGGAAACTAACCCCCATCCAAATTCTCACAGGTGGGGTCAGATGGAATTGGACTATCCGGCTCACACATTTTTAGAGCTGGAAGAGAACACAGACCCAGTTGCCAATCTTCATTTCTTTTGGAGGAAGTTTCCTTTAACCAGTGAAATCAGCAGAAGAGACTCACCCAGCCCCAAAAGGTGTCTGTGTTTGAGAGAGGTAAGGCAGGTGGTGATAACATATAAGAGAGTTCTAGAGGTGACAGTTATGAACTTGTTAAGGAACATTTCATTAGCTGAGGATCTCTTCCTAAACAACAAACAAACAAAACCTGGTCGGTATATTGAGAGCCAGTAGTGTTTTCCTGCCTTTGTAGCTTTTTCTTTCCGAATTCTCAATGTTTTGGAATGATCTGTTACCAGGTAATGCTGTAGCCATTGAGGGGATGGGAGAACTTAAGAAAAAGTGCAATCTAATCTCTGAATTGAGGTTTTTTCCTCTTAGGAATTCTGATCCGATACACTCTAGAGTTGAATTTAAGAAATCAACTTGGTCATGAACTTGGAACATCCATTGCTTCGACTACATTTTCACTCATACCCGTACGGGGGAGGGGAGGAGGAACGGAAGAGGGGGGAGGGGAAATTTTATCAGACCACAAATGCACAAACCAGACGTTATCGAGGTAGATCTTTAGATCAATGACATAGTCATCAAGCCTTTATTAAAGACTTGCTGTGTGATAGACTGCCGAGGATACAAATGAAACGCAAAATACGGTCCCTTACTCTCAAGGAACTTGTATTCTAATAGGGAAGACAGCGTTCAAGCAACTGCGTACGTTTAAAACAGTTCATCTGTACTGACGTTTGGGTTTTCTGTCGAATTTCTCTGCTTTGAACTGGCTCAGTTTGAAAGGTGCCAGGGAAAAGGGGAATCATTAGGCGGTTGTGCAAATAGCATCAGAAATTGCTTTCCTCGGGGTTAACAGACAGCCCGGGAATGACACAGCAATCTTTCGGACCCTCAGCGCGCTTGCGTGTTTGTATGTGCACTCCTTCCAGCGGCATCAGGGAAACTAGAATTAAGGACTAAAAACAATAAAATGTCAACAACCAAGAGTTTTGAGTAGGTGGCAAAATTCAATGTTTCTCCCCCCTTTTGTTGTTCAAAGGAAAGACCCGCCGGTCTAAACAAACGGGAGTTGGGGGGTGGGGGTGTAACAGCCACTTTGCAGAGCAACGCCACACTAAATCGGCCTCCTCTGGTTCCCAAGAGCCCAGAGCTAGGGCGGGAATACATCCCCATGACCCACTCACGAGAACGCCCACGTGATCGCCCGGAAGACCCCTTGCAACCATCAGTGTAGAGGGCAAAGAGCTAAGGACGCTCGACTTGAGTTTGCCCAGAAACGTGATGGCGACGGTAGGCCCCGCCCACCCAACGGAAGTGACGCTATTGATCTAGGGCGTCGAGAATGCCTCTATGGTTCTTCTCCTGTTTGTGAAGGGGCAAATGGCCGCTGTGCAGCTACAACGGAGATAAGTGCCGGGATAAACGTTCGGCCCGTCAGGTAAAGCCTTTCGGGAGGCTAAAAGACTTTACTAGATGTATAGATACTTAAGGGAAGGGTAGGCATTAGGAGGGATGACGGTGTTAAGGGGGATCAGGGTAACGTCGAGCCGTTATTTTTAGGGCCCGAGTCACTCGGGCTCTCGAGGCGCTGCTGGGCCCTGAAGAGACACCGGGGCCGGCAGGAGGGGAAGGGAAGAGAGAGAAAAGGAGCGCGCGCGGTCGCGGACTTGACTCGAGACTCCCCAACCGTTCCGCGCGCTTGTTCGCTCTAGTCTCCTGCCCTGTGGTGCTCTGCGGGCCCCAGCCCCCTGCGCGCACCCCGTTGCCTCCCTCGCTTCACCCTCCCCCATTCGGCTCGCGCACGCGCCCCCGTTGTCTTTCCTCCGCCTACGGGTCCTGCCGACGCCCGGCTGGCAACTTGTGTCGAGCTTTTATTGGCCGAGACCTTTTCTCCCAGCCGCTCTCCTTCCCGTCCCCCGCGGGAAACTATTCTACCTGGATTTGTTCTGGTAGCCGCGGGGAGGACTTGGGGTGGGGAGGGGAACGCGGTGAATCTTTACCTTAATTATCTTCCCCTCTACTTTTACTCTCCCTGGTCTGGGCCTTGGTCTGGCGGTTCCCTCTTAACCGCGCTGTTGTGACTCATCGGCCCAGGTAAGTGAGGCTTCCTTGCTTTTGCTCTGCCTTGGAGGGAAGGCTGGTGGCCAGGTAGGAATTTCCTTCCTTGCATATCCCTTTTTACACGGAGTTGGGTTAAATCCCTTGTGGCTGACTCTGGCCCCTGCGAAGAGAGGCTCGTTTTGGTATTTATTGGATCTGAGCCTGACTCCAGGTAGAGGGCTTTAGTTAACATGCCACACCTGGGCATGAGCAGATGCATTCTTGGTGTTTGCTGAGCTACTTCCGTCTTACTCCTTTTGAGACGCCATCCCCTTCGGATGTTTTTTTCTGTGGTACACGAAATGGTGGTCTTTTTGTGGTAGAATGAAAGGGTGTGGTGATTAGAAGTGGATAGGTTGTGATTAGTGACTTTTCTACGTGTTAATATATTAAATTGATTTATTGAAGTTCTCATAGATATTGGTATGAAAATTGACTTAACAAATCTTAACATTATAGATTTCTAGATTTAGAGCTGGAAGGGACCTTATGACCTCACAGAGATGGAAGGGACTTCTCTTTTATAGTTAAGGAAACTTGAATCTTAGGTTAAAAATAGCTTAAAGCATGTCACAGCTATTTACTCAATAGCCTTAGATTTGCCCATTTAAAATCAAGGATGTGTTAAATCCTATTTTTCTACTTTAAGTCTTGAAGATTAATGGATTGTAGATACAAACTTCAAAATTATTTCATTTCTAAGATTGTTTCCTTAAAATGACATTAAAACCATCCACTGCTGTAGTTTTCTAGTTTGGCCAGAACAACAACAAAAATCTCACATTAGGACAAATTTAGTACGTTATAAACTCCTTGAGAGCATAGTATGTACCATGTTATCTATTCTTTGTTTCTCCTCTCCCCCACAACCCTATCATTCTATACTGCACTGTAATTTGTAAAATGGATGTCTCCCTGAACTGAGCTGGTCCTGAGACAATAGGCCATAAATTGAACTTAAGACCTCTCAGAACTTCTGGTCCATTTTCATAGCTAGGGTTATTTTTGTGCCAGCATGAAACATCAAAATAGAACTTAAGTTGGTGGTTAAGATGAGTGAATAAGGGAAAAAATTTGTAAAGATGGGAACAAATATGTTTAAAAATAGAGAAGAATAGATAGAATATTTGATGTGTTTAGACTTAGGTATTGTTTCTGTTATTTCAATCTTGGGCAGACTTCTATATTGATATAATATCTATATAATATTGATATAATATCTATATTGATATATTATTCATTTATTATTGATATATTATTTTTGGATTTTAGTTAAAGCATGGTGTGAGGTTATGGATTCCTTTCCCATGAATTTGCTTTTATACAGAGAATTGCTATGGTATATTATTGTCATCCTTTTTTCCTCCCATATCTTTAGAAAATTCCTCTATTAATCACAGTAGGAGAACAGATTAATGTGGGTGGCTTATATAAAAACATTGGAAGTATAATATACTTCATTTGAGTGTAAGAATAGATTGAGAGGGAGACTTGACATCAGATTCTCCCCATTGGAAATCACATTACCTTCTCAGACTGCATTTTTAGTAACCAAGGAAATGATAGCAAGAAAATACTGGAGGTCTGTAGTCTTATTAGAAAAGTGATTACTACTTACTGGGTGCTCAACAGACTTGATTTAGGATTAGGAGATAGATGAAATTTTCAATTTTGAAGAAAAGAAAGTATGTTGCAAATGCAGATTATTTTCAGATTATTTTAAAGTTTATGATTCCAGCAAAATATGAAAATACCTAATTGATAAGTAATAAATTTACTTATTATGCCAAAATTTCTCTGGGACAGCAATCTGGGATTTAAGATTTGAGGGGCATCTTGGCCAAAACTTGTATTTGAGAACCATGTTAAAGATAAGTATACTTATCACTTCCTTGTTCAGATCCAATTAATTCATTGCCTAGCATCTGTAGAACACTACTAGTTATTACAACAAGGTATATAATAGATTGAACCACTTTTTATTATTGTTATAGAAATCTGAAATATATCACACACCAGGGCAATCACTTATATGAATATATATATATGTTTAAACAATATAGTTCTTCAATACAGCTCCACTGGACAGTTAATAGCTTTGTGGAATTTTAGAAGGAATTTCTAAATGACACGTATACCAATCCTTAAATTTTATAAATGAAGAACCAGGCCAAGGGCCTTTGGCAAAGCCCAGACTGGAACTCTTGATTCCTAATTAGATTTTTTTCCTCTAGAATAATAGGTTTGATATATCAAACAATATGAGAAATCAAAGTATAACTGTAACACTGTACTGTGTTGGGTGGGATCCACCTGGCATCCAGAAATTAACACAAATAATTCTTTTTGATTAATAGTATATTGGACAGATTTTTTTGGGGGGGTACAGTGGCAGAAATTCTAAAGGGGCCTACCAGAGCTAGTATTAGCCATGATTGCTTGTATGCTGTATGAGTCTAGTCAAATCACATAACCCATTTGGGAATGTGTTTTCTTTTAAGATTAGGGAGTTGGTTTAGGAATAGGAAGCTGCCTTGAGCACAGCATAGAGAAATGTAGAAGGACACTTAGTTATTTCTATGCTCATTTTTAAGGTTAGAAAAGTGTTATTTATGGTATTTGGGTATTTTTGAGTGAAGTGTTAATATTAATTAAATTAAAACTATTTTAGCGATTAGTCAATTCACTTTCCAGATTTTGTCTGGTATATATAAAATTTAATTCTGGTTCTGTTTCATTATCCCTTCCAAATCCCAACTTTTATAATTTTTTTAAACTAAGGTACATATTTTGGAGAATTAGAAAAAAAAATTTACTGAAATGAACACATTAATAGAAAACATTAAGCTAGATTATCTAAACTGATCAGTTTGGGAGAATTTAAAAAAAACAACACATTACTCAATGCTTCATTTATTCATGTATGTCTTAGCAAGGGTATATTAAATGTTAGGCAGATACAGGCTCAATGGATAGTGGGTCTTTCCTTGAATCTGAGGACCTGGACATAGATCTAGTTATGTGACTTTGGGCTAGCCACTTAATCCTTTTTTATCTCAGTTACTTATATGTACAATGAAGTGAGGAAGGAAATGGCAAACCACTCCAAGTATCTTTGTCAAGAAATCTATCCCAGCTTCTCCTAGGTTTGAGCCTAATATAGGTCCTAGCCCAAGTCCCAATGGGTCATTGTTTGGGTCCTAGTTGCCTTAGAGTAAAGGTAAATAACAATTTCTGAGGATCTTTCCCAAACACTTGTGTTTTTAGTTTTGACTAGGTATGAGGTCATACTCTGCCTTTTTTCTTACCTAGATTTAATTACCAATGGGTGTGGTTTCAGTTTAACTGGGACCTATTATAGACCTTAGCTTTAAAAAGTCAGAGTCTTGGAACTGCTTCCTGGGCCATCACTAGAAAAGGTGATATGATATTTTGCCACTGGTTCTAGATAGTTCTGGAGGAGAAAGTGACTTTACATAGCCCTAACTTAAATCCAATTCACTTACATGTTATGATATATATATGGGATAGATAATATAAATGAATTAAGAAGCTGCTGTCTTTAGACATATTCCTTTATTTTTCCTTAATCTTCATTTATCTCATGTCATCCTCTCAAGCTGTTACTTCTTTTCCTAGCCAGACTCTTAGAAAAAATTGGTGCATGCTGAGGAGAGGGCATGAAACACTACAAAAAAATATGCTTCCAGGATAAAGGACAAACCCCAACAACTTTTGTTAAGAAAATCCCAAATGGGGTCAGGGAGAGTTAGACAAGACTAAAACCTCAACAATTGTTAAATATATCATGGGAATAAAAGATTAGAAATCAAAGAGGAATATGAGGGAAAATGTCTTCTGAGCTTTTTATGAGCACCTTTTGCCCAAATGCTGTGATGTATTTACTGTCCTTATATCGGGAAAGAACTCTGGATTTGAAGTTAGATGAACAGTATTCAAATTCTGGCTCTGCCTTTTGCATCTATTTTTATTACTAGTAAAAGGAGGTTGGATGAAGAGACAGACCTTAGATGTATTTGATCCTTTTTTTTTTTTTTAAACTCTCCCTCAGTATTAAGGGAAGAAGACTGTATTAGTCATGTTATCTAGTATGGCATTTTTAGTAAACTTGAGAATGAACAAATGTATTTTTTTTTTTTTTTTTTTGGTTAAATAATCTTGATTTCACAAATGGTAATACTCTGGCATTTTGTCTTTATTATTACTAAGGACTTTATATTAAACTTTATTATTGGCATTGTGTGTTGCATAGTTCATGTATACTTGTCAGAATTCTTTGGCATGAATATTTGAGAAGAAATGTAATATGAGAAGAATATGAATATGTAAGCATCTGTAAACAAAAGCAAATATCCAATCTTTTAGTAATCTTGTTATATTCTCCAGGCCATTAATCTATTGGTATTCACTATCTTGGGGCTTTTTTGAATATAGGGGTTCAGTGTCGTTTACTATTATATCATCTCTGCACATATAGTATCACTTTTCTGTTTCCCCTTCAGGTTATCATTTAGAATTTTCAAATGTAAAAATAATTTTGGATAGAGTTTATAATAGTCTAGATATGTGGAAAATTTGATTGCAAGTTTTTATTTTTCAGTTCCCTCTGTTCTATTTACTACTTCTGAGTATTAACAGATTCATATTCTCTGGAAATAACATGAGATAAAGTGCCTAATTACTATATTGATATATTCATTTTAAGGGCCCTTTTTATTATCTTTTTTTCCCCTAACCTTGATGTAGATAGGAGGGAGTTTAAACATCTTGATTCTCTATCCTGATCTCTATCCTTGATCCTATCCTGATAATTTGCTATAGCAGAAGCTTACTTTATAAGAAGCCAGAATTTGAATTGCCATTCATTTTTTTGTCTTAATTCAATTCCATAAGCATTGTTGTCTGTTATGTGGAAAGTGTTGTTCTAGTTGTTGTTGAGCTTAAACTTGACTGGAGGATACAACATATAAATATTTAAATGTGTGTGTGCATATGTGTAGGCTCATCAACTCTATCCCCAATTCAGTATTTTTTCAAGTATGAAATGTGGTTTATTTTTATGATGATTGGGGCTCCAATTTTTAAAAAATTCTGTTTGTTTTTTTTTATTGAGAAGGTAAGAAAAGCATACCCATTGGAAAAATATAATCATACAAAGCCCTGCATTAGCCTTGTGTTCCTAGCCAAAGAAGAGAGCTTATTTCATTATCAAATAATATGAAGAGGGAGAAAGCACCAGTGACTTGAATTTATAATTTACTTTGAACAATTTGTAAGCTAGTTTGTTCATTTTCATACAATTTCTTCTATTTTGTGGATGGGAGAGGTTTAAAGAAAAATGTTTGCCTAAAGTCATACAAACAGTAAATAACAAAGCTGGTACTAGAAACTAGGTTTTCTGATTCTCAAGTTTAGTGTTCTTTCCACACTAAACACCTTTTTTTTTTTTCATCTTTTTAAAAATTATTATTAAGGCTTTTTATTTTTCAAAACATATCCATGGATAATTTTTCAACATTAATCCTTCTATAGTCTTGTGTTTCAGATTTTCCCCTCCTTCCTCCCACCCTCTCCCCTAGATGGGAAGTAATCCCAATATGTTATACATGTTAAAATATATGTTAAATCCAATATATGTAAACATATTTGTACAATTATTTTGCTGATGTTGAAGGCCTGATTGAATCACAAGGTATCTGACAGTGGAGAAGATAAAATAGTAGGAAAAGATTTTAGATCTTATTAGCACTGAAAAATTGACTGGGGAAACAATGACTTATAAAATTTTGTCTATTTTGTCATTATACAATTTTTAAAAAGATTTTTTGACATTGTTTTTGCTTTGTCTAAATTTTTCCTATATCTTCTTTTCAGAGAGCTGTCCTTTGTAACAAATAATTTTTTTTTTAAATAGAAAAGGGTAGAAGAGAAAAAATTAGTTAAAATGATCAGTACAGCTAAAATAATTATTTGTACTGTTTCATGCCTTCTTGGCATGCACCTTCTCTTCCTCAAGAAAAAAAAGGCACTGGGAAAAATTATCTTCCTATTTCTTCTTTGTGGCTAAGCTTGTTTCTGGTAATTTTAAATACAGTTAGTGAAAATTATCATCATAACAATCATATAATACTGATGGTATCCTTGAAGGAAGGAAACACAGCAGATTTTTACAGGTGATGTTTCACAGTGAACTACATTTTTATTATCACACTGGATTAAAAGATGTCACTACGAATATATGAGGTAGATAATATAAATGGATTAAGTTGGGCCTAGACAGAAAAATAAGTGAATATACTAGAGAGGAAATATATACTGGTTCTTTTCCTGCTGCCTTCAGACATATTCTTTATTCATCCATAATCTTCATTTAACTCATCTCATCCTCTCAATATTACTCTTCCTTTTCCTAGCCAGATCTTAAAAACTGGCTACACTTACTACTTCCATTTGTTCTCTTCCACTCACTTCTCAGCCCTTTTGCAATGTGGCTGCCAACTCACAGCTGAAACTTTTTTTTCTCATAAACTACAAAAAACAATCTTTTAATTGCTAAGTCTGGTAGTCTTTTGTTCATCCTTCATTTCCCTTGCAGCATTTGACATTATTGATCACCTCTTTCTTGAATATTCTTATCTGGATTTTTGTAACGTGGATTTTCCTGGTCTGAACACACTCAGTTTAGATTCTTAGCTTTGAAGAATCATCAGATCAACTATTGATACTTTAAGGGTTTGTCCTAAGCTCTCTTAGGCTCCTCTCTTTATACTTTATTGGCAATCTTATTAGCTCCCTAGTGTTATTATTTCAATGCATATGATTAACTCCTAAAGTATATATAGCTTTTTTTTTTTTTTCCTCTTGAGCACTAATCACATGTAACTAATGTTTGGGTGTTTCAAAATTGTCTAAAATAGAAAGGTTTTAAAAAACTGAGTTCAATCAAATTTCCCATTTCCATCAAGGATACATAAACAGTTATTTTCTAAGACTTGCCATTTTTATAGATACATTTTTTATATCACTTCCATTCTCAACAGCTCTCACAACTATCACCCTCATCATTTCTTAAGCATTTTCCCTGCCTCATATCAACTCTTTTCAATCCACTCTGTCAAAATGATTTCCTTATATACAGATTTTATCATATTGTTTCCTACTCAGTAAAAACTCTAATGTCTTCTTGTTTCCTTTAATATAAAATAGAACTTTTTGATTTTTTAAAGACCTGGGTAGTGACCTACTTTCCTGTTTTCATTATATTTTATTTCTTTTCTCCTCACTTGACAATCCTGCTAAATTGACCTTTCTGTTCTTCACACTTGGTATTACATCTCTATTAAGCTCTGTTGCATTGTCAGTTCTTCTATATCTGCAGTGCATTCTTTTTGTTTCATAAAATCTTTCATTTTTTTCAAGATACCTTTCCTAATTTTCCTTTCTACCTGTAAGATATTACAGTGTAGTATGACTAGACAACTATTTATATGTCCACCTGTGCCCCCACTTAATTAAATGTAAGTGCTTTGAGAAAAGAATGATTTGGTTTTTTTTCTGTTTGTATCTTCAGCACCTAGCATATAGAATGTTCTTTAGTATTTTTTGATTTTTGAGATGTATAGTTGAGAATAATGCCATTAGAGTAATAATACTATTCAAATAAAAGAATGTATTTGTGCAAATACGTCATGTGACTTTTATCCACAAAGTGTAAACTTGTTGAAATTTACTAAAAATTTAACGTAGAATAATTTATATCTAATGCTATAGAGAAAAAGAATGTTTATATCCAATTGTATGGCAGAATTTATGGAGATTATAAACTCAGAATAGTTTGAAATTTTAGGTAAGAATTTATTAGTTATATTTCTGTCGGAGATTAGATACTGATGCTTATATAATATTGCTTTAATTTCTTTGAAATTTTTTTTTGGAAAGATAGACAATTGGAATTTCCTTACGGAATATTAAATATTTCTCAATGCCTTGTTTGCAGTGCATATAGTTTTAAAAATTCCTAGTATTTGTTTATTGGGTGTAATTAAATTTTAAAATTTAATTTTTTTAGGCTTTCTAAAGACTTATTTTTAAAATTTAAAAATTCTTCAGTGTTAAAATTTTCATTTTTTCTCATCTATATTTTATGATGTTAACAGATAATATTTTAGTATACATTCCCTGTATTGCAGTCCCCATTAAAAGGCCTAAAATTAACAAAACTTTTTTGTCATTATTAGGAATTGGAATTTAGACTTTAAATTTCTGAGATTATCTCCAGGAAGAAATTTACAGTGTTTCAAAGACATCACTTGACAACTTATCAGAACCCAAGGTAAGTGTCATGGGTGCTGTAATTTTCACATATGGGAATTTGTGTGACAGATTTGTTTATTTTGAAATGTTTGATTTTAAAAGGTTTTTGCTTTTAAACTTTTCTGAGTGCATATATCATATTGCATCCAATAATTAAAAAGGTAGAGTTTTAAGAAAATGCTTGTCTTAGTTATGATATAATTTTTATTATACAAATTTCATATAAGGAAAAAGGTCTGTCTCCCATCATTTTTTCTAGTTGTGTAACTTCTGTAAACACAAAAGCAACTTTTAAAAGTTAAACACCACTGCTATGTTGACTCTCTTTCCAAAAGGGAAACTTTTTCCTCCCTTTCACCTCTTTTTTTGATCTTTTTGATTTTGAGATATTCAGGGAAAATCTGAAGGAAAAGTTAATTATAAAGTACCTATGTGCCAGGCCTGGACTGAACCCTTTACAAATATCTTATTTGATATGTAACATCAAGGTGGCATAATAGTCAGGAAGACCTGGATTTTAATACTATTTCAGACACTGAAGACTTAGACAAATCATAGCTATGCTCAGCTTCAGTTTCCTCATCTAGGTGGTAAGATGTGCTTCAGGGTGTTTCATGTTTCAGGTTATTGTTAGTATCAGATTATATAACATGCAAAATGATACAACTAAAATTAAAATCTTGGCATTTAGAGAGTTAAAATTTAGATATATCATTTGACCAAAGGCTGTGTTTTTGTTTTTAAGTGTAATTCCAATTTGTTTCTGGAATGGTTGGACCAATTCACAGTTCCATCAGCATTGTTCAAATCTGCCTCTTCCTACATTCCTTTTGAGAACTGTCATTTTTCTTTTTTGTCATCTTTACCAATTTGATGGGGTGTAAGGAGCTGCTTTAATTTGTATTTCTTTTATTAGTGATTTGTAGCATATTTTTATATCATTGCTAACTAGCCTTTGAGGACTGTTGTATATAATTTTTTGTCTATCAATTGGATGAATTTGTTTTTATGAATTGAATAATTTCTCTAAGTATTTTGGATATCAGACCTTCATTGGAGAAACTTGATGCAAAGATTTTTTTTTTGATAGTTAATAGTTTCTGTTCTGAATTTAACTTATGAATTATAAGTAGTCAAAATGATTTATTTGATCTCCTGTTATCTTCCTTACTGCTTATTTAATCAAGAACTCTTCTACTATCCATATATTGAGAAGATATTTGCTTCCCTCCTCCTCTAACTTGTTTATTATGTAATCTTTTATTATCTAGATTGCACCTTCTTAAACTGGGTCATGATCCCCTATGGGGTCTGGCAACTGAAGGTGGGAGATAGTGAAATTGTGATTTATTATCAGTAAATATTTGATATGTATATATTATATACTCTGAGTCATGTAAAAATTTCTTGAGTGAAAAAGGTTGCTAGTATTTTATTAATATAATTCCTGGGTGGATCCTGATAAATTGAAAACCAGATATTTTTTATATTTAACATTGTTGAATGGAATTTCATTTCCTGCTGAGTTGGAGAAAACTTGGTTTTTTGAGGGTGTGAGTAGTATATTTTATGTCCTATTTTGAAGATACTTGTTTAAATTTTTAGTTAAATCTCTGAGGTATTCTAAGGGATAGTTTTGTGTCATCTTTGTTAATGTTTCTTTGGATTGCTTTTTTTCCTTATAACTGTCATTTCTAGAACTTTATCATGTAATAGTGATAGATATTGCTAGAATAGGCCATTAGGGATTCTTCATTATAGGTTATGTCAGCTCTTGGTTTTAAAATACATACTATTATGTAAGGAAAAGATCCACTTATACCTATGCTTTTTATTTTTTAATTCCTTAAAATTTTTACTTTTCAAGCTTTTTATTTAAACAAATAGATGTTGTATTTTGTTCATCTTTTCTGAATGGTGTTACATTTATTGAATCAACCCTGCCTTCCTGGTGTAAATCCAACCCTGTCATAGTGCATTATGTTTTAAATATGTTGGTATAGCTTCTTTGCTGATATTTTATGGAATATTTCTTTTTTTTAAATTATAGCTTTTTATTTACAAAACATATGCATGGGTAATTTTTCAACATTGACCCTTGCAAAACCAACTTTTCCCCTCCTTCCCCCCACCCCCTCCCCTATATAGCTGGTAGTCCAATACATGTTAAATATATTAAAGCATATGTTAACTACAATATGTGTATAAATATGTATATATATTTATACAGTTATCTTGCTGCACAAGAAAAAATCTGATTTAGAAGGTAAAAATAAGCTGAGATGCAAGCAGACAATAACAGGAGTGGAAATGCTGTATTGTAGTTCACACTCATTTCCCATAGTTTTTTTGTTGAGTGTAGCTGGTTCTCTTTATTACTGAATAGTTGGAACTGATTTGGATCATCTCATTGTTGAAGAGAGCCATGTCCATCATAATTGATCATCATATAGTATTGTTGTTGAAATATATAATGATCTCGATCTGCCCATTTCACTTAGCATCAGTTCATATAAGTCTCTCCAGGCCTCTCCGAAATTATCCTGCTGGTCATTTCTTATATAACAATAATATTCCATAACATTCATATACCACAATTTATTCTCCAATTGATGGGCATCCTTTCAATTTCCAGTTTCTAGCTACTACGAAAAGAGCTGCCACAAACATTTTTGCACATACTGGTCCCTTTCCCTTCTTTAAGATCTCTTTGGGATATAAGCCCAGTAGTAACACTGCTGGATCAAAGAGTATGCATAGTTTGATAACTTGAGCATAGTTCCAAATTGTTCTCCAGAATGGCTGGATGTATTCACAATTCCACCAACAATTTATCAGTGTCCAAGTTTTCTTTTCTTTTTTTCTTTTTTTCCCCTGAGGCTGAGGTTAAGTGACTTGCCCAGGGTCACACAGCTAGGAAGTGTTAAAAGTGTTTGAGACCAAATTTGAACTTGGGTCCTCCTGAATTCAAAGCTGGTGCTCTATCCACTGCACCACCTAGCTTCCCCCTAAATTTTCTTTAATATTTTTTCATAGTTATTTGGGATATTGGTCTGTAGTGTTCCCTACTTTGTCTTATTGATTTAAATATGACTGTATTTGTGATCATAGTAGGAATTTATGAAGATCGTTTTTCATTGCTACCAAGAATTGTGTGATCCTCACTATGATTCTTTGCTACTTGAATTCTTACTTTGGCTGCTTGCATAGTTATTTTTGTTTTTGTTTTTTGAGTTTTAGCTGTATTTGAATTTGGGGATTCTTATTTTAAGGATTCTTTTAGGAGGTGACAGTTTATTTCTGATTTCATTTTGCCCTATTTTCTAGAAAATCTCGACAGTTTTCATTTTTATGGTTTCTTGAAATAAGAAATCTAGATGTGTGTTTTTATGTGTTTGGGGAGTTTTATTCTTAGATAATTTTTTTTTTTTTAAATGTATTTTCTGTTGCTTTTGTAGATGCCTTAGATTGGCTTCAGATTTTCGGTCTTTTAATTCTGTGTTATGTGTCTTGTCTCCCGTTTTAATTTTTAGATTGTTCATGATTTAGATAAGTTTTTTCATTTTCTTTTCTAACCTAATCTTCTAATTCCTTCCTCCAGAGCACTTTAATTCCCTTCAAAAATTTCATTAACTCCCCCCAACTTTTGTTTTATTTCTTCTGGGTACTGTCAGGCTCTTGGCGCACTGGTCTCCACCTCCTAGGAGTATCTTTGTTCAGAACAAGAAAAGGTCAGTGGTCCTCTGTCCTTGGTTGAGGTAGTGTTGCAGGCTACTGGTCTATTCACTCCAAACTTGTGTTGACTTTTTTAGTGGGACCCCTTTTACTGCTCTGTTTCTGTGTTAATTTTGTTTAGTCTTGGGCTGAATGAATATTACTAATACTTGGGATTTTAAATGAATATTACTGACACTTGGATTTTAAAATTATCATTTGTTCTAGTGCTCTTTATTGAAGAACTACAGCTGGATTTTTCTATGACCTTTTCCAGTGCCATTTATTTGAACTAGTTATCTTTTCAAATCTTGTCCCGAACTCTTTGTGCCTTTTCATTTGCTTCTCCTTCTCTAGTTCCCCTTCTCTCCCCCTCTCTCCCCTGGCCACCCCCATTTAGGGTCAATGAGATATATGGAATAAAATCTCATTTTACCTTTATTAGGGAATAACGTGTCGTACTTTAAAAATATATATTTTGTTAAACCTTTTCTGAGTTTAAGCCATGTGCATTTTTTTTGTGTGGAAGATGCAGATATCAATGATTTCCTGGGAATGTCTTCTTTTTACTCCCCAAAATATAGATATGAAATATATCTAAAAATACTTGAGATTAGTAAATTAAAAACAAAACTGCTAAATCACTTAAGTCCTAATGTCTACAAAATTAACTCCTAACTGTTGGGAGTAGAAGTAGAAAAGACCACATTAAGTTGTGAGGAACAATATATATGAGCGATTCCAACTTCAATTCAGATATAATGGTCTTATTGTCTTTTTGTTCTGGTGGCAAAACAAATTCTTCTTTTATCTTCTTTCATATATTTTAATTCATGGATTAAAAACCACATCTATTTCTGATGTTGAACTATTTGGTTCCAAGGATTTTGATAGTAGGAACTTTTGGGTGTTGATTTGCTATGTTTTCATTGCCAGGTTATATGTACCCCATTGTTTACTCTCTTGGGTGATAGTTTTGGAGAACTGAGCTTGAGGCAAGGCCAGTGGTCTGGGGAACACTTCCATTTCTGGAAGTCTGGCTTACCTGCTTCTTGTTAACAGTTGGTCAAAAGTTTGCATTGATTGTGTTAAGCGTGGCAGGCCTCCTCTTCATAAAGGTTGCTTTTAATGAACTTACAAGGCTGTAGCAGCTGCAGAAGCTATTGATGGTTCACATCTGTATGAGGATTACTTTCTTTAATGATGTCTTTGGAGGGTAGTCCAATAGTGATTTGAATGATACTGCTTTGCCCACAGTTAATGGCTCTCAGAGGAGTTAGCAGTGGTTTGGTTTGCTTGGTACATGTTATTTCCTGTATCTTCCTCACAATTCCTTGCTGCTGCAGTTAAGTTGGCTTTCTTGCTTCATGGGCTGGAACTGTTTGGCACAAAGAAGTGGCTAAACCTTTTGTTTCTTATGGTTGCCTGGAATAGACTATCTATTATGAGAAAATCCTAAAGTGAATAAGTTCATTGTAAACTCTTAAGGAGAAGTGTAGGGATGTAAGAGGGAGGTTATCAAATTGAAGCTTGTAGAAGCACAATTTAGTGTGGAAAGAAATGCCTTGAAGTGTGGCATTTCTTGAAATTTTGTTCCAAAGGCATGAATCAATGAATGGGTTTATATTGTTAATGAAATGCAAACATTCTAAATGCCTATTGAACTTAAATATCCAGTAGCATATGAAACTTAGTTTGTTTTAATTTTGCACTATATAGCATTTAGGGAAAAAAAGATTGCTACCCAAGGTTTCTTTTTGTATGTCTTTCTACTCTTTTTGATTTGACCTTAACCAAATGCTGTCTCTATTCCTTTTTTTTTTTTTTTTAATCAGTGTCATATAGTGCAGAACTATTACTTAGTTTTTATTTTAGATTATTATACATATAGTATAAATATATATTTAGATTAGACATTGTTGGAGCATTGGACTCCAGTTGATCAGGGAATTAATAATTCCATCACTCTTAGGAAATCTGTCCAACTTCATTCTCCAGTCATTATTGACTGGAATAGCCTGTTAACCCAGTTGCCAGATAAACATTGGTAGTCTGGTAGATTAATTTTTTGATCTCTGGCATTGTGCCATTTTCATATTCTTTGTTTCACGTTCCTTATTTGTAATATTCCAATATTTATCTTTTTAGCTGGAGTTAAGCATTTGTATTGGCCATGAAATAACATGTAATTTGTTGCTGCAATCTAACATAATTAACATCTGACTCCTGCAGCTACTGCTTTTTTTGGATTGAGCTATACAGGTGGGTTCAGAACTTAGAAATGTTGTCTTTTCCTGTTTTTTTTTTTTTTTTTTTTTTTTTTTTAAATTGCTTGTCCAGATGGAAAATTGGATTTTATTTGATGTTATCTTCTGCATTCATTAATTTGAAAAGAAAAAATAATAAATTCTGAATCATTTTGAGATGTGAAGTTATTTGTCATTTTACTTTTATAACTATTACAGGACATTTTAGAGTCAATATTGTACAGTTATACAAATCATATCTTGTTAATCTTTACTGCTCTTTTCATATCAGTAGGAAAAATCCCCTGGAAGAAATGGGTCGTTCCAACTCTAGATCACATTCTTCAAGGTCAAAGTCCAGATCACAGTCTAGTTCCAGGTCAAGGTCCAGATCACATTCTAGAAAGAAGAGATACAGGTGAATTTATCAATTTGTACCTTTTAGTTCCCCATTTATTGTTGTAAAAATTAGTTGTTTTTAGATTTTTTAATGCATTCAGTCATACATTTACTTTGATAGATGCATCAGTTTTATTCACATTGCATTCTATTCTTTACTACTTTTTAATTTTTACTCATTGCATCTTTTTTCTTAAATGTTTTAGTTTTTTTTCTTAACATTGACCATGTAGAAATGACTTGTTTACCAGTAATAATTTTTTTAAATCCAGACTTAACTTTTAAAAAAATAGATTTTTCTCGATATATTTTAACAAACAGAAGAAAAATTAAAAAAAAAAGTATTAAAGTTCTTAGTTTTGTTTTTACACAAGATATCAATATTGGTTTTAATTCCATTTGTATTATATTTAATGAAAAACATCCAGAACACTAAAATATGTTTTCATTACATTAATTGTTTTTTTCAATTTTAGTTCTAGGTCCCGTTCCAGGACATATTCACGATCTCGTAGTAGAGATCGTGTTTATTCTAGAGATTATCGGCGAGATTACAGAAATAATAGAGGAATGAGAAGACCTTATGGGTACAGAGGAAGGGGTAGAGGGTATTATCAAGGAGGTGGTGGTAGATATCATCGAGGTGGCTATAGACCTGTCTGGAATAGAAGACACTCACGGAGCCCTAGACGTGGTCGTTCACGCTCCAGGAGTCCAAAACGAAGATCTGTGTCTTCTCAGAGATCTAGAAGCCGATCTCGCCGGTCTTACAGATCTTCCAGGTCTCCAAGGTCATCTTCATCTCGCTCGTCATCCCCATATAGCAAATCACCTGTCTCTTCAAAAAGACGAGGGTCTCTTGAAAAGCAGACCAAAAAAACTGAAGGGGCTCCCCAAGAAGATAGCCCTTTGAAAAGCAAATCACAGGATGAACAAAAAGATGCATTTGAACATGACCCCTCTGAACCCATTGATGATTTTAATAAATCATCAGCAGCATCTGGTGATATTTGGCCTGGTCTTTCAGCATATGATAATAGCCCAAGATCACCTCATAGCCCTTCTCCTATTGCTACACCACCTAGTCAAAGTTCATCTTGTTCAGATGCTCCCATGCTCAGCACAGCCCACTCTGCAAAAAATACTCCTTCTCAACATTCACATTCCATACAGCATAGTCCTGAGAGGTCTGGATCTGGATCCCTTGGAAATGGTTCTAGTCGCTATAGTCCCTCTCAGAATAGTCCAATTCATCATATACCTTCACGAAGAAGCCCTGCAAAGACAATCCCACCACAGAATGTTCCAAGGGAAGAAACTAGAATACGTTCTTCATTTTATCCTGATGGTGGAGATCAGGAAACTGCAAAGACTGGAAAGTTTTTAAAAAGGTAAGAAATAACTACATTATGGCATTTAATAATCCTTGTTAAAAATAGTAATGTTCATTTCATTTTTTAAAGTCTTTGTATAAATTTGGTAATAAATATTACACATTTTAGCTTTTAGCCTGGTCACGTTAAAACTTTGTTTTTTTTTTTTTTGTCACAATATACTCATAATTTTTTCTTTAATTTTTTGAGTTGTTAGAAAATGAGAACTGAATATGAGGATAAGTAGATTTGTACTTTTTGATTCTATTGATTTTTCAGACCTTTCTGGCATAAACTTAGAACTATTAGGAAGTTAAATTATTAACTTCGGAAGTTTTAATTTTAGGTAGCAGAAGTTAACTTGTAAATTTGGGGTATTTTGACCCTATATAAGTAATGTTGAATTATTTAATGCTTTTCTTTGTAAGCCTCTCAGTTAACAATATCTGTCCGCATTATGAGTTTAATTTTCCAACTGATTCATAATTACAGTATTTTAATAGAGTTTAAATTTGAGTTTTATGTGTTTTGTTACATAGTTTTTAATTTACTGTTTCAATTTGAAGTTTTAGAGACTTGATGAGGAAGTATATCGAATATGTATTTTTTTTGGAAGTGTTTTTAATTTTGTTAGGAAATTGAATAGGCTTATTTATGCTGTTGCCACAGTTTTGTTTATTCAGCTAATATAATAATTGCTATTTATGAATGTCAGATTTTTTTTCCTAGACCAAAATATACTTATAAATTGGAAGCATTTTGTGATTGAAATGAAGTTTATGATAAGTAATGCATATTTTTGCTATTTATTCACAGAACTTACATAAGAATATTAGTATTGAAAGTAATTTGCTAAGGACTAAGTGAAATAGTCCTATTCTTTTTGGAAGGTGGTTTTAAACAAAAAGTAAATTTATGCAAACACTATGTATCTAAAAGTTATGTTAGCAAATTGAGACGCTACCTTTGTCAGTTATAGAAATTATTTCCAAAGCTTTGAAGAAGTGTGTAAATTTGGCATTCAGTGGTGTTTAGATGAACTTTTTAGAAGATTTTTACTTTTGTTAAATTGTAGTTTATTATATAATTGATAAAAGATTTTAAAAGTAGCTTGTAAAGTGCCACCTACATATGCTTAATGCTTTGCAAGCAGAATGTCAAGAGAGATTTTTCAGTGTGGGATTTATTCCTTTTGTTGCTGATCCTGTGATGTTGGGCAACACTTTAGGTAAAAAAACTGAATGATAATGAATGCAATCCAGAGTTACCATCCTCTTCTTTGCTATTTACAGGTACACAGATGAAGAGTCTAGAGTATACCTGCTTGATAGGGGTAATACCAGGGAGAAAGAGGCCCCAAAGGAGAAAGGAACAGAAAAAGGGAGGGCTGAGGGAGAATGGGAGGATCAGGAAGCTTTAGATTATTTCAGTGATAAAGAATCTGGAAAACGAAAGTTTAATGATTCAGAAGGGGATGACACAGAGGAGACAGAGGATTATAGACAGTTCAGGAAGTCTGTCCTGGCAGATCAGGGTAAAAATTTTGCTACTGCATCTCACCGGAATGCTGAGGAGGAAGGAACCAAGTACAAATCTAAAGTTTCACTCAAGGGCAATAGAGAAAGTGATGGATTTAGAGAAGAGAAAAATTATAAACTTAAAGAGACTGGATATGTAGTGGAAAGGCCTAGCACTACAAAAGATAAGCACAAGGAAGACGACAAAAATTCTGAGAGAATAATGGTGAAGAAAGAAACTCAGTCACCTGAGCAGGTAAAGTCTGAAAAGCTCAAAGAACTCTTTGATTACAGTCCCCCTCTACACAAGAATCTGGAGGCGAGAGAAAAGTCTACCTTCAGAGAGGAGAGCCCACTTAGGATCAAAATGATAGCCAGTGATTCTCATCGTCCTGAAGTCAAACTCAAAATGGCACCTGTACCTCTTGATGATTCTAACAGGTAAATGATCTGATAGAGGTGTTCAATAAATCTTGTGGATACATGAGTTAATATTGACCTGTTGTTAATCTTGTTTTTTCCCTGATAATGTTTCTCTTCATGATATTCAAACCAATGGTATTTTTTCTTGTGTGTGTGTTTTTGTTATTGATATACTCTAGACCTGCTTCCTTGACTAAAGACAGGCTGCTTGCTAGTACACTTGTCCATTCTGTCAAGAAGGAACAAGAATTCCGGTCCATCTTTGACCACATTAAGTTGCCACAGGCCAGCAAAAGCACTTCAGAGTCATTTATTCAGCACATTGTGTCCTTGGTCCATCATGTTAAAGGTAAGTTCAGATTATATAATTTTTACATAATAAAAAATTGGGAGAAATAAACAATTACGTAATCTGAACTAACTAAAGCTAACTATTAAGTCTTTGGGGCAAATTTTTTTTGGTAATCTTAGAGTGCTTAGTATGTCAAAGCCCTTTAATAAAATCTTTAATAAAAAATGTGACTTAAATTATAGATAAGTTGACAAAGAAAATCAATCCCTAGAAATCTGTTTTATAATAAAATGAGAAAATTTGTTTAACAAGAAACTTTATAAACTATTTGAATCCTGCCCAATTGGACATTTTGATGTGAAATTTCATATTATGAATTTAATTGTATTTAGTAGACAATATGGAGATCACTTATTTTATTTGTTATTGTGGTGGTATTGAATTAAAATAAATTCCCATTCTTTATCAGAATTATTTTGCTATGATATATACATTCATTAATGCACAATTTTACTACATTTGATTATGTAGTACACAGGGTTTTATGATAACAAATTTGACAGCACTTTTTGTTCATATTTCTGAAATAAAATATTTTGAAAGTTTTAGATAAATGTAGATTATTGATGTACCCTCCTGTACTAGACAAACAGCATTATAATTCAATAACTTCAATTTCTAAGTTTTCAATATTGCATTTGAAGTAATGCTGGATTTTAACTTTCTCTTCTCTCATTTTTGTGCTTCTTAGTTTTTATGGTGATAATTTATGAAATAGTGGATAAACCAAAAAAATAATAAATGTATTATTGTGGTTCTTAAGGGGAAAATATAATCCATTTAAAAGGACAAACTAAAAGATTAGGCAATTAATCAGTTTTTATATGTAAGAAACATATGGATTTAAATATTTTGGAATTCCTGTGTTTTCTTCAAAATGTAATGTTAGTTTCAAAGATTTTAAAGCTGTTCAGAAGTTTTGGGGCATTATTTTTTGGGCAGCTGCATCAGTTGAAGGCAGCTTACTTGAAATGTTTTTCCCCCCAGAATACTTCCTGGCTGGTTGGTATTGAAACCAAACCCCTTTTTCTTTCTTTCTTTCTTTCTTTCTTTTTTTTTTTTTTTTTTTTTTTTTTTTTTTTTTTTTTGAAGAATCTTTTGACTTCTGCTAAATCTACTAGCCTAAATTTGCCATCTATAATTTGTAGTGTACCATATTTTGACTGGTGAATAGACTACTGAATTTATCTTGAAATGTAGATAGCCACTAATAACCATGGGCAAATATTTTAGCCTTTGGTAGTGTAACTAGATTTGAGAACCAGTTTGTGGCCAAATTATTTTGATGAGCATGAAACATTAGGATTATTGGTTTCTTTTTTCCCTTTCATTTTTTCCCCTTTTTTTGGCCTATCTCCATATTTCACGAATAATACTGAATTTTGAGATCAGATTTTAGTAAATTTTCTCCTTTTTCATTTTATTTTTCTTTTTTTTAAACTGTAGTTATGTTTCATTATTGGTATTGTGCAACCGATCTGAACAGCTCTTTATTCATATAGAGCTGAAAATGCCCAGTGATGTTTTCTTTTTCATTGTAACTAGGTCCTGGAATATGTTTTGAAATGGCAAAATCCATGTTTCAAAGTAAAATAGCTGTTGAAAGATACAGATGCAAAAACAGGCAAAGTTGAATCTTCTGTCTTCCTGGCAAAAATGGCATAAAAACTGAGTTGCTAGCTCAAATTCCTGGGTTTCATGGAATTATGATTGAGGCACTACCCTTGTAGTGGCCGTTTCAAGTTTTAATGATTGGTTATGAGACATGTGCTGGATATTGGGCGGTAAGTTGACACAGATGTATGTTGACCTGTTAAGCAGATAGCTTGCTTCATATGTAACATTTCATAGTTCATGACTTTTTTGCGTCTTTCTAGTTTACATAATTTAAAACACATTTGTTGAGCTGGTCTTTAAAAACAAAAAAGGAAGTTAATGTTACTGGTTTCTAAAATTGTTTTAAAGAAAAGCAAGGAAAAAAAATCAGATATCAAATATGCTGTCAGGTTTGCCAAGATGCCAGATGTTTTTTTTTTTTAAATAAATACGAATAATAAAGGTGTTTTTCCCCCCACCCCGGTTAGAACTGGCAGTGTAAAGAGATTTCCTACATGTAATAATTTGTCTTAATTCTTGAAGCAGAAATTGTAGCTTGTGTTTTATGAAAACAGTCATTTCAGTATTGCACTAATTCGGAACTAATTTGTTTTCTCCAATTAATGACTTGAAACTATGTATGGGCAAGGTATAGTGATGCTCATAGACTACTGTTTATTTTTTCTTCTATTTAAGGAAAGAGTACATCAATGAAATGGGAAAAGATTCTTGACTTAATCCTACACTTATGTTTGGTTTATAGAGAGTATTGATAGGGCATATCTTTGAGGTAGCTTGCAGTGGTTGTGCTCTGTTAACCATCACTACAAATTGAGGTACAAGAATTAAGGGAACAGGGAGGAAGTTCTTTGTAACTTGCATTTTTCCTGCTAGGTTTCTTGAGTATTTTATTTACTTTTTCACCTGCTACATCCCCTCTGTCAGGAATGGAAATTACTTGAAAGTAGAAATTAACTAACCAAGTAGTATTTCTCCTAATCAACAGAGCAATACTTCAAATCAGCTGCAATGACCCTAAATGAAAGGTTCACCTCATATCAGAAGGCTACTGAAGAACATTGTACCCGGCAAAAAAGCCCAGAAATACACAGGTATGTAGCCTTGTATAAGAGTTTGGAATATTAAGACAAATGTTCATTAGGTTTTGTAATAATTCCTATACTTTCAAGTTCTACAACTTTAGTTTAAAATAATTTTAAAAATATAGTTTATTTACATTTTATTTCATAAATACTTAGCTTCATATGTAAAAATGTCCGGAATTTTTCATTGAACTTTTAAAGACAAACATATTTGTAACAGTCTGAATTTGATTGAGATTAAAACATAAAGTGCTAAATATTATTCCTTTCTTTAATAATATCTTATTTTGGAGGAACTGAGTGATGTTTTTGGGAAGTACTTCTGATGAAAACTTTCTCACTTTTTATATTGTAATTATAATAAATGTGTTATTAAAATAATTATGAAACAAGATATACAAATCTCACTTGTACATAGGAACTATATTACTAGACTTCATCATTCATGATAGCTTTTGTGGAATTAAGCATATTGTTCTGTGGATAAGCCTGAAAAACACCCATGAGTTCCAATGTAGTTGACTTAGATTTATTTGTAAATGATTAAAAAGTTTTCTTTAAAATTTTCCATTAAACACTTGATGGAAGAACAGCTGATTATAAGTGGGAGAGGTAGAGCTCTGATATTTAAGAGGCAGTGAAAATGGCAATTGATAGCATTATGGCAAGGTAATAGCCACCAAAAAAAGTGTTTTTAAAAAGATAAGAATAGTAAAAGGCACAGTATTTTGAGGAAGAAGTAAATGTCCATACATTTCTCCAGTTTCTAAATCGTTATTATAATTAGTATCATTTGTAATGATAATACTAAGTTATACTGAGAATATTTTGTTTATGGAGGCAAGAACATGCATAATTTTCTTTTTTAAATAAGGTTTCCATAGAAATTTTAAGTTTTGCGCTTAAGAATTAATTCAGTTGTTTAGACGTTGCTCTTGTGGAATGCCTATTCCTTAGTGATGGCAGATAAGAAAGCATTATCACATAAATTTATTACAACTGTTCTAATTGCATTTTATTTTTGCTAAATTATTTTGCTGATTTAAAAAAAATCCTACATTTTTTTCTTTTACCAGAATAGACAATATATAATCCTAAAGATAACAAATACACTTCATTTTAATTTATATTAAGGAGAATTGACATCTCTCCGAGTGTCCTGAGGAAGCATACCCGCTTATCAGGAGAAGAGAGAGTTTTTAAGGAAGAAAACCAAAAGGTAAGGTCTCGATGACTATTTCTATTTCATGTTAAATTTAGTGTGTTGATAATCTTGCATTTCATCTAAATGGCAAGCAAAATACATTAATAATAGCTATCTGTGTATAATTTTGAGGAATGTCTGGTTTGTTTTTATGCATATGTGTGTGTGTGTTTTTACAAAACATGAAAAAATGCAATGTTAATCTTAAAATAACATTATTCTTAACTTAAACATTGAATAGACTCAACAGGTATACTTTTTTTTTTAAGGAGTTTTAAGAAGGAAGATAGATGATTTTATTTATAAGTTATGTTTCTAACTATACAAAGGCAGTTAAAATTTTGAATATAAAGGGAAAAAAGAATAATAGATTGTGATGGGAATCAGAACTTTGATCTTTTTGTAATGGATTTGTGTTTATTTGGTGTAGATTTAGTGCTCAGTGAGGAAACTACCTTTATCAAAGTAGATTGGCATCTGTGTTACAATTTATGATTTGAGAATTGAAAGGGCCCTGAGAGGTTAAGGAATTTGTTCAGGGACATATAAAGCCTATTTATGTAAGATGTGATACTTAACCCAGGTGTTCTTACTATGGCCATTCTGACTCATGAGATGTGCAGAGACAGTGGAATTAAACTTTAAGTTTTAGGCAACTGACTTTAATATTGTTCTCAATGTAAAAAATGGCCAGCCCAGGAAAACAAATATTCCTTTCTTACTGGGTGGCTAATAATAAACTTTTATGGATTGTCTTAAGAATTTAACCATCATTTTTAATGCTATTCTCATATGAGAGTTTGTTCTGAATTCCAAGCATCTACCCTACAAATGAATCTTTGGAACATAAGCCTTTTTAAAGTTTGCAACAGAAAACCTGCATGTTGGAAAAATAAGGCCTAATCTTCAAATTTGTCAGAAGCCAGTGGAATGGAGTAAGCATAAAACATTTAAGTGGCAAAGTGAAAGATAATTTTACCTTCTGGTTATTATGTAAACCCATTTTCATGTTTACTTCAGAGCCAGATGTGGTTTTGAAGAGTAGAGTGGTAGAAATGTGGCAAAGGCTTGAGCTAACCTGAAATGCATTTCTTCCTTTTCAGGATATAAATTTTCACGATGTAAATTGCTTGATAGGGCATGACATTAATAATATCCACTAAAGACCTACACTGCTGGCCTCCTCATGATCTGTAAGATACCTTGGATTCTTGGAAGTTTTTGCCAACAATGACATTTCTGACAGGCACTACTAAGCTGAAAAAGAAATTGTTAGTTTGGGCCTAATGATGCCATGATCTGAGTACCAGCCTCATAAATTTGGCCACAAGGTGACACTATTTTGGCCCCAAAATTGTCTAAAATCACTAGTTTGTGTGGGAGTTGTAGTTTGTGTTGCTAGCAGGGGAAGAAACCATATTGATGAAATCATGAATCCTTTAATTATTGAAAACAGTAATTTCTTAAAGTAGATTTCAAGTGGCTACGGTAGACTCTGGGTTGAGAAGTTACCAAACTTGACCACTTTTATGTATGGGTTGGGAACATGTGGTACAATATTTTAATGGTTCTTTACAGCAAAGAGGGATAACCAATTTCCTTTGGTAGTTTTTTTTTTTTTTTTTATATAGATGTTGGAAGTTAGTGTTAATCATGATGAATTTGTGCATATCTGTGTGCAGGTGTATGACTAATGGCATGTGTATATTGATTGATTTATACATATGTGGGAGGGTAAGGATATAAAAATCCATTTCACACCATAGGAAGAGGTATTTCTCCCATTCTGTTATTTATGTTTTATAGTTCTTAGTAATAATTTGAACTGAAAAAATTTAGGAGAAACAATAGCAATGTGAGGTCAAGGACTATGTCTAATTCTTTTTTGTGTCTTCCACAGCACCTAGCACAGTGTCTTGAACATAGTAGGCAGTCAATTAATATTTGTTGACTCAATGAATGAATGGATCATTTAAGATCCTGTGCTGGAAACTTAAAAAGCACTGATATTCAGACTGTGATACTCAAGCTTCATTTAGCTCTTTCAGTCAGGTACAACCTATCTTTTCTGTAGCTAGAATATTATTTTATACAGACTCTTAATTGGATATACAGTAGATTTGTGACTTTTTTTTTGTTTAATGGCAAAGGCAAAAGTGGCTCCAGAGTCATCTAACTGTGAGTACCACTGCTTTAAAGGTTAAAAATCATGAT